>NC_081559.1:185674436-185775073 GCF_022355385.1 Mustela nigripes
GAGAGGAGGAAGCAGGCTCCCCGCCGAGCAGAGAGCCTGATGCGGGGCTCGATCCCAGGACCCTGAGATCATGACCCGAGCCAAAGGCAGCGGCTTAACCCACTGAGCCACCCAGGCGCCCCTGTTGCTAGGACTTCTAATACTACGCTGAACAAGAGTGGTGAGAGTGGGCATCCTTATCGTGTTCCTGATCTCAATGGGAAGGCTGCAAGCTTTTTCCCATTGAGGATAATATTTGCTGTGGGTCTTTCACAGATAGATTTTATGAGGTTCAGGAATGTTCCCTCTATCCCTATACTTTGAAGTGTTTTAATCAGGAACGGATGCTGGATTTTGTCAAATGCTTTTTCTGCATCAATTGAGAGGACCATGTGGTTCTTCTCTATTCTCTTATTATTTGTTGTATCACATTGATTGATTTATGAATGTTGAACCATCCTTGTAGCCTAGGGATGAATCCCACCTGGTCATGGTGGATAATCTTTTTAATGTGCTGTTGGATTCTGTTTGCTAGGATCTTGTTGAGAATCTTAGCATCCATATTCATCAGTGATATTGGTCTGAAATTCTCCTTTTTGGTAGGATCTTTGCCTGGTTTGGGGATCAGGGTAATGCTGGCTTCATAGAAAGAGTCTGGAAGTTTTCCTTCTGCTTCAATTTTTTGAAACAGCTTCAGGAGAATAGGTGTTATTTCTTCTTTGAAAGTTTGGTAGAATTCCCCAGGGAATCTGTCAGGTCCTGGGCTCTTGTTTTTTGGGAGGTTTTTGATCACTGCTTCAATCTCATTACTAGATATGGGTCTATTCAGGTTGTCAATTTCTTCCTGGTTCAATTTTGGGAGTTTATAGTTTTCCAGGAATGCATACATTTCATCTAGGTTGCTTAACTTATTGGCATATAACTGTTGATAATAACTTCTGATGATTGTTTCTACTTCCTTGGTGTTAGTTGTGATCTCTCCCTTTTTATTCATAATTTTATTTATTTGGGCTTTCTCTCTTTTCTTTTGGATTAGTGTGGCCAGTGGTTTATTGATCTTATTTATTCTTTCAAAAAACCAGTTTCTAGTTGTTTTGTTTTGTTTTGTTTATAAGTTAAATTTTGGTGAAAAGGAATCAAATTACAGCAAAGAGCATTTTTAATCCCTCTTTTGGGCTCTGGAGGTGTATATACTAATTTTATATTGTTCACTTTTCTTTGGCCAACCACCTTTCCCTTCTCCTTGAAGATATCCAAGAGGAGCTCACAATTAACTGTCTTATTCCCAGTCTACAGAGTTGGACACACAGGATTCAGGTTGCCCAATCAGGATGTGACATCTGCCCGGCCTCACTGACTTGTCCTGGGAAGGGCAGGTGACCAGTCAGAATTCCCCCAAGATGATCCACTCAATTCTAGGAGAGAGAGTCTTCATTCTGGATCATGGACCATGTCACACCATTTCCCACCAAATGAAAATAATCTATCTGATAGGAAGCCAATGCATAAAGAATGAGAAGTCCTGTGAACATCCTATGGGATCCTGTCTCCAAAATTTTACAGTTTCCCAGTTACATTAGAGAATAATCTCTTCTCCTCCACCTCTTTCATGTTGGCTTGGATTTTGTTATTCGTACTTTCAAAAAAGAACTTCCTCACTAATACAAGATGAATAGCAGGGTCTGAGAAACTATCATTTGGGAGCTCCCTCCTAAGAGCCAGTGGTTCAAATAGCACATGGAAGTCAACTCTTTCAGGTATGACCTTCAAAGCAATTAAACAAAGAGGCCAGGGTTGTACTCATCACCACTAACAGATGAGAATGAGGCAAAATCTAATGTTGCTTCCATCTCATGAACAATATTCTCAGATGGCCTCATAGCAGGACTTGAAAGTCCTACACACAAGCAAGAAGCTGTGAGCACTGAATGTAGAGTCATACTCTTTGGTGACCACCATCTGATCTCATTAATTTTTCATTCATTTGTAACCAAGTCATTAATTTATTATTAGGTCAGTCATTCAGAAAATGAACATATGACCAGTCTAAAGAGTATGGGAGATTTGGGGTACATTCTGGAGCACAGCAGAGCTGAAGGATCCCTGGTACATCAGAAATCATCCCCTTCAGTTCCTCAAAGTCTCCTGAAGCACACCTCTAGCTGCTGTATCTGCAAGACCAGGAATGCAATCACTGAATGATTCTTCCATGCTGTTAGTGACGCTGGGAGGTCTGTCACCTTGTCAGAAGGCTTCCACGGACTTCTTACTTCCTTCTGATCATTTCCCTCCATTTCCTCCATAACATCTAGCCCATCTAACATCTCTATCTTTTACATATTTTTTTGTCAGCCATCATAACTTAAAGCATTCCACAGAGTGCAACATAAGGGGAGAAAAGAAAGCTCACAGCGGAGTGAACAACACATGCTGTGTGTTACAGAAGAATCTTCAGTGCATGTTAACATGGCAGAGCCTCCCTGGCTGAGACCGTTTGCAGCGTGGCTCACCACTTGCTGCCCCAACTAACTCTGGCTGAGAGCACAAATAAGTAAAATATATATTAGCATCATGTAATGTGTGGAGATACTGAGGCATAAATAAAAATATAGGCACAAATAGATTTTAACTACTCAGTGCTGTATGAAGAGGGATACAAGGAAACTATGTGCTTCTATTGTAGGTGAAGGAAGTGCTTGAAGAAAAACCTGGAGGTTGGCCACCTCCTGTACTACCCATTGTGCCATCCAGCCGGTGCCATCCCACTTCTGAGTATTTATCCAAAGGCAATAAAATCAGTGTCTCCAAGAGCTATCTGCATTCTCATGTTCATTGCAGCATTATTCACAATAGCCAAAATATGGACAAGCAAAGTGTCTGTTGACAAATGAATGAATAAAGAAAATGAATTTAAAATTTAAAAATGAAAAGTTTAAAAATGAATATATATTATTCAGCCTTTAAAAAGAAGGGAATTCTGCCATTTAGAATAACATAGATGAACCTGGAGGACATTATGCTAAGTGAAATAAGCCAGACACAGAAACACAAATACTACATGATCTCATTTATATGTGGAACCTAAAAAGAATAAATTCATAAATATAGAGAGTAGAATGGTGGGTACCAAAGGTAGGGGGTGGGGGTGCTAGTGGTGGCAAGGGAAGAGAGATGTTGTTCAAAGAGTACAAAGTTTCATTTATGCAGGATGAACAATTTCTAGAGATCTAATGTGCAACATTGTGACTGTAGTTAATAATCCTGTACTATGTTCTGTGTACTTAAAATTTTCTAAGAGTAGATCTCAAGTGTTATCCCCCCAACACACAGCAAATGGTAACTATGTGAGATAATGGATATGTTAGTTAGCTAGCTTGTGCTAATTATTTCTCATCAGAATATCACACTGTATGGTTTATTTTGTTTTCATATAATTTTTATTTTTTAATTTTAGTCAAAGTGTAGTTGATATGCAATATTCTATTAGTTCCAGATGTACAGTTCAACTATACATAGAACAACATTCACTAGCATATGTGGTCACTGTCACCATGCAAATTTCTCACAATATTGTTGACTCGATTCCCTATGCTGTAATTTTCAATCCCCTGGCTTACTTGTTTCCAGCTGGAAGTTTGTACCTTTTATTCCCTTTTACTTGGTGTGCCTGACCCCCCACCTCCTTCCCCAACAAATTGGCAACTGCCAATCTGTTCTCTGTGTTTGTGAGTCTATTTGTTTGGGTTTTTTTAATTTGTTCATTTGTCTTTTAGGATCCACATATAAGTGAAATCCTATAGTATCTGTCTTTCTCTATCTGATTTATTTCACTTAGCATATACACTCAAAGTCCACTCATGTTGCTCATGGCAAGATCCCATTCCTTTTCAGGGCTGAATAATATTCCACTGTGTATATTTACCACATCTTTTAAAAATATATACAATTTTTATATATCACTTGTCCTTCAGTAAAGCTGGGGAAGGAGAAGAGTACCTAGAGGCAGACAAGAGTAAATTTTTATGGAAAGCAGGTTAAGATATCCAGGAAAGGTATATCCAGGAAAGGAAATAAAAATATATTGGGAAAGATAGCTTAGAGGGAGAAAGTTTGGGATGTCTGCTGCCACCTGCTATGTTGAAAGGATCAAATAAAATAATAGAAATTGTCCCTACTTGGCTAAATTGACTTCACTTCAACCGCTTACTGTGCATATCCACAGCAACTGTAAATAGTTCTAAAATTTTCTCTGGTGGTGTGTGGGACGCCATGTAAGAGAAAAGGTCACAGCAGAGATTGCATCCTCAGTCTGCCCTAACTTCACACTGAAAACATCAAGATTTGTTCTTCCAAAGTCAGGTTCTTCTATTAACACTACCTGGAGGGCACCTGCCCTGCCCCCTCAATGACAGGGGAGATTTTAAAGTCACTTAAAAAGACTGTTGAAGGACTGAACTCATCTTATAGAATTATTTGGTGTTTAATACTGAACAAACAAGATAACAATCTAACATTTTAAAGGTCCACATCAGTTTCCTAAACCATATCTGTCTGAATATGAGGAGAAATATCCCCCCCTCCCAAGTATATGTATATATTCCTTGTAAAGATGTAAGTCATCTTATGAGATTCCTTCTCAAATGCTTTATTTTGCACAAGATGTTACTAATTAGAAAAGATCATTCGGGACACCTCGGTGGCTCAGTCATTAAACATCTGCCTTCAGCTCAAGTAATGATCCCAAGGTCCTGGGATTGAGCCCTGCATAAGGCTTCCTGCCTGGTGGGAAGCCTGCTTCTCCCTCTCCCACACCACCTGCCTGTGTTTCTTCTCACTGTGTGTCCCTCTGTCAAATAAATAAAATCTTTAAAAAAAAAAAAAAAAGAAGAAAAGATCATTAAGCTGAATCTACCTAATCAGTAAAAAGAGCAAGTAATAGTCCAGGTGATATCATTTTACAATGTTAAGTGTTGAATGATATAAGTACTGTTAATTTCCAAAATAAAAAACTGCCATTTACTTCACCAACAAAAACGGGTTTATTCAGGAATAGTGGAGAATTACAATCTGAGACAAACAAGCTATAGCAAAAACCCTGGGCAAATCCAACAAACAAAGGAGAGGAGGAAGTTGGGAGGGGTTGTTTTGAACAAAAGTCCATCAAAGAGAAGCAAGGGTTCAGAGTGATGTCAATTTCTCATTGGCTGAGTTGCAAATATAGTTGATTTCTTATAGGAGATATAATATGTGTCTTTCCCTGTTGGGGCCTGTAATTGATGATTCCTTCCTGTTGAGATTCTTCCTAGGATCCTGTAATCGACAATTCCTCTTATAATTGACATTGAGTGGTAGGACTCCCTCTACCACCTCCCCTTCTAGCATCCGAAGTACATTTTAGTGAGGTTGCTCTTTATTAATTTTCACAGCACACTTTCTAAAGATCACTTAAAAGGAAGTACAGAAAACGAATTCCTTTAAAGATTTAAATAGATTATCTGTAGAATAAATGAACAATTCCCTGGGTGTTATATGACTGGGTATTGTTTTACCTCCATATAAAATATCTAATAACAGTATGCTTTGCAAATTCAAGAAGTTTTATGCTACATCTCAGACAATTTAGAGAAGATGGTATGCTTTGTAACAGTGTTAATAACTTTGAAACATCCCTAGGGACAATGAAGATACTGATTTTGAAAATACCTGTAAAGAGTTTGTATACATTTTTAAGGAAAGCACATATTGCTTCGAGTACTGGGTGTTACAGGCAAACAAAACTGTGGAAAGAACCAAGATTCCCTTCAGTAGATAAATGGACAAGGCAGATGTAGTCCATATATACAATGGAATATTACACAACCATCAGGAAGGATGAATACCCAACTTTTGTATCAACATGGTTGGGACTGGAAGAGATTATGCTATGTGAAATAAGTTAAGCAGAGAGTCAATTATCATATGGTTTCACTTCTTTCTGGAGCATAACAAATAACACGGAGGACATGGGGAGATGGAGAGGAGAAGGGAGTTGGGGAAAATTGGAGGGGGGACGAATCATGAGAGACTGTGGACTCAGAAAAACAATCTGATGGTTTTGGAGGGGTGGGGGTTGGGAGGTTGGGTGAGCCTGATGGTGGGTATTATGGAGGGCACGGATCGCATTGAGCACTGGGTGTGGTGCCTAAACAATGAATTCTGGAACACTGAAAAGAAATTTTAAAAATACATAAAAATTTAAAAAATAAATAAATACCCAGGTGGGAATCAATAAAGTGGTTGTGTTCTAAAAACAAACAAATAATATACTGTATGGTGACTAACAACATAATGAAAAAATTTTTTTTAAATCTTTAAAAAAGTTTGTACACATTTTTAAATGAAGATTTAGAAAAAAGCTATCATAAATTCATGTATTTTTAAGTAATATAGGTAGATTCATGTATAATAAATTATTAAATTTTGTAGATATCAGACCCTTTTAAATATATCGGTACATTTTATGCGGTTCTACCTTTTACAGAACAGGCAATACATGCCCACTTTTACCTCCCTTTTTCACCCACTAGGACTTCTCAACTCGCTCTCCTTTATTTCTAAATTTTAAGTTCCATTTATATCACATGAAAATCTATATTTAGAGCTGCTCATGAATAACTGGAAGACATGGAAAATCTGGTTGGGATTCTGGTATGGTAGTGACAGGCTAGGACTGAAGAGCTCTCTCCTCTTCTAAAAAGCTCATGTGCCCCCCACAGTCCCCACCTGGCCAGCGTGACTTTACAGTCCTGGTCCCAGCAAGATTGTGAGCATTGTGCCCATGTCCATGTGTCCCTCCCTCATATCTGGCTTCTCCTTGCTCCTGAGCCCTACCCAGGGCATCACACCCCCGGCCCTGTACCCGCCTGTATTGGTTTTCTTCCATGTTCAACATCATGGAAGTGATGCCTCAAGAGTTCATGTTTACAAGATACATTCACATTCATGATTTTTATTTTATTTATATTCATGTAGCAAGACACATACAGAAAGTCTTCTCTGCATATATTTGTTCATATGAATATATGTAATATATATAATATATAAAATATATATAATAGTATATGTTTATATATGTGTTTTAAGTGTATGAAGAAACTGAAACCCATGTCCCATCACTAGTAAAACTAAAATTCAGTGAAAAACATGTCTTTCATTGCTTGCCCTAGGTTTCACACTTTCGATATTTCTATGATCCCAGCTGTCATGAAGCAGGCCACTCACCTCAACAGTCTCTCACCTTGCTGCCTCTCTCCAGATTTCCACGCATTTGGGGGCTTCCTTACTCTTTTTCAGTACCCTGAGGCCGTCTGGAATGAAGAGAATGCAAGTCATTTTAGTGGTTTCACCGTTTGTGCTCTCCCCCCTCCAAAATCAACAAAAGCCGCTGAGTCTACAAATTTTAAAAGTTGAATTTAGACCAGTAATTATAGTTATGGAGTTGAGGAATTTTCAATGTTTTTTTCTTTTCTTAGGTTTATCATCTCAGAATTGGAATTTGCATTCCGGATGCTCTTTTTCCAGTAATTCCGTGTGAGAAGTACCAATGTGTTTACACAGCATGCCTAATGACCGTTAGTAGGCAAGTAGGGGGACTCAATGGACATGATTTGAGTAGGTCTTTTGAAATATAGCAATACCACATGGCTTATATTCCCAGAGAAATCAACTACCTTTTTAAGCAAGATGAGTTTTGAAAACAAGAGCTGTCCCTCCCACGCCCACCCCGAGAAAAATTTAAGAATTCAGACAAGACCAACTCAAATATGAATAATTCAGAAATTTGCCATTTGTGTAGAATAGGAACGACTCACCTTTTAAAACATTATTATTTATGAATTTGACTTTAGCTGTTCTGTGATTAAATCTTTTTTTTTTTCTTTTCTGGTCAAATATTTGTGAGATGAAAAATGGAATGGAACTTATCCCTAGTGTGGTACTTCCAGAAGTATATTAAGTAGAAAGCTCTGACCTCAGTGAGCAAAAGGGCATCCTACCTAGGAATTTAGAGTGGAGATCACACTTTCCTCCCTCTTCCACCTGTTCTTGAGGTCTGCTCTGAAAAGTTGCTGTTGGAGGGGATTGGGGCAAGTGCACAGTAAAATAGGACCTGCTTCTCCTCTTTCTCCTCTTTCATCATAGAAAAATAAGCAAGTATGGTGTCCAAATGATCTTCATCAAAAAATCATTCAGAGCTTTGTATTTTATAAGGTGTATGGTACTTTCTCAAAGGACAAGGAAGGATAATAGAGTGTCTGTAGTATCTAGATAAGCCCAAGTATGGATTTGTTTGATGGCAAATGTTATTCTCATCCCTTCATCACCTCCATGTGGTTCCCCACCCCCCCTTCATGCTGGCATCTTCTCTCGAGCCTTGCTAAGCTGCCAGGAAATCAGGTCAAGCTTTGGCATCAGATTGAGTCACTCCCATATTGTAATGCATAGCCAAGTCATCTCAGGGTGTTGAAAGCAACTATAATAGTCACCCTTTGTGAAATGCCATACTGGACTATTATAGTTGCTTTCTCTCATAGAAAATAGAATAGAATAGAATTTTCTATTTCTCCTATTTCTATTCCTATTCTATTTCTATTTCTATTCTCATAGAATAGAAATATTCTATTTCTCCTGAGAGAAACAGAAGCAATAGGATATATAGAGATCTATCTATCTACCTATCTGTGAGATTTACAATAAGGATTTAGCTCATGTGATTATAAAAGTAGGTATGTCCCAAGACCTGTATGGGGGATCAGCAAGCTGGAGATTCAAGAGAGTCAATAGCTTTATTCCAGTCCCAGCCCCAAAACCTAAGAACCTAAGTCCAACAGACTTAGGATCCAGAAAACACCATTACAGTTCAAGTTGAAGGCAGGAAGAAAACATATGTCCCAGTCTGTAAGCAACCAGGCAGGAAAGGATTCTTTCTTGCTGGGGAAACATTAACCTTTTTGCTCCATTCAGGCCTTCAACTGATTGGGTGAGGCTCACCCACCTTGTGGAGGGCAATCTGCTTCACTCAGTGTACCAGTTGAAATGTTAACCTCATCCAAAAACACCCTCAAACAGCAATAATGTTTGATCCAATATGAGAGTACCCCATAATCCAGTCAAGTTGACACATAAAGTTAACCATCACATAGCAATCCATCAAGGTTCTGCTCCCCAGGGCTCTCTCAGAAATTTTTTAAGCATTCAGTTCCCTGTCAGCTATTCAGCTGAGGGCCTCTGTTCCTTGCAGGTGGTTAGCCAGAGGTTGCACTCAGTTGCCTGCCATACGAGCCTCTCCAACATAACAGCAGGTTCCATCAAAGGCAACAAGAGATAAAGAATCAGCTAGCAAATTGGAAGTAACTATCTTTTATAATTAAATCCCAGAACTAACTTCCTATCATCTTTGCCGTATTCCACTGGTTAGAATCAAGTCATGGGATTCGATCCATAGTTGAAAAGTTATATAAAGGTAACACCAGCAGGTGGGCATCACTGGGGGCTGTTGTAGAAGTATGCATGTCACACTGCTGAAAATGCAGAATGAATGTTTGAGGAAGGAAAAGAAATACTGGAGCAGCAAAAAAAGGACCTGCCTCCGTGTTATAAAACCTGGATTTGAGGCTCATTTAAAGAAAACCTGTGTCATGTGGTCATGTGTTAAAATGGATGTATGTTTTTATGTTGCTTCTTGCTCAATATTACTCCTTTTTCTTCTGATAATAGAAGTTGATTTGCTTTTGCTCTCCCATTCTCAGGCCAGATGCCTAAGGTAGGCTGACTGAACTAAAGCTGATATAATCCCCACATTCTTCCAGAGATGGACTTAGGATTCATAGCAACTATTTGAGGGTGGAATATAAGATCCATTCTGTGTCTGTGAGAACCATGTCTAGGACTTTTTCTGGAAGTATTAAGAATGAGAAAGCCTTTTTTCAATGAGCTGGAAGGTGAGAGAATGTGAGTCTAACGTTGCCCATGGCCACCTGTTTACCGAGTAGGAAAAGCCTGAATGAGAATGAAGTTAACATGAGAATTCAATCCTGAGGTACAGAGAAAGAGATCGGTTCCCAAAGATATAAAACCCTGGATTCAGCCTTGTCTGAAGCTAGCTAAAGGTGTTAAATACCTAGACCCAGTCTTTCCTGAAGCCACTTACAGATATTGAGCACCTAGATATACCCTTGCCTAAAGCTAGAAACCCTGATTCCTTAAATGAATTCCTTAAATGAACCAATACATTTTGCTTGTGCTTATTTGACTTTTGTTTCTGGCCACTGCCTGATCTATCCAGCGCCTAGAACAGTGTACAGTCAACATGTAGTTGACTCCCAACAGATAGACACTAATGTATGAAAGTGGGTTTTGGAAGATTAACATTGAAATCCAATGGGCAGGAAGTTGGAACATATCCACCCCACCACCCCCACTGAGTCTTTCTGAACCCTCAAATTCTATGGTTGGCTGCTTCCCAAAACACCTCTTTGAGACTTCTCCTTTGAACTCACATCCAGAATATTCGGGGATGGTTTAGGCAACTCTTGTCTGTTCATTCCTCGCTATCCCCAGACTCACTGCTGTGTAGGTGGGCCAAACTCATAAAACTCTATCTCTCAGCACCCTCAGGCACAGGAAGTTGGCCCATAGAAGTTCCAAAAGGAGAAAAAAAATCACCCAGCATATAAGACCCAGAGCAGGAAGCAAAACTAATGAAAAAATGTCCCCAGCTTTCACAGGAAATTATTTTCACTCCACCTCTATAAAAAGGAACAGATTTGACCCCTCGCCTCTCCCCACTTCCTTCTCAGCTAACCTCCTGATGAAGGCGATGGGAGAGCCAGGCCCAGACTGAAGCAATGAGAGACGGGCCACTTTCCACGAAAATGTTCTTCAGAAACCAGTTTGTCATAGCCGGAGGCCACCGAGAGTGGTTAAGTCTAGCTAGTTGTTAAATTGGACAGTTTTGAGTGAAGAAATTCGTAGCAGTTCGTAGTGATCAGAGATGCAAAGCATCTCTTTCAAGAGGAGAAGCCAAAGACTCCAAAATTATGTTCAGGCTGCTTTCCTCACTGTTTTGGGACTATTTTCCCAGGGAGCTTCAGATATTTTATGTAAATATCTTGATTCAATTTTGAGACTACGTTGGAGGTGAAAGGTGAGGGGCCAAAGTGCAACCAATGATCTGAGACCAACGAGACCCAGGCTGATCCCCCTGAAGAATGCATTCATTCTGCAATTTTCTTCACAGCCCATGGCAGCTCCAATCTGGCTGGCCAGCCCAGAAAATAGGCTGTTGTCCCCCCCAGGGGTTACTGGGAAAAGGTAGCCTGGATTTTTCTCTGCTATGCAAAGAAAGGTATGCATATATTTCCATATATACACCAACAGTAATACACACACTTGTGCAAATAATTACAATAAAACACACACTTACACAAATAATCACAGTCAAATGTGGCAAGTGTTCATGGAGGAAACAAGAACACACTTAAGTTGTTGAGTAACCCACCTATGACAGCCAGAAAAGCTTCACGAAGGTGGAGACACATTAAAGGAAGAAAGAGAATTTGGCCAATATCTGAAGGTAGGGAAGACTTTCCAGAGAAGGAATAGAGTGAACACAGAACATTGTTTGATATGTTTGAACAAAAAATATGGCTGGACGGTGCCAGAGTACAAGACTCCAAAGCTGAGGCCAAAGCATCAAAGGTTTGAAACATCAAGGTTTTATCTTGTCTGCAGGCCATGGGAGCCATTTAAAAACGTTAATGGAGGGAGAGCGGTAAGGTGTTCAGATCTGCATTTTATTATCCAGCTCTTCCAACAGGGGAATCGGAGCCTCAAAGGTTAGATGACTTTCTCTGGGTCATAGGGAAAATAATAGAAGCCAAATTTTTGCGAGATTGGAAATGAAATGCCAACTATCTACTTCCTGCTCACTGCTTAATTATTAGTGACAATATTTGTCATGTGGAAAAAGAGTTAATTACAATCAGACTGGAAATTCATGTACCTGAAAATCTTTAGAAGGAAAAATGTAGGGGAAGGAACAAGATAGAATAGCAGTTACAAAACAATTCTTATCAGTCTGAATCTGTTTTACATTTCATTCCAGACTCTGCAAATTAGCACCAACACAATGAATCTTTGTAAATTAATGAGAGTAACAGCGGGAAAGAATCAATCAGCCACTCTTGTTCCAAAACCCTCCTAGGTAATAACCTGAAATGAACCTTGGAGTCATGACCCCAGACTAATAGCCTGCTTCATACTCTTTGAACAAAACAATTAAATAATCACATTCCTCATGGTCCAACTTCCTGAATATATTAATTAGATTAAAACCCAACTTGTCAGGATCCCTTGAGAGGAAGGGGTTTGCTGGATGTCTCTCCTCCTGCCCTTTAGTTTCCAGTGGCATGTCCTGCTTTCCCATTGAGGGAGCCTGTGCCTGCCCAGGCAAGCTTTGTCTACACCTGATGGTGTTCCTTCCAGAATGGTGCCCTCACCCATTCTCTCACCTGGACTCCTCCCCCGAGGGCATCCTTCCTCCTCTCTGGACAAATGCCTGCCTTTCAGTTCTAATTGTGTTACAAACCCTCTTAAAACATCAAAGCCAGTTGATAGCTATGTGGCTCACTGTGAACACTCCATCCCTCTGTCTGATCCATCCATCCATCCAATCTTTATAAGAAATGGGCTCAAATCCTGGTTCGGCTACTTTTTATCCCTGCAACCCTAAACAAATGATGTCATCTCTCTGTGGTTCAGTTCCTGTATCTGTAAAATGAGAATGATAACAGGCCCTACCTTGTGGGGTATCCTAACAGCACGAGGAGGGGAGAGGTGACCTCAGCCAGGCCAGGGAACTCTCGCCAAGGCTTCTGCAGCTACTGCCACATGTTTTCAAGAGCTCTTCTGAGATACCCCAAAGTTTGATCGTCTTACTTCTGTCAGGTCTCTGCCAAGTGATCAGCCTCTTCTGATGGACCTACCTAAATCAGCAGCACCTACAGCACTGAATCCTCCTCTGTTCTTCCGCCTTCTGCTGTTCTTCTTCATAACACTTGTCAGGAGCTTGCGTTCTGTGATGTATTTGTCTTTCTGTTTGTTTACACTACTTGTTCTCAAATGTGATCCACGGAACCTGGGATCTTGTTAGAAATGCAAATTCTTGGGCCCCGTCTTGACCTAGGAAATCAGAATGTCTGGGTGTAGAGTTCAGCCGTCTGTGTTTTAAGAATCGTCTGCAGGTGATTTGGATGTTTGCTGGAGTTTGAGAACCACTGGTTTATAGTCTGTTTCCACCAGGGAGTGGCAGCTCCTTGAAGCAGGGATGTTTACCTTTTTCTGTTTACTGCTATATGTCCAGTACTTAAAACCACATCTGACACCCAGTAGGTGTTCAGTCAGTGATCATTCAGTGAGTGCACAAATGGAAGACTACATCTCACTTGGTGACTGAGCAAAAAAATCGGTACCCAACCAGATTTCTCTCGTCTAGCTCTATTTTCTTTCACAATCTGGCTGTAAAATACTACTTTAATACAAAATGTTTCATCGTTTGTATTCAAACTAAGAGACAGTGGCTTTTTTTTTTGGCATATATATATATACACACATACATATAAAATATGTATTATTACTATAGGAGATACTTAGAAAATGTTAATATTTATATAGGAAGAAAAAACATGCATACAAACAGAAGCTCATCAAAGCATCATCATTTGAGCCTTCATTTATGTCAAAGCTGGTTTCATGATGTTTAAGAGACATAGAAAGGAGTTGGGTAAAAGTCCAGTTGTAGCAGATTTTTGCATCAAGTGAAGGAATGAGAATCCTCGTACTGGCAAGAAGCTATGTGCATCTACTAC
Source organism: Mustela nigripes (assembly GCF_022355385.1). Taxonomy (NCBI): domain Eukaryota; kingdom Metazoa; phylum Chordata; class Mammalia; order Carnivora; family Mustelidae; genus Mustela; species Mustela nigripes. The sequence goes on from NC_081559.1 coordinate 185,688,320, forward strand.
AAATAACACAAATGTACCAATGAGAAAGGAGGAGGGACAGAGACTCAATCAGGGCATCAGAGGAAGGCAGAGGCTGAAGACAGAGCAGAGGGGTTGGAGACAGACTCTTGCACAATAGATCTATGGCCTTATTGTTTCCCAGAAAGCAGCCATGGCCTGTTGAGCACCATAGCAACAAGCGCCTTCGTGTGCTGCCCTGACCATCCATCAGTGGTGCCCAGATGAGGCTTGTGGACAGCCCATTAAGAAGCCAGAGAGAAGAGAAGCAGAAAGCTTTCACTGCAGAGGAGGCAAAAGGCAGATGTCTAGAACACTCCGTGCGGTGGCCTAGTGCTCAGACAGCATCAAATCCATTCCTAAAGAAGAGACTGGAGAAACCGCCCCTGTGCTTAAATGTTCAGGGGTGTGTTGGGGGTGGGGGGCTAGGGTGCAATGAGACCCAAGTCCCATTATCAGAGGACTGAAAAGCACATTAGCAGAGACTTAAAGCATCACAAAATAAAGCAGTTGGCCCTAAACAATGTGAGATACTTCCCTTCTTCCCAGTGTTTGATCTGTGCTCCTTTCACAAACAGCAACAGAAGCAAAGGGCTGTTTTCTTAGGCTTTACTGCTAGGACCTGGAAACCAGGCACAAAAATTCCATTTTCTTAAGTTATGAATTATTTTGAAAAATGGCGTGTGAAAAATTCTTGGTGTTGGTTCTGTTTAGCAAGGATAGCTATGTTCTGCTGAGGTAAGGAATCTACCCCTTTAGGATGACTTATTTAAACAAGGTTTACTTATTGTTCAAGCTACTTGTGCAGTGAGTTTTGGAGTGAAGGGTGGTGCTGTGCCCCCCATGGGGAATGCAGGTCTCCAGGTGGGCTGTCCAACAGCTCAACAAGTGGCGCCATATTCACTGTGGAAGAGAAGGGGAGGAGAACTGGTGAACCACCCAGAAATGGCCCTTATCACTCCGTTCATGTCTAGAACCAGTCCCAGGCTCCTTTGCAAGGGGCTGAATCCCAGATTGGGATTCAGTCAGCAGTGACCATTTCTGTGATAGAGTCAGAGTTAGCTGTTCAATATATGGCTCCAGAAGGCAAAGGCCTGGATATTTACCACTTTAAAGTTTCACTGTGTGATGAGCATTCCCATTAGCCCCAGTAGTCCCATTAGCCCCAGGATTATCCTCATCCTACAAAAGAGAAATTGTGTTCCTCACTCACAGTCCCTCTCTCACTTCTCCAGTAGTAGTGGGGTCAGGATGTAAATCAGACGTCTCCCACTTCTTCCCCACCTTCACCCCAAGGTCTCAGCTTGAGCATCCTGCAAGAGTCCTCTCCGGGAGTAGACTTCCCAGGAGTCTTCGTTAAGTGATCAAGTTCTTTTATTCTCACTGCACTCTGAATTTCTCCTTCAGACACCTGTCATAATTGTATCAATCACTGGTTACTCTCTGTCTCGGTAGGATGGACATTTCATGAGGGCATTTCAGTCCTCTGATAATGGGACTTGGGTCTCATTGCACCCTAGCCCCCCCCCCCCCACACACCCCTGAACATTTAAGCACAGGGGCGGTTTCTCCAGTCTCTTCTTTAGGAATGGATTTGATGCTGTCTGAGCACTAGGCCACCGCACGGAGTGTTCTAGACATCTGCCTTTTGCCTTGTCTTGATTTTTGTACATCTCCAATAAGCATGGTGACCCCCACCCCCCCCCACACACACAACCAGCAGTCAGTAAATATAGCCAAGCTGCTTTCCTTCTCATCTACCCCACACTTCAGCCGATTAATGGTTCAAAAATGCTGCACTGTACTCAATGCTGCGTGTACTCAGTGTTGCCAGACCCTTCAAGCCTTCCCATTGTTTACAACCCATGGCCAAAGTCAAGCTAGTGTTGAAACTCTGGCCTCCAACACCCTTTCCAGACCGATTTGGCTTATCCTCTCAACTGAAACCACTGTTATAACCCAAACACTCAACACCCGTTAAAATACCTGCCTAGCAATCTCTCCCTACCTTTAATACTGTCTTGGTGAATCCTATCTTGAATCCAATAATAGTATAGTAGTAGGGTAAGCTTGACAAAAAGTTGATAGAATACTTCTGCCAGTTATTAAATATTTTTTTTTAAAAAAGGATGACTTTAATTTTTGTGTTTCTAATTTATAAGGGAGACAGAAGACCAGTATCATCAAAGACAAGGAGGCTGGCTCTAAGCAGAGTTTATCTCTCAAAAGAAACTGGGTTGACAGCCAGTAAGCCACTATGCTTCCTGATACTCTGCGTCTCTTTTCTCTAAAGGATAATGTCCCCATAGCAACCGCGGTCCAGACACCAGCACTTCTCTCTTTGACTTGGGAAGATAGAGAGGAGGGAAGTGAAATAAAGTAGCAATTATTCAGCTACTGAGAGCCTGGTCCTTTGCTATCTACCTTTCATATAGCATTCACTCCATTCATTCCTGGAATGTAAGAAGTTTTATTTCTGCCTTATAGAACACAGGATTGAAGCCCTCTGCATTTTAGAAACACAAACAAAACCAAACAGCTCATTGATTCTCAGACTCAGATTTGTCCCATTTTCAAGATAACGCCAACTCTATCACACCGTTGCTACTCCAACCGTGGACCTGAGTATGGCTACCATGGGCACCATCGGGAAGCTAGTTAGAAATGCAGAATGTCAAAGCCTTCTTCAGACCTGAGTTTGAGTCTACATTTCAACCAACTGTCCAGGTGACTGTGTGCTGTGTGCTATGACAGTGTTTCTCCACCTTCGCTGCCCACAAGAGTCACTAGAGAGTTTCAAAATAATCCCCATTCTACCCCGAACCAATGGAGTAAGAATCTCTATCAGTGGGGCTAGGACATCCCTGTATCTTTAAACCTGCCCCCTACAAATGATCCTAATGTGGAGTTGCTATTAAGAACAACTTGTGTGCTGGGGTGCCTGGGTGGCTCAGTGGGTTAAGCCGCTGCCTTCGGCTCAGGTCGTGATCTCAGGGTCCTGGGATCGAGTCCCGCATCGGGCTCTCTGCTCAGCGGGGAGCCTGCTTCCTCCTCTCTCTCTCTGCCTGCCTCTCTGCCTACTTGTGATCTCTCTCTGTCAAATAAATAAATAAAATCTTTAAAAAAAAAAAAAAAGAACAACTTGTGTGCCATATGGCCACGTGATGGAAAAACCTACTAACCCTTCTTCTGGTAATTAGAATGCTCTTACTACAAGAGGTTTGGTACACCCAAACAGAGCTTACTGATCTGTGTTCTTCTCTGGAAAGAAAACCTGGAATGTAATAGAACTATAAGTACTGTTTGTTTCTGCAAATATCACTCTGAAGGATGTCAGTTTTCTAAATTCAGCTACAAAAAAAAAAAAAAATACTAAAGTCAAATACTTGTTGGCTTTTCACTCATTATTATAGAGCTATCTGAAGAGGGGACTGTTGAAATCACATTTTCTAAACATTTAACTCCCAAATTATCAAAATAGTAGTAAATGCCAAAAAGGTATTTAATGCCCCATTCCTTTTTTGCAGAAATGACACTTGTTGGAGGGAAGATGGTAATAATAGGTTACAAACTAAAACAGTCGAAGCTTGCAAATCAAACACTTAAAACCATAATGGCAGGGCACCTGGGTGGCTCAGTGGGTTAAGCCTCTGCCTTTGGCTCAGGTCATGATCCCAGGGTCCTGGGATCCAGCCCTGCGTTGGGCTCTCTGCTCAGCAGGGAGCCTGCTCTACACATGGCCACCCCTGCCCCCCGCCTGCCACTCTGCCTACTTGTGATCTCTCTGTCTGTCAAATAAATAAATAAAATCTTAAAAAAAAAAAATAATGGCTTTCAATCTCAGGATAATGAGATGGAGAAAATGTTTATTCTTTTAGCATCTGATAAGAAGAATCTCCTAGGGAAAGACCAGTCTGTATGGGGAAAATACATAGAAAAACACCCCCTTCATATACATCTTAAACTATATCTTCGGAGACAAGGAATGCTTCTGCTTTACAGGAGGCAAAGATAGCAAGAGGAAAGAGCCAGAGAATTCTGTGATTCTGCATGCTTGGTGATGTGGCCCCTTCCGATGAATCACTGAATTCCAGGCCAATGCTCACTGGGATGGGGTTTATTTAGAGATTGATAAAGAGGCTTATTTCTACTTTGGGGCTTACATAGGACCAATTCAGAGGCAGGAGCTGAAAATAGAATTGTTAGCTCTTGGGCATTTGCTAAAATCGCAGAGAAGATTTTGGACATCCCTGAGCTGTGGAATTTAGAAGATTTTGTGGAAATTCGTCCTAGAAAAACCGGGAGACAGCCTGGTACATCAGGCATACATGTTGTTTTCTCCTTTAGATTACCATGGAAACATTTGGAAATTTTGTTGTAGTTTGTAGATTTCATCTCTACCAAATGGCAAGTTTCAACTCCCCAAATAATGATGCAGATTTGGAAATATTCACAAGGCATTCTGTGTTATGGACTTTCAGATAAAATAAGGATATTTTCAATGGGGCTCCCTCCTCAGAGACACTTTCCATTGTGTTTTGTTTGTTAAGCCTGCATGAGCTTGTTAGTTTTTCTTACTTGCTTTGTTTACAGAGCCCTGCTAGTTTCTGGTCTCCACCCAGGGCCCAAGATAGACCTGCCCAAGTCATCTGCATCACATAAACCACTAATACCATTTGAGAGGGAAAGAAGTCTCCCACTCAAAGCCTGCAGAAGCACAAAGAAACAGACATAATGGAGAGCCAAATTCCAGTATTTCAAGAGGGTTGAACCTTAAGCCAGGCAAATTGCCCAAAGAGCTAGCCAAGCGATAGAAAAAGATCAATGATAAAAGGTCAAAAACCACACAAATGGGAAGTCTTAAGCTGGGTGATGGGTTCAATTGTATCCCCTTAAAGATGTATACACATCTTGATCCCTTGGACCTCATGTATATTTGGAAACTGGGCCTTTGTAGACATAATTACATTAAGATGAGGTCATCCTTCATTAGCATGGGCCCTACATCCAATGACATTTGTCCCTTATAGAAGAGGAGGGGACACACCAAGAGACACAGAGAAGACAGCCTGGTGAAGACCTTGGTGGGGACTGGAACAAGACAGCCACAAGTAAAGAAACATCTGGATCCACTAGAAGTTGGGCAAGGCAGAGACAGGTTCTTCCCAGAAACTTCGAGGAAAAGTGGCCCTGCTAAAACTTTGATTATAGGCTCCTGACCTCTGGAAATGTAAGAGTGTAAATGTCTGTTGTTGTAAACCACCCAGTTTGGGGGCTGGCTGTGGTTATAGCCACTCCAGGGAACTAATTCAGGCTGGGGCTAAAATTTGGGAACCCTGCAGGCAAACACACCTTGAGGTAGGCAGGTCATATCCGCTTACTTTATTTCTTTGACTGCCCAGTTCAGGGCTCCCGTAATACCCATCATACTGCTTTGTAAATTTCCCGTTGTATATTCCAACCCTGGACACTATATTCCCAGGTAACAGAGATCAGGACTATCTTGCTCGGATCGCATCCTCAGCAGCAAGCCCAGTGCCTGGAACATAGTAAGTTTTCAGTAAATTTGTCCAGTGGAATCACTGCTTCCACCTGGGTCACAGGTAGAGGGGAAAGCAGAAGGCTGGCCCAAGGGTCTTTTTGATGCCTAGTTTCCCTGCTACTGAAGCAGAAATTCGCCGATTAAAATACCCATCTCCTGATACCTGTTGTGTCTCTCTCTTCTGTTCTGCCTGCATTTTGATGTAGCAGTCTGCTAGTGGGAGCCGAGAATGATCCAGAGCCTGTCTGTGTGTGCACGTAGTGTTGAGGAAGGCTGGCCTCTCGAAGGACCTCAGCACTGCTGGGTATGGAGGGTTCCCACCTTTGTACCGATATCCTCCAGGATCTATAACCTGGATGTTTCCAGGCATCAGGCTTCTTTATCTTGACTATTTGCAGGTCTCTCTCTTTCCAAAGCCAGTGGGTCTGAGGGATGAGAGGGTGTCTCCCAGGGGCTCTGTCTGCCTGTGCTGCAGTTCTGCAAGTCTAGCAGGAACTGGCTTTCATTTCAGGCACGTCTCAAGGATGGAGACTTTTAGAGGGGAAAGCAAATTTGCAAAGCAGAAAAGACTCCAAGAACTCCAGATAATAAATGGGATTTAAAACAAGTTTTTTATCTGCCTCCTTTTCAACACTCTGCCCCAGTCCAACACCATTAATTCTGTGCCTGGTTAGTGGAATTGAGCACCAATAAACACAGCACATAATAAATAAAATATAGGGGATTTTTGTTTGTTTCTTTATAATACCCTCTTCATGGTTACCACAGAGAATCAAGGGTTAATAAATCAATAGTTTCCTCAAATAGGGCAAGGTTGTGTCAAAAATAAATTAGGGGTACAGAGAAGTTGTGCTGAAATACAGTAAGTTGAAATACAATGGATGCTCAATAATACAGAGAAGCTAATAATGGGCAAGCACTTCCCTTGTACAGACATGATAAAGCAAAGCTACTTCCTCCGTCTGGCGGTGGATCTTGACTCTTTCATCCGGCGCTGTTCCTACCCCAGCAGAAAAGACTCCTCTAAACTCCGCAGGGTACCTTGGTGTATAAGAAGGATAACATATGGTTATAGGAACTTAGTCTTTATTAAGCAATCACAAATGATTTTCACATCATAAAAAAAAAAAAATCAAGTCATAATTCTACGTAGAGACCAATAGAAAATTCTATTTAAATGTCTCTCATATACTTAGAAACTACATTTCTCTCTTTCTAGATTGATAGATATATAACAAAGCCAGAACATGGTGATACATACAGATACGTATATCATGCATACACGTGTGTGTGTGTGTGTGTGTGTGTATATGGTGCCTTCCTTCTAGCTGACCACCATCTTTGCTTCAAAGCAATACTCCCTCTAATAAAATAAATACATGTTCAAAATGAACATTGATTTACTCAGGGTTATATCGAATACCCAATGAGTTAATGAGCACAAATACATAGAAGAATCTTGCTGCATAGAAAGAGTTCAGTGAAGGTCATTTCTTATTATGCTTGTTGGTACCATTATTTGTTCATCTAACTGTTAAGTATTTATTGAGCATCTATTGTATTTCAAACATAAGGGAGGGGGGTGCCTGGGTGGCTCAGTTCTTGAAGCATCTACCTGATCCCAGGGTCCTGGGATCGAGTGCTTCATCAGACTCCCTAGTAGGAATCCTGCTTCTCCATTGACCCCTGTTTGTGCTTGCTCTCTCTCTCTCTGACAAATAAATATTTAAAACACACACACACATGGGGTGCCTGGGTGGATCAGGGTTAAAGCCTCTGCCTTCAGCTCAGGTCATGATCTCAGGGTCCTGGGATCGAGCCCCACATAGGGCTCTGTGCTCAGCGGGAGGCTGCTTCCTTCTCTCTCTCTCTCTCTCTCTCTCTGCCTGACTCTCTGCCTACTTGTGATCTCACACACACGGAATAAGAAAGAAGACACCTCCTCTTTCAGAGTTTAAGATCCAGAGGCAAGCACTAATCGCTATCACACTGTCTAATCTGTGTAATCCAGAAAATGTGCAGTCTCATCATGAGAAGAGATTTATAGTGATATTCAATATAATCACTCTCCAAGCCTATTTCTTCAATACAGGTGCCCTAACAAGGGCATATTTGTATTGACTTTTCATATGAGAGGTATATAAGCCAAGAATTTGTACTGGCTTCCCGCCATTCTTGTCGGACATGTCTCTATTCTTGTCCCTCTCCGACTCCCTTGACAGCCTTCTGCAATTCGACAGTTTTTTGTCAATTTCTCTCCATTCACACATCTGATCTCATCATGAGAAACTTCATCATCTTTGTGGATGATTCATCACACTAGTTTATTTTAACTTTTCTCCGCCTTCCTGGCTCCAGCAGGCATCACATCCATGCCGCTTCTGGAACATTTCTATTACGGTCAGCTGGAGCCACTCCACTTCTGAAACAAGTTTTCTCATACCTCAACTCTTAAATGTCATCCTTTTGGTCTCTGACCATGACTGCCCCCTACTCTGAGATTTCTCCCACTCACATTTCCACCAAGCCTGTTCTTCGGTTTCTTGTAGTCCTCTGTCTCTGAAAGTTTCCCTTTGCTCCAGAAAAATTCCTATCCTTTTCTTAGTTTCCCTTCAGCCCATGTGGAACCTACGTCCCTTGGTGCCTCTCTAGTGAATCTTTAGTATCCTTGTGCTACAATTTAATTTGAATGCCAGGTATCACGCAATGCTGAAGAAGGTGCCGCAGCCCTTTGGAGTGGCACCATCAAAACTGTATACTCTTGGATGAGATCAGCCACATGGCGATTCCTTTGTGTTTTTCTGGAGAGTGTCTATTTTCCTTTGTGTTTTTCTCTCCCATTCCTCCTGCTTCTTTGTGTCCCTCCAAAACCCCTGTGTTGACACCCTAACCTTCAATATGATGATATTTGAAGATGGGGTCTTTGGCAGGTAATTAGATTTAGATGAGGTCATGAGGGTATATCCCCCATGATAGGATTAGTGTCCTTATCAGAAGAGGAGGAGGCCTCTGGAAATCAAACTGAGAGGTTTTTTTTTTCAGTGTTGGGGGGTGAACCCAGTGATGGGTCTTAAGGAGGGCATGTATTGCATGGAGGACTGGGTGTTATACACAAACAATCATGGAACACTACATCAAAAACTAATGATGTACTGTATTGTGACTAACAAATATAGTTTTTAAAAATTCATAGAAAGAAGAGGAGACCTGAGCTTGCACTCCCTGGGCAACAGCAAGAAGGTGGCTATCTGAAGGCCAGGAAATAGACACTCTCCAAACATGAAACTTCCAGCAACTTGATCTCAGATTTCCCAGGCTCTAGAACTGTGAGAAGGAAATGGAAAATGTTTTTTGTCTGAGCCACCCCAGTTTATGGTATTTTGTTACAGCAGCTCAAACTGACATAACCCCCAACCAATCTTCTCAGATTTTCTCCAGCCTCTTTAAGACCTCTGCTACAACCACCCCTTCCTCCTCATCATCCTCTTCCCCTTCCTTCTGCTCCTTGTCCTTCTTCATCTTCAATAGAGAAAAATTTTCTTTCTTTTTTTTTTTTTGGTTCCTTTTTTTTTTTTTTGCTTCCTTCTTTTGAGATCAGAATTTCATCCATGTCATCTGATTCATGTCACTTTTCATATTCAAAGATGATGGTTCATAATAGTGTTATGTATTATATTTTGGTTACTGCAGAATATGTTCTCCAGACCATACTTTTCTCCCTTTCATATATCTCCACTACTGTCTCCCAAACTGTGCAACCAACATTTAATCTAGTATCACCTAATAACCTTTCTTCTTCGGCGATCTTTCTACTATGCTATGTGATCAGCCTCTGGATGCCATTAGGTTCTGGATACTGAAGAACCAGAACAACAATGAGAAATTCTTGTCTCATATATTCAGACACTTATAAAGGGGTACAACCATTTAATAGGTAAATGCAAACCTTTTGATTCAAAACATCCCATTCTGTTAAGCAACCATGGGATGATGAACACATCATATGTCAGCATTTGAATTGTGATGAAAGAAACCATTGTCCATCAGCCAAGACTTGGATCAAAGATACTGCATTCTGCTATATTAAGTTATGGTTCAGCCATTGGTTGACCATGTGGCTTTGCACAGGTTATTTCTACTTCTCAAATCTCTGTACAGTCTTGTAAAAGATAAGGGACGTGAACTAAATGATCTCTGAAGTTTCCTTTCAACCTAAAGATTCTTTTTTTATTGCTGTTTCTACCATTTTAAATATTTAGTAGATAGAGTATTTACTATGTGTTCTAAACCATAGAAAGTCCCATGGGAAAGTGGAGAACATATAAAATGACAGTGGGGGCTTTAATCCCTGCATTTGGGGTAGAAACCCAGTGTACTGCCACACAGTGTGGAAATGTTCATTCTAGTTGTAACTCTTCCACTAACTTGTTGAACGTGTGAGGGTGAGACATTCATTCCTTTTTCTAGATCCTGCCTCAGTTTTCCCTTCTGCAAAACAAGGATACTGAACCATGGATCTGTAAGGCCCCTTTTGAGTTCTGGGATGCCATTTTCTAGTTACGGGGCAAAGATGAAGACCTCAGTTAATTCGAGAATAAAACACGGTGGTAAAAATCCTCCCTCACAATCACTGAGCTGCTGCTGGTGAGGATACAGATGTGGAGTAATTTATGCAGCCACCTCTTTGAGAAGGCTTGCTTCAACTCCGTGGGACCCGGGCCAGCTCTCAGCGTTCTTCACTCAATGGCTTGTCAGTTCCTCTTTTAATAGTAACATTGCACCCTCAATGAAGTGCTAAGGCATTTTTTCCTCACAAGATGAAAAGAGATGGTCATGGAACTGGCACCGCTCTGGGCTACAGACATCCTTCCAAATCTCTTTTCTTTGAGGAGCCAAATGATTCATTCAGGAAATGTATGAGTGCCCAGTGCAGAGGAAATTAGGAAGATTATCTCCCCTGACTTCCCTCAATTTCCCCCATTCTCTTGATGTTTGCATTTGGGTAGCTCTCAAAAGGTTTATTATCCAACCCCTCAAATTTTCTTTCAGGAGTGGAGGATATAAAATTGAAGTCCAAATAATGCAATGAACAGAAGCACCTCTTCACTGCTGAAAACTTAATAGTGATTGGGGAATATATGGAAAATACACTGTTCAAAGTATGTTTGTCCAAAGGAGAGGGACTCCACCCTCTGGCCTTAAAAATCTCATCCCTGTCCTGACATATGTCTGGTAGCTTCCTGTTGCATTAAGTTTCTGGGCCAAAAAAGCTCAGCTTCAAAAGCTTGCATGAGCTCACTTCCCTCGAATTTCCTCTTGTTCCTGCCTCCTCGCCCCTCAACCACCAAACCCATGCATTGCCTCAAAGACCTTTGTTGACTGTCTAAGAGACAACGGGCGGTAATGACAATAACCTTAGATGAGGGGACTGCCATTGGTGTTCTGCTCCCAGACTGTTAACTGTGTGATCCTGGTTGATCTCTTCTTGGCTCTGTGTTTAAGTCTCCCCCTCTGTAATGTTTTATTGCCCTGCCCAGAATCAGTCAACCCTGTATAAACTGGTACGACTGGCGATGACTCTAATTGACCAGAAACTTGATGAAGATACAGACCCTGGTTCCTTTATCTCTGTGTTCCTAGCCTCTGGCAAATGCCTTCTTCACAGAAGGTATTCACTATAAATTAGCAGAATGAACAATTTAATAGCTAAACCCGAGTCTTCCCATCCAGCTATGACTAAAGCTGCTGAGAGCTTAGGAGAGACAGGGTGTGGGGCACAGATGAAAGGAATTCCTCCTGTGCAGCAACACACACACACACACACACACACACACACACACACACACAGACGAGGCTCATACAGGTTCTCCACTGACTGGAAACTGGCCTTCGCCCATTTCACCTATTTCCTATAGATGCCTTTTTTTATTTATAATAATCCTTATAATTCCTTTTCCATCAGTTTACATAAGGATAAAAGAAGGTTGAAGATAGACTCACTGTTGCAATTACCTGGGACTCATACACCCTTGGGAGGAACCTATGGGGAACAAAATGCTAATGATTGTGGGAATTATGAAAAGAAATCTAGCAAAAGGGAAGCTATTCAAGCCAGCTGGGCCTCGTCCTTGGGCTCTCCTAGAGGTTAAACTACCTTAACACAGAATGCTGCCAGTTTGAGTACAAAAAACGAGATTCCACTCCAGAGATCAGACAACTGTCATAAACAACCAAAAGCTACCTCAACATTACCAAAACAAAACAAAACAAAACAATCAAACAAACAACAACAAAAAAAACCCTGAATCCTTCTTCTAACACATGTAACTTAAGCATTGCTTTTAAAATCAGACAAGTCTGGATCAAAATTGAGCCCTGCTCCTTTCTTAAATAGTCTCTTCTGGAAAATCCCTTAACTCTCCTGAGCCTGATTCCTCGGCTGTAAGAAGTAGATAACACAATAACAATATATTTAATTGATGGCCTAGTAGGGGAAAGTCAAGGTGGAGGATAGAGAGGGTATCTATTGAACTACCCTACATGTTAGTGATGATCATGACATTGAAGCCATGGTCTTGCTTCTGGGGCCCTGAGCTCCAGTTGGGGAGAAAAGGTGAGGTCTCATGAAAAGACAAGTCGAAATGCAAGCCAACATGGCAGGAGATGGCATGAGGTTATGGCAGATTAACTGCAAGATTAATGAACAGAATCTATTAAGCTGTGTTTTCAGAACTCACTGCTGTGTCTGGCTCTGAGGGAGCCGTCGTTGTTTTAAGTAGCTGCCTAGGGTTCCATAAAATGTTTAAGAGCTCTGTCCAGCCCCACACAGAGAGCTTTAAAAGTTTAAATGGACTCTATCCCAACCTCAGGTTTCAGTTGGACATCTAGGCAAGGATTCAGTTTAGTATCTTTAAGAGATTAAGGAGTCTCCAGGGCCTTCCTACCAGTCCCAGAATCTTAAGAGAGAAAAACACACTGGCTCCATTTCAAAATTAAAGAGACAGATGCTCCAGAGTGATCTTCTGCTGACATCCAGCACAGGTTGGATGTCCAGGCATGGCGCCAACACATCTCTTATTTGGGAAATGAGTGCTTGGACATCGTCCTAACTTCCTGCCAAAGGATCGCACAGCTTGATCCCTCGCAGACAAGAAGCCATAAGCACATAATTGACATTGTTGAGTGAGACTGACAAAGATGTATCGTAACAGTGACATATTCATAAAAATTATTTATTGAGAGCTACTGTAGGCCACAGACTGCACTAATCCCTCTTGATACAATATTACTGACAAGAATGAGCAAGAGCTTTGTGTGCTAGGTATTTTATTTCTCATTTTTCTAGAGGAGGTGACAGACTCAGACATTACATGACTTGCCCACGATTGCTTGACGAGTATGTGTCAGAGCCCAGACTCCGGCCCCAGGATTTACAATAATATTTATTACTGTAATGTAAAACTACAAGTAATCATGATATCCATGGCAAGGAAAACAATCAAGTGGCCAGCCACTGGGCTCACAATGGTATGATTTAATCTTTAAACAATTCTGTCCCATAGGTACCAGCATCCTTGCTCAACAATTGAGGAAAAGAGGTCTCGAGGCTTTTTAAGTACTTGCCATCTCTTATGTAACTAGTGAGAGCTTGTCTCACTCCCAAGCATGTGCCCTTTACACTGTACTGCCATTCAAAGAGAAAACATAATTTACAGTCTCCTGAGGCAAGAACCTCGCTATTTCAATCAAGAGCAGGCTCCTTGTAAGACAGATGGGGTTTGTCTGATGATTGGGAGAAGCGGACTGTGTAGGCATATCTGGGGAAAGGGCATGCGGTGGAAGAAGTCTTACCTCCACGTCCCAAGGCCCTCCCATTTGGCTGGATGTGGAGGGTATATGTCTGGATGGTTCTGTGGATGTAAAACAATTCTACGTGTCACTTTTGCGGCTTCTGAGCTTATAGCGCTGATGGGATAGATGGCCATCAGATGTGAAGAGGAAACCATGGGCTTGAGAGTTCAGTTCAGACCAGCACTCACAAACCATGGGCTTATTGCCAGACCGAGCTAATGGACAGATGGGTTTTATTTTATCAAGACAGTGTGTGAACAGAAATGGAACTGGTTAGCAACTTTTAAAATCAGTAGATTTCATAAGAAAATTCAGACTCCAAGCTTCCTTTGGGAAAAAACAAAAACAAAAACAAGAAACCAAACTCAAAAGCCTTGGTGTCTCCAGAGCCACACACCTGCATGGTGGTGGTCAGGCCCTTGAAAAGGATGGACACTCTGCTACAATGTTCTCCATGCCCACAGCCCTCATTTAGGTTATTTGGTCCTGTAGGCATTTGAGCTTGCCACTCCTGCCCCAGAGCCAGCTTACCCTTAACTAGCTCGGCAACATAGATAAATGTCTATATCTTTATAAAAATAGAGAATTTTATGAGGTCAGTAGTTTGCAAACTAGTTTTGAGCCACGGATGACTTTCTGTTAAGAAAACTTGCCCTTGAGGGGCACCTGGGTGGCTCAGTTGGTTAAAGCCTCTGCCTTCAGCTCAGGTCATGATTCCAGGGTCCTGGGATCAAGCCCAGGATCGGGCTCTCTGCTTAGCAGGGAGCCTGCCTCCTCCTCTCGCTGCCTGCCTCTCTGCCTACTTGTGATCTCTGCCTGTCAAAAAAATAAATAAAATATTTTTAAAAATAAAAAAAAAATTAAAAAATAAAGGTACTGTATAGAGCACACACGAAAGCTCTAGACTGACTTGGAAGCCTGGGTCTACGTTGCACAGGTGAGGTTGGGGAGGTTATTCCTCCCTGGGAACTTAAGACTGATCATTCTTGAATAATCCAAACTTATTCACTGGCTTTCAACTCAATTCTCTCTTCTGTATTCCTTCTTAATTTCTTTTTGTTTTGTTGTTGTTGTTGTTATTGTTGTTGTTTCTTGAAAGACCTTAACTTGATGAGGATATCAGTCAATAATATTTTTCAATTTTAAAAACCAAGCTGTAGGGACGCCTGGGTGGCTCAGTTGGTTGGACGACTGCCTTCGGCCCAGGTCATGATCCTGGAGTCCCGGGATCGAGTCCCACATCGGGCTCCCAGCTCCATGGGGAGTCTGCTTCTCTCTCTGACCTTCTCCTCATTAATGCTCTCTCTCACTGTCTCTCTCTCAAGTAAATAAATAAAATCTTTAAAAAAAAAAAAAAAAAAAAACCAAGCTGTAATTTACATGCAAAAACAATCACCATTTATTTTATAGTTAGCAAATGTATCCATACCACCGCTATCAAGATACAGAAAAATTCTATCAGCCGAAAAAAATTTCGCTGGCACCTGCCCATAATCATTTCCCAGTTCCTGGCAATCACTGATCTGTTTCCTATTGCTATAGTGTTGCCTTTGGGAAAACGCCACATAAATGAAATTATATAGTATGTAGCCTTTTGAATATAGCTGTTTTTTTTTCATTTAGAATAATGCATTTTCAGATTCACCATGTTGTCATCACCAGTATGAGTACTTCTTTATTTTCTATGGTTGAATAGTATTTCGTTTCTAGTTATACCACCATTTTTTCATCTATTGATCAGCTGGTGGCCATTTGGGTTATTTTTAGCTTTGCGGGATCAGGAATAAAGCTATTTTAAGCATTGGCATGCAGTTCTTCGTACAAACGAAAGTTTTCACTTCATGTGGGTATTTATCTTGGAGTAGGATTACCAAGTCGTATGATATATGGGCCACTTTATGAAAACTGTCACATTCACCTCAAAAGGAGGTGTCCTATTGTGTTTGCATATCAGTAGTCTTTGAGAGTTTCTGTTGATCAGCATTGTCCTGTCCTTGGGATTGTTGTTTCATTTGCTGGTTTGTTTCACCATTCCACTAGATACATAATAGTATGTCTTTTTTTTTTTTAATTTTTTATTTTTTATAAACATATATTTTTATCCCCAGGGGTACAGGTCTGTGAATCACCAGGTTTACACACTTCACAGCACTCACCAAAGCACATACCCTCCCCAATGTCCATAATCCCACCCCCTTCTCCCAAACCCCCTCCCCCCAGCAACCCTCAGTTTGTTTTGTGAGATTAAGAGTCACTTATGGTTTGTCTCCCTCCCAATCCCATCTTGTTTCATTTATTCTTCTCCTACCTGTCTTGTGGCTTTGTTGTGCATTTCCATAGTGACTGATGAGGTTGGACACTTTTGATGTACTTATTTGCCATCTGTATATCATCTGAAATAAAGTATCTATTCCAATATTTGGCTTGTCTTTGGCTGAGTAATTTGTTTTATTACTGTGGGTTCAAAGGGTTCTTGATACATTCAAGTCCTCGGTTAGTTATGAGATACACAAAAAAGCCAGTCTGTGGATTTCTGTTCCTTAGGGGAGCAGAAATTCTTAATTTTGATGAAGTCCAATTAACCATTTTTTTTTCTTTTGTGGACTGTGCTTTTGGTATCCTATTGAAGAAATATTTGCCTAATCTTGGTTCACAAAGATTATCTTCTAAGTTTTCTCCTGGAAATTTCACAGTTAGGTCTATGATTCATTTCAAATTAATTTTTGTATAGGGTATGAGTAATGAGTAGAGGTTTCTTTTTGCACATGGATATATAAATGTTACAGCTCAAAAGACTGTTCTCTTTTCATTGAATTGCCTTTGCACTTTTGTAAAAAGAAATTATTTGATCACAGATGTGTGGGTCTATACCTGGACTCAAAAATATTTTGAAATGAAGTATCTCCTACTTAAACATAAGACATTATATAAACATAGAGTCTAGATTTCACCATGCAGAAGAGAAAATAAACTCCCCAAAGAGCAGAGGATTTGTGGAACCTAAAACTTTCCATGAGGAACCTGTAGATTTTATAGACAGAATTAGAAAGAGCCTTACCTAGGTATTAGAAGATCTAAATCAGAGCACTGGTTCTGCTAATAATGTCAAGAACTTTTGAAAATTACTTAAATAGTTCTGTGCCACCGTATTGACAAAGATTATGTACACAGTTTAGCATGGAACCAAAGACATGGTAAGTATACAAAAAGCAAACAGTGAAACAATTATTAAAATATGCCATCGGATCAGGAATCCAAGGTGAGTGAGTCCTGAGTCCTCATGCTCCTTCACGATCTGATGCTGACTTTCTAGGCAGTTAAGCCGTAAGCTAGAATCTTTTGCACCTCAATCTTCTTATGTATAAAATGGAGTAATGATGCCCCATCTGCCAACCACAGAGGATACTCACAAAGAGGTCATAAAATCTCCTTGTAAACATATGTTTAAAACACACCTTGAAGGAATAGAAAAGGTCTCTGCCTGACCGTGTGAAAAACAGGACAGTGAAAAGGTATTTAAAATAACAAATGGGTAACAATTTGTCTTCTGTTTTGAAATGTTTTAACTAAGTTCTTTCTAACCAACTTACGAAGAAAAGTCCTCAACCGCAGATGGGACTGTTGAGTTAGAGAAAACGGAGACTTAGGTACGTCCAAGTGCAGTGGACTGAGAGGGGGTGTGCAGAAGGGCGGAGGAATGAGACACGATAGCCTGGACCCAAGGTACTGTGAAAACATCAATGGAGGCGCATTATAGATTTTTAGAGTTCAGGTAAGCAAACATCCATTAAATAGGGCAGCACCAAACCGGAAGTAGTCAGGAGCAGTAAGCCAACAGAGGCCAAGGGAAAGTCTTTTCCAGAGGAGACACAGAATCAAAGCAGGGGAATTACTTGACCGGCCATAGCTTAAATGGGTGCTTTATTTGGGGAAGGCTAGCTGGCTGTTTGTGATTGGTTGCCCTTCAGTTTCAGTTTCTTAACTTGGAATCATTTCCAGGCTTAAGTTTTGGTTAACTTATGTAGGCTGCTCAGGTGTTAGAAACACTTCATTCTAATAGCATTCTTGTGTCATTGATTTAACAGTACAAGGACATTATCCAGAAGTCAAAGGTCCAGATGAACTCATGAAAAGAAGTTCAAGGTAAATAAGAGATTGGAAAACAGGTGTCAGAACACACGAAGCACGAGAAGCCACGGTGAGCAGAGAAAAAGAGGATTAATATTTAATATGTATTGAGTGTTTGCTACATTCCAGGTGTGGTTCTAAGCACTCGATCTGTGTTGACTGATAAAATCCTCATAACAATTCTATAAGAAAAGTGTAAGTACTACTCACTCTACCCTCATTGCTAATGGGCAGCCAGAGCAGAGAGGTGAGGTAGCGCACGTGGCTTTGTCATTTACACTTCCGGTGGTCCCCACTCCCTATTCTGTTCTGCCCCTCCACCAACGTGCTTTCACAGGCTTCCTTGCCCTTGGGATATCCGATGGGCTCAAGAGAATGGAAAGCTTCAGCTGGAGACCCAAAGGGGATCAATTTCTTCCCAGCTTCCCTCTCTGAAGGGGAATGGTTAACTGACTGCATCCCTCAGCCTAGGGCCACGATTCTCTTTTCTTTGCATAGTGCTCCTTGTCTCCAGGTGAATGCCTCCTTCCAAGTCCCCTCAGGATTCAGGTGGTCAAGTAGTAATCCTGGGGTGTCGCAAAATACTTTGTGACCTACTTCCTCCCAGCCCATAGTTTGTAAAAGTTCTGTACATTAAACTCCCCTTGAGTTATCCAATTTGTGTATGTTTTCTCTTCCTTTACCAGACCCTGACAGATGAAGGTAACTGGCCCAATGTGATCCTCTTAAGAGAGCAAGGATTCAAACCTAGGGACCTGACCCCAGATGCCATTTTTCTCTCTTTTCTTTTCTGAGAGAAAAAATCAAAATCAAACTGGCTCTCACTTGGTGCCTGAAGGCAATATGATACTGTTTGTTCATTCCTGAAGCAGGTATTAATCCCGACTATGAAGAAGGTATTATGTTAAGTACTGAGCAGAGAAAACTCAGCAGAATTCTGCTTTCAAAGGCCTCGTGCTAGTTGTGTAGATGGACATTTTCAATATGAGACCACAGGAGAAGAATATATAATGCTTTCTGCAAGAAAGCAAAAGAACATGTTGTCTAGAGAAAGCCCAGAGGGAATGTGACATTGTATAAGTGGATTTATGATCCCCTGAGCTGTTTTGACAAGGGCTTCTGAATGCAAAGTTTTGCTCAGAAAAAAAAAAGGTAATTATTTTCTTTAATAAGATTTTTCTTAGGTCATGACAAATATAAGATAATTTTTTTAAGTTATGATATACATCCAAGGAAAACTAAGACAATCAAAATCCACCCTAATCATACGGACCAACCTAAACATTTTATAAATATTTGAGTATCCTTCATATATAAATGATTATACAGGGCATAATGTTTTGTACCCTGCCTTTTTCACTTTTAAATTTATGTTGATTCCTTTGACATTGAGTTATTGTCATGTCATTATAGCAGCTACTCTAGTCTGCCTTCCTGTAAAATTCCTTTTTTTTTTTTTAGTTCATTATTTAACATATGATTTAATTTGACAGGAGCCCAACTTCCTCTGGAACATATCGTCAGAGTTTGAGAAGATCTGCCAGTATTTCAGGAAAATTTCCATGGAACAGTGTCTACCTAAGGCAAATGTTTCCAGTTGCAATAAATTATAGGGCCACACAAATATCAAGCAGTTTCCAATTCTGTTTTCTTTGTCTAATAAGACAGGGACAAATTCTTTGTCTACACAATATTCATTCATGGATAGCCTATTCTTTGAAAGCCTATAATACTCCGTGGTTTAACCATTGGCTCACCGTCTGTTCATTCCTTCACTTTTCCTTCATTCATTCACCTCATTTATTATGAAGTGCTCTCCACAATTCAGGTTCTGGAATGGCTTTTGTTCTGGCCCTATGGAGCCTAAGCTGGAGTTTGCGTGTGATATGTTTTTCCAGCCCTTAGACAAGTAGATTTGGTTCCAGAAAAATCTGTGTCACCTGGCATCAAACACTTGAAGCATTTCAGACTGCACACTATCTCACCCATGCTAAGCTCCCCACTCCCCATTTCTCTTCTGCTCTTAACACTCATCTGTCACAAAACTGTCAAAAACAACAGTAAAAGGAGATAATTCTGTATGTCTTTCTTTGGTAGCAAGGTTACTTTTTAAATAACTTTTAGATGAAAGAGTTTTTGAATGTCTGCTTGAAAGAACAAGAATGTTTCAGTGTTTCATGGACTAGAGAGTTAACTCCCAGGTCAAGAAATACATAAGGCATTGAAATAGTTCCCTTATTTCCTTGCCATGGTGGGCACAATAATGGCTCCCCAAAGATGTTGATGTCCTAATCCTCAGGACCTATAAATATGTTAAATTACATGGCAAGGGGAGAGTTAAAATGACTAATCCTTTGATCTTGGGTTGGGGAGATTATTCTGGATTATCTGTCTAGGCCTGTGTAAATTACAAGAGTCTCTGTAAGGGAAAGAGTCAGGAGTCAGGAGTATAAATGATGTAATGTGAGAAAGTTGTGGCTGTTCCTGGCTTCAAAGATGGAAGGAAACCACAAGCCAAGGAATGTGGGTAGAACATTGAAGCAAGAAAATAAACTCTTTCCTAGGGTCTCTTGAAGGCCAAGTAGCCCTACATCTTTATTTTAGCTCAGTGAGGCCCATTTTGGACTTCTGACCTCTAAAAGCATAGGATAATTAATGTGTGTTGTTTTAAGTCACAAAGCATGTGGCATTTTGTTACAACAGCAATGGGAAATGATTACAGTCGTTTACTGATAATTTGTCTGTTTTTTAACCATGAATTATTATTAATCAGTTTTTTCCGGTATCTATTAAAGTATTCATTTATTTTTACTCCTTTATTCATTGAGGTGATGGGTTACCTGGACAAGGTAACCTAAGTTACCAAGGACAAGCTGATAAGTTAACCTTGCATTATTTGGACTCCTATTATTGCGATCATCCTTTTTATGGAAAACTAGATTCAGTT
This sequence comes from Mustela nigripes, assembly GCF_022355385.1. NCBI lineage: Eukaryota > Metazoa > Chordata > Mammalia > Carnivora > Mustelidae > Mustela > Mustela nigripes. The sequence goes on from NC_081559.1 coordinate 185,708,785, forward strand.
TCGTAATACTTTGGGAGTTTTACATTTATGTCTGTGGTCTTTGCCCTCTTTGCACCCACCTGAAACTTCTTTGTACATAATGTATGACTGGCAGATATCGTGAGTGTCAATAAAGCATAAAGGTAAGGAGTTGGGGTTTTGCCAAGACTTGAATCCTATCCTATCTATACTTATTGCCTGAGTTGGGTGGGGTTAGGTCTCTAGCCCATCTCTATACCTCAATATCCCCCACCTAAATAAGGTAGTAACAAAGATCATCCTAACTCTAAGGACAATATGGACTATATGAGATAGGGCAAGCATTCAGCATAGTTTTTGGAAGTTAGGAAAGTTTAATATCTATTATCCTGAGTATGAATATTATTAATACAAGAAAGAAATCCTAACTAATTTTCAACTGTTAGACAAATTAGTCCCAGCAATTCATGACTCTTACTCTATTCACCTAATCTCCATTGGAAACTTTCTCTTAGAATTTAGATAGACGGCTGTCATTGACACTTTGTATACCTGTTTCAGTTAGAAACCTGATGTAGAGAGGAGAATGAGAAAGAACGTTTTTCCATAAAAACTTGTTAAAACCCTTTTCTTGGTGGAACCTTCTGTCTTTGGGGGAAGGAGTGGTTTCTTTCAGGTTTCCTGAAGCCCTGCGCTCAGGGGGTCCAAGTCTTATATATCAGGTATATCAACTCCGTGATATCTCGGCTTCTTCCATCTTCCATCCTTAGCGTGTGGTTCAATCTCGTGATTCAAGGTGGCTGCCTGAGCTTCTTATCCATATCCACCTTGCAAGCAACCAAATGGAAAATAGGAAAGAAGAGCTTACCCCTCCTGTTAAGAAGAGCCCCCAAAGTGACAAAAACATTTCACTTGCATTTCAATGGAGAGATCTGAGTTATATTGTCGTTGAGTCAAAGAGAGGCAAGAAAGTGTAGTCCTTCAGCAAGGTGGCTCTATGACCAGCTATCAGTGAAGGTTATGAAGGTCCCTAAGAGCAGGGCCTCTATACTTATTAACACCCAGTTCTTCCAGACTTGCCCCTTACTCCCCTGCATGGCCCCAGGCTCAACATTAGGAAGGGTGGATATTATCTATTACCAGTTTTTTTCTTTCTTTTTTTTTTTTTATTAAAAAATACTACATGCAATTTTTTTTCCAAAATAGGGATAAACAATAGTTCTGGGATGTGAAAATGGCACACAAAGCAAAGCAAATTATTCTCTTTCCTGCTCAGATCCCCAGACCCTAATTCCAGAGCAACTCCTTTTTAAATATCTTGTATATTCATCTAGAAATTTTTTAACTCATGGAAGTGTACTCCACACCCTTTCTGACCTTTGTGTTTTGTTTAAATAACTTGAATAAGATGTGTTCTTTAAGAGTTAGTTGGAACTCAGCTGTGGAACACCCTTGCTCTCGTGCCTCTCCTTCCCTTTGATCTTCTTCAAACATCTTTCGATTTCTCCATCATTGTCTGTTCAAACTTTCTACTGCTTGTTCGATACAGTTGGGGTAATTTCCCCCAGATTTATAAATGTGCTATGGAGTCTCATGAAGCATATGCTTAAATTACTTTAATCTCTTCATCCTTAATATTGCATAACTTTAATCTCTTTGTCACTTATCAAGTTAGCAAGTTAAACAGAACAGTTTGTCTATTTTTGTAATTATCTTTAAAGAACTCTTTTTTTATTCTATTCATACTCTTTTTTTTTTAACCTTGTTTTTATTAAAACCCATCTTGGAGATCATTCTGTATTGATATATGCAAATTTAGCGCTTTCTTTTTAATAGATAAGTGTTAGTTCATTTCAGAGCTGTGGTATAATCTTTTCAACTTGTCTCTTATTAGTAACTATAGAACAAGCTGGAGAGTTGTTTACCAAATATGTTTATTTTCCCTCTGAGCAGATGATCAAGCCACATTTTCTAGATTCCAATGTAAATGGTATGGTCATGTGACTGATCTCCAGCTGCCAGAATGTAGGCAGAATTGACAGGAGCCTCCTCCTCACCTGGTGGATAACATATGGAACTACATTTTTGCCCTCTTTTGGAGACCTTGGGAGTATTAAAGATGATTGGAGCCATGGAATAAGTCCACAAGCCCGAATTACTCTTCGGAAGAGTACCCCCTGTGAATTGAGAACACCTACTTTGACCTTATATGAGTGAGAAATGAATTTCCATCACAATAAATGATGTGATCTCTAGGTTGATTTAGTTTATCTGATTAAGGCAGCATCCCTACAACTCACTTACAAACAAAAATGACACTATATATCCCTTTACACATAATTTGACCTCATATAAACTTAACCTATACATTCAGTTTGCTTGTTCAAAATGCATCCCGCTTCAAACATTTTAAATTGCCTTCCTAAGAGCCTGAATCAATTTATGCTTTTGCAAAAAGAATATCCAACAATTCTAAGCAATATTGTGCACTGTCAAAGTATATGATCTCTGTCAATCTGATGTCGAAAAGGTAACAGTTGTGAATTGAGGCTAAGCATCTTCATGTTCGTGACTTTCAGGAGTTATTTACATTTCTTCTGGTATGTGATCTGCCCATTTATGTCACTTTTCAGTTTGCCCTTGAGTTTTTGGTCATTTTCTCAGTGATTTGTAAGAGATTTTATACATCAAGATTTTAAAACATCTTAGTGTTTAGACATCATGAAGTTCACCCCTTTTTCTTCATGTGCTGCATATAGCTGTCTTCAATATTTTGTTCACCATTCAACTTGGATTATAGCACTAACACACTAACACACTAACACACTAGTCAAATTCATATTTTTTCTTTCAAGGACTATGAGTTACATTTTATTGTAAAAGCCTTACACTATCTTCTAATGATGCCCTTATGTCATTATATTTAAATTTGAAAGCTTAGTGCATCAAAAATCATTTTTAGATAAATGTGAGCTAGGAGGTATACATTAATCTTTTTTTAATGAAATGGGTAATTAGTTGTTCAACTGCCTCCTATTAATTATTCTTTTCTCTATTGATTTGAAATGCTTTCTTTATCATCTGTTATATTTCTACACATACGTAGTCCATTGATAGATTCCTTATTTCATGTGATTGAACAACTCTCTCTCTATTTGGGGACCAGAACAAATCATTTAAATTTGTTATAGCATTGTACGCACCCAAATATTTGTCAGGCTTCTATTCTTGCCATTTCCATTGGGCCACCTTTTATTACCATTTTCATTTTTCCACCTACTTTTAGGGAAAACATCAATTAATATTTTTATTTTGCCCATATCAAACTTAAAGATTTATATATTAGTAATAACAATTTTTATATTAATAGAGAACTGAGAGCTTTATCTCATAGAGTCTTTCTTTTACGCTTTTTATTTTAACTCCAGTATAGGTAACACACCAGTGTTTTTTTAGTTTCAGGTGTAAAATACAGTAATTCCTTAGCTCTAGGCATTACTCAGTGCTCATCTCTGTAAGTATAGTCTTCACCTCTGTCACCTATTTCTCCCCTCTTGTAACCACCAGTTTGTTCTCTATATTTAAGAGTCTGTTTCTTGGTTTGTCTTGTTTTCCCCCTTTGTTTTGTTTCTTAAGTTCCACATATAAGTAAAATCAGGTGGTATTTTTCTTTCATTGACTGACTTGCCTCGCTTAGCATTATACAGTCTAGTTCCCTCCATGTTGTTACAAATGGAAAGATTTTGTTCTTTTTTATGGTTGAGTAACGTTCCATTATATACGTACATATAATGCATATATATGTGGATACTTGGGATGCTTCCAGAGTTTGGTTATTGCAGAAGTGCTGTTATAAATATAGGGGCACATATATCTTTTCAAATTCATGTTTTTGTATTTTACGGGTAAATGCACAGCAGTGCAATTCCTGGATCATGGGGTAGCTCTATTTTCAACTCTTTGAGGAACCTCCATGCTGCTTCCCAGAGTGGCCGCACCAGCTTGCATTCCCACCAACAGTGCAGATATAGTCCCAATGGTTTATATTTGCTTGTATTTGCCTTGTCTCACTGAATCTTTTTCCAAGAATAATGTCAGTGTAAACTACTTATATCAATTCTCTTAAAATTATTTCTATTTTTAAAGATCTATTTATTTATTGTGAGAGAGAGCAAGCAAACATGAGTGGTGGGATGGGGTAGAGGAAAAAAGAGAGAGAGAGAGACCCTCAAGCAGACACCCTCAGAGTCCAGAGTTCAATCCCATGATCCTGAGAGCATGACCTGAGCTGAAATCAAGGGTTGGATCCTCAACTAACTCAGCCACCTAGTGCCCCAAATTATTTCTGTTTTTTAAAGTAGATCTTCCTTGCCTTTGGAGACATATCTTGAAAGAAGTTGCTATGGCCGGTGTCAAAGAGGTTACTGCCTATATTCTCCTCCATGATTCTGATGGATTCCCGCCTCAAATAAAGTAGATCTTCCTATTTCTTTTCTAAGTGTACAATAATTTTACATTCAAATAATGATGATTTTATTTTATTTTCAACTCTAAAATTATTTCTTCTTGACAAGGGTCATTGACTAATACTTTCTAAAACAAAATTAAATAATGGTGGGCTAGAAGACACCTTCACCTAGCAAAGGCAAATTTTACCTTTGCCTTATTTTAGTAGATAATATTCTTTTTCTACTTGATTCAAATGGTACTGTCTCTAGAAAATATTCTTCAGAGTTGGTGATTTGGAGGAACCCATTCCTTGGGCTCAGACTTAAAAATGTTTTCTTTTTTTTTTTTTTTTAGCTGGCATACAATGTTATTATTAGTTTCAGGTGTACAACATATTATTGATTTGACAATTCTATACATTATGCAACATTTACCATGATAAGAGTCGTCACCATCTGTCACCATACGCCATTACAATATTATTGACTAGATTCCTCATGTTGTGCTCTTTATCCCTATGATTCATTTTATAACTAGAGGGTCGTACCTCTAAATCCAATGTGGGTTTTTGTTTTGTTTTGTTTTGTCTTGTTTTGTTTTACTTCCTTTATATTCTCTTGTCACTTTTGGTTCCTTTTGTTAGATTTTGGGGGAAGAAAATATGTAAACATTCATTTATCCTTAACATTTCCTGAAGTCCAAATCCCTTCTTAAATCTGTTCGAAGCATTTTATTATTTCTGACATCTTTTACAAGAAATAATTAGATGGATAGCTCCCAGATTGTGTTGGGATCCCAAACAGGAAGCACATTTGTGTTTAAAGCAGAAATCACCCACGTAATTATATTTATGTCAGCCTCCAAGCAGAAAGTTTCTTAATTATTATTATTGATGACTTCTACAGAGGATATCCTGAGAAGCCTGCATATGTTCTGAATCAATTGCATTGTCTCCAGTGAGTCCCAAAATACCATGACTGAACCCAAATCAGGGAGCCTAGGTAGAGGCTGGCTTCACGGCTAATTAATCTCCTTCAGGGGAAGTCAAGTCACTCACACAATGACAAGACGGAGAGGTGGTCCTCCCAGCAGCAGGAGCCCGGGGCACATGCTCTCTTCTTATAAAAGCAGCAAAGAAAAGAGAGAACAGAGTCCCTGTGAACTTTCTGCCCTTAGTGGGAAGGAAGCTGGAGGCATTTGGTTCCTCTCACTAGAAGATACCAAGATCACTGGCCCATGACCTCTACTCACTTGAGAAGAGCAACACAAAGGTCCATCTGGAACACGGGGCCATCTGCATCTCAAGGTTCCTGTGATAGAAACTTAATCTAGGGCCTGAAACCAGGAAAGATGAGCCATGGCAACTTGAAAGCAATCCAACACTTGTCCTGTTGACTCTCCAGTTCAGATGGTGCAAAAAAGATAAACTGAGTCACGCCAGAGTGTCGCTGTTCAATATTCTCTAAAAGACTCTGCACTAGTCTCAAGGGAAGAGATGGGAATAAGACAGAAGCAGGTGAATGTGAGCAAGACACGGAGCAAGGCAGATCTGTATTCGAATCTGGAAAGGGGGACAGAAGTGATAAGGGACAATTACAAACCCATAAGGAGCTCTAGTGTTGCAGTAACGAAAACACAGTGTGAAAACACACAAGCCAGGTCACTCACTTTGAATGGAGTAATTAAATGTTTCACAGAAAGAGGTGGCACAGGGGATGCCTTAAAGGGCATGTAATGGTTTGACAGACACAGAAGAGTCAAAAAGATCTAGCTGGGGGAGCAGATACAAAGTACTAAAGGGTAGCACTCCCTAGGAACTAACTGCATGTGGGCGACTGTCTTAAGCGTTTTAACATATATTAATTCATAGAAGCCCCAGCAATACGGTTGCAGAATGATGAAATTCACTGCAAGGAATCTGCGGGGCTTGCTGCTGGAAATGTGAAGGGGAGCGAGGAACTCAGGAGAGGGGGCAGAGGGGTGGGTAGGATTCAGGTCATGAAAGTCAGATTTGGAAGTCTCCAAATGTTGGGACTCCCACACAGGGCAGTATAACAAACAGTACTAAGGAACATATATTGAGAATCAATGACGAACTTAAGAATGCAGAGGCTGACTGACACATTTTCTTATTTGGGAAATGGGAAAGAGAATCATCCTTCCCTTGCCTACTTAAGAGTCTTTTGACAATCAAAAATGAGCCTCTCAACAATAAGGCGCTTCATGAATTACCAGGTCCCAACAAAAGTGGATTCTTATCACTTACAGAGGAGGATAAAGGGCAAGAGAAATTCACTTTCCTGGGCATACAACAACAAGGGAAAACTCCATGCTGTCCAGATCCCTGAGAAGTTGTTCTTATCCCAGAGAGTGTGGCTACAGCCTCAACTCCCTTCTTTGCAAGGAAATGAAAAGTGTTGGCCCCCTTCACCTTAACTTTTCCTTTTCCTTTTTAAATGGAAATGCAGGGTAGAAGAGCAACAAGTCCCTTTTAACACGGAGAGTAAATTTGGCACTCATAGAAAGGGTTTCTAATAAGAATTTATAAGGCTTCCAGACAGAACTCCGTAAATCAATTAACAAAATGGATTATCATGCCTCATATTGGTTGGCAATATGAGTTCTTCTCCAGACACTATCCCCCTGGTCAATGGTCAAACCGATTTTTATTGAGGGTCTCTGACGTGTGAAGTGTGGTACATAAATTATCTACAATCCATGCAACAGCCCTGTCAACAAGGGCACGTCCCCAGAAGGGAGCAGAGCAGGGATTCAAAGACTGCGTGCCCAACCGCAAAATCTGTTTTCTTTCTACCAAACCACGCTGTTTTGCACACTTAAAAAGAACGTGACTCCAAAATGGGAATGGCTTTCTAGGTAAGATTTTGGATAAGGCTGTCCAATGTCTTCGGTCTCAGTTTTCTTATGTCTACAACAAGGGAATTGGACGTAATTTTCTTTAACATGGCTCTTCTCCCCACCCATCTACAAGCCCAGTGGTTCAAATCATGCACAGCAGTGCCAAAGCCGGGAAACTCTGCTCCCCACACCTCTCCCCCAGCCAGCCAACCCACTGCATCAAGCCCGGCAGCCGGCGAGGGGGACAGATGTCACGGCCAGCTTTTCCTGAAAGCCAGTGTTTGAACCTCAGCTAAGATCTTCCATATGTCCTCCTCACCCACAGGGGATACAAGAAAAACAAACACAACCTAAGGAAAACTCCAGCACATTAACTCCGCACGTGATTGGGAAATGGAAGGTTTTTAGATTCCTTTCTAATGAGACTGGGTGGCTGACCGCCAGCAAACTCAACTCTCAAGCTGACAGAAGCTGGAGAAGACCAGGAAAGGGCGGGAGCAAAGCTATCTGAAGAAAAGCATTGGGAACAGACCTGAAGAAAAGAGGAGACACACACTGAAACTCCTTTGCACAGGCAGGTGTGTCATGCAGAAAGCCTCAGGGTGGCTGGTGTTCACGCAACACCTCCTCTCCTGAAAAGTTCAAAAGGCCAGTCACACTGGACTTCAAATGCCTCTTCAGTGAATTCTAATAAAGAAGGCATGTACTGACCTGGAATTCGCTCCTCTCAGGGGCATTACTGTCCAGAGGAAATGTTTTCAGCAAGAACATTCTGCTGCACTAAAGTGTAGTTAAGATCCAGGGTCACTGTACTCGGGAAGGGAATCCCTTAGAGCAAAGACTTCTCAGAGAGGTGGTTTCTTTCCCTCCTCTCCTTCAGCCCTTTGCCCCCAAAGAGCTCTTCCGCCTAATTCCACAAATAGTGAACTATATTGTGGAAGAAGCAAGTCTTGATGCTTGAGCCTCCCTCCCATCTCCTACAGTGTTTTCCTCTAACACACTGAAACCGAGGGCAGAAGTGAGAGCACGGTGTGCCTGCTGAGGTTTGAAAGTTTTAAGAGTTTGAAATCGAAACGTTTTAAAAGCTTATGGAGGAGGGGAACCATTTGTTCCCTACTCTGAGCACCTCCCCCGTCTGTCAGATAGCCTACAACGGGTTTTCTTGAATCATCGCACAACTCTTGTGAGGTGGGTACTGCGCTCCTGCTTGATGGATGGAGAAAGCAAGGTTAGCGAACTTGATGTGAGTGGTTGAAGTCTAAACTCCTCTTCTGGTATTACCACCCTTCCAACTTAGTCCCCAGTTAAATAATAATTTAATTACTCCGTTCTCAAGAACTCATGCTTTGGCAAAACTGGAATCACTAGCAGTTCCCTGAATTGGTCCCCTTCTCTCATGCCCTCCTGATTTTTGTCAATATTCTTACCTTTGGTTGGAAAAGCCCTTTCTGGAAGCCTGCACTGCCCCTCTCCATCGCTCTGGTGAATCCTTGCCGATTCCAGGGAGAATTAAACCCTTCATCCGCTTGCTGTCCGCCCACCTCATGAAGTCATTCTGCAAGGTACAAAGTGAGTGACATTGTAATTATCTGTTTTGGTGTCCATAACTCAGTAAGAAGTAAAAATTTGAGGGCAGGACTATGTTTCTGTTTCTGTTTTGTTTTGTTTTCCATCACCCCAGGGTCACAAGCATGAAGGACACTTTCACTCTAACTTTGTGACAGTGAAGAAAGCAGGTCGGGAAGAGGAAGGAGGGGATGGGAAAAAAACAGGGAGAAATTAATGCTGGAGAATATGAACTAATTTTTTTTTTAATATTTTATGGTTCACTAAGGCATGTTCAGTTTCGTTAACACCCTCGATTTTCAAAACCCACTTTGTAAAATAATTCAGAGTGAATGTCAACTCCACCTCACGAATGAGCAGCCCGAGACTCAAGGAGGCGAAGTGTATGTTGCAAGAAATGAAATGAAAGAGGAGCTTCATTCAAGAGACGTTTGGACTCCAAGGTGAGTCTTCTAATGCCGCTCTCTTTATTTCTTTTCTTGCCTTTTTTTTTTCCCCCTTTGGACTATTTTTTAAAAATATAATCTACCCCCAACATGGGGCTCAAACTCAGGACCCCCACAATCAAGAGCCACACGCTCTCCTGACTGATCCAGCCAAACAGCCCTTGTTTTGTTTATTATACACACACAAGGAGGGCTATTGAGTTTGATACAATGTAATCTCTCCCCTCTCATGTGAGATGGAAGAGTATGAATGGCAGCAAAGGGAGGCCAAAACTTGGCTACTTGGCTACTTCAGAATGGCCTCCTATTTGAAAAGTGATATGCCTTATTTGAGCTTACCATTAAGCATCCTGGAGCCCAGAGCCCCTTGCATCAGGTTTTGGGGAGAAAATAATGTTGGCCACTGGTTTGTTCCAGTCCCTGCAGTGAAGAGATGGCAACCAGATGATGCATGCTCAGAGGGATCATTTTCCTCTCCACCAGGATAAGGAACACAGGAGGAGAGCAGGTAGGGGCCTTTGATGCTGTATTATTTTTGTGGGGATAATGCAAAAGATCAGCCAAAACCTTTCTCACCTAAAATAACAGAAATTCATCCTGGAAGCCAGAAGTCCAAAACCAAGGTTTCAGGGGGAATGTGCTCCCTCCAGAGTCTCAGGGAAGGTGCCTCTCTTACCTCTTCCAGCTTTTGGCAGCTCCAGGCGGGCCTTGGCATATGGTTACATCACCCCAATCACTGTCTCCATCTTCATGTGGTCTTCTCCCTCTTTCTTAATCACTTTTTCTGGGGCATCTGGGTGGCTCAGTCAGTTATGCATCCAATTCTTGATCTCAGCTCAGGTCTTGATCTCAGGATCAGGTCTTGATCTCAGGGTCGTGAGTTCAAGTCCTTCACTGGGCTCCATGCTGGATGTGGAGTCTACTTAAAAATAAATGAATAAAAATAAATCACTTTTCCCGTTTTCTGCCTGGTTATTGCTGGCATACAGAAAATTTCTTGATTATATAAAGATTTTCTTTATACCTAGCCTCTTTTCCAAGCTCTCATTTTAGATCTGTTTTTTAAGTGATGCTTAGAAAATCTAGAGAGACAATCCCATCATCTGCATAAATGATAATTGTGTTCCCTCCTTTCCAATTCACAACTGCATTTGACATTCATGCTTTTGAGACATGGTTCTCAAAAGCAAATTATCTTAAGAGCTGGTGTAGGAGTTACTGCTAACAGAGGAAATCAGATTTGCCGAGGCACAGGAACAAAGTGAGAATGTCAGGGTAATTCAGGTCACAGACTTAAAGAGCTGTGAGGTCTTCAACATTACTTAATTTCTTCCTTTGATTCTGCCAATGCATATACCAAGGCTCAGATACCTGAAGATACTTGCCCAAGGTCACTCAACCAAGAAAGAATTCACAGTACAAAAAAATAAATCTTCTCCTACACCCCATGGACTTGAACCCAGAACCCCAAGACCAAGAGTCTCACACTCTACTCACTGAACTGGTCCTGTACCTCCAAAATGTTATTTTAAACTTGAAGCAGTAACCATGACACTCAGTTAAAAATCTGCATTAACAGCCATTGTTTTTAAGGCAAGGTTTGGCTCCTGCCTGTCCCTGCAGCCTCTCCTGTCTCTTTTAGAGGATCTTACTCTGTTCTGGACATGTCCCTAAATCTGCCCAGCTGGTCTCAGGACTTTCCAGATCTTCTTCTTTCTGGCCTGAAGAAAGATCCTTGTCCACACACCTACCCTTTTCCTTGGCTAGTCCTGCTCTCTGTGAACTCCCATTGCCCAAGAGAAGGTTGGCATCGCCTTCTGGTCCAGATTGGACAAAAGCCCATGCTTTTCATTCTCATCAGAAGTCTGAAGTTCTGCATATCATGTATAGAAACAGCAATTAATTAATTAATGTTTTATGCAATTTATTTGCTTTGTATTTTTCTTCCCCACTAGACTATAAACTGCATGAAAGCCAAAACCAAATCTTATTGGTTGCTCATTTTTAGATCCTATACCTTGAATAACATCTGACTCAGAGTTTTCATTTAACTGGAGAATCTCTTGAATGAATGGAACATTCATATTAATGCCGGCTCTGTGACACCACAGTCCTTTGGGATACTCCACATGTTTCCTTTTTTCTTATTTCTATGTACTTCCTAAACCTATTCTTCCTCGTTTTGAACCACTTAAGGCAGCGTAATCTTAGAAAAACACAATGCTTAAACAGTATCAAATAATAGTTTTTTAAACACTTAAAAGCTTCAGAAAGATTGTGGAAAAGATAGTGTGGGTGCAGTCAACTAGTTTCAGAATGTATCGTAAGTGGTCCTTTTCTGATGACCTTTATTTGTGTTATAGTAAGAACAACAAGCTTAGTAACTAGCATGTATGAAATATCGTCTTTATAAGGGGCATTTATTCTCAGCTCTCATTTCCTTCCCAGACCTAAAGGATCTTGTCTTTCTTGAGCAGACCGTAAATTGAGAAATCAAACAGCATAATTCCTTCCATTTTTTTTTTTAAAGCTCTACAGGGCAGGAGTCATGGTCAAAGACTGACCTAAAGCTTAAAGCTTCCCAATATGAGAATATTCAGACCCCCAACAATTATCTCAATTACATAGTTTTTCTTGTTTCCTGTCTGTGCACATAAAAACCACTAAATAAATACAACAAATCAAATTTTCATGAAGACAATAGTGTGCAGTAATTTTTTCACCAAGAGTCTGCCAAATTATTTTCAAGAAGTATAGGAGATGGATATGTTCTCAGCCTCTCACATAGCATTAGGTCTCAGGCACAAATTGCATGGCATGAAGGAAAACAAAATCCCATTCCAAACATCAGGGTTTTATCCTTTTTCCATGTGTGTAAAATGTATCCAAGATGAGTTCCTGAGGGTGAAATCATTCTCCCTTCTTCTTGTTTAACTTTTTAAAGTTGTACAGTGATTACTGAGTAGCACCAGATTTCCAAACCTAAAAAGTTATGCTCAACGCTCCTTCTTTGTGAATTTATTACATAGCCAAGTGATCATGTGGGTTATGTTAACAAGTATTAATAATTCCTCATTATGCTGTATTATCATGTTCCACATGGAAGGAGTTTCCCCCCGCCTTTAATTCTAAGGGTGTAGTATGAAAGAGGGAAAGAGAAAATGGAATATGGTCTATCCAGGGGACCCAGATGAAGAGGGAACCAAATTCTATATCATGTGGTCAAGAGTTAAAGAAAGGAACTAGAGATTCGTTATCTACATCTGACAGGTGGATACCTGGAAGCTGTTTGCATGTATCTAAAAGATGGTCATGTTGAAGAAGGTTAGGCTCTTTATTTTTGATGCCTGATTGGAGAAAAGGATTCAACAGATAAAAGCTGTAGAAACACAAACTTTAGTTTTCTCCAAAGCAAAGTATTCTCAAAGGCAATGTTATTAAAGATTAAGTTGGCAGCTCTAGAGGGTGGGGGTTAGGAATCCTGCCCCCAGCACTGGAAGACTGATAGTGTGAGCAGCCCTCTACTGGAACTTTCTTAGAAGGTTTCTAGGTGTTCTATGGAAGAATGACCTCTATCGGTGACTTTTGAACTATAATCTGTCAGGGCAAGAAAAACGGGTAAGAAGGCAATCATCTGGGTCTCCTATTTTTGTTTGCTTGAATCTCTCCCATTACTTAAGAATTTTCAGAGTAGTTTTTGTGTTCAAGCAACTTTTTGTGGTCACTACTGAGGATTGTTGAATTTTCCTTGTGTTTGTTTGATTTGTAGTTATCATTCAAAACTTGGAAATTGTAACATATTGGATATGTTTTAATGCATTACAATGATTATTCTTCTTGATCCCCAAATATCCCATTGAAGGACAGTCAGAGCGCCTACAAATGGTCTCCTGTGTCCTTTTGATGTGACACCATTAGTCTTTGAGTGCCATTTTACTCTGGCCAAAGTGTTCCAGGCTCATCTAGAATGTTCCCTGCCTCAGACTGAAGTCAGCCATTTTCCAAGGAGCCCTGTTTTCATTTAGCCAAGAAGGGATTTAGTGGAACAATGTAGATCCATTTATGTATGCTTTACACATAGAAGTTTGGGTAGGAATTCATTTGAAAATAAAAGCAAACTTTGTTATGAAAATGGTGTAAAAAGAGTCATCTAGATAATCGTTAAAATCCCTTCTTCTTTGAGTGCCTCTAAGTACAATTAAATTCTGGAATAGAAATTGTGCCTTTTGCTGGACACAGAATTCTTTTGGACCTAGAAAACTGGTTACTGAGTTCCATCCAGCAATGGTTTGGTGAACAATTTTTTTTTTTTAAACAATAAAAATTTGTGGATTTGGGACCACAATGAGAGAGGTAACTTTTTTTTTTTTTTTGGTCTAACAGTTCTGGTTAAAAATGTTTAAAACATTTCCAATGTAATATAGCTCATACAAGCATAGAATTACATAAAATAATAGAGTAATATCTGCATAACCAACATAAAAATGTTAATTTTTGCCATGTTTAATTTTTAAGTACTAAAACATACCAGAGAGACTTGGATCCCCAGGATCCTCCCTTGTTCATGCCTTCCCCAATTGAAGAGTTAATCAATACCCACAATTTTGTGTTTCTCATTCCTACAACTTTTTAAAAATACTGAAGCTATGTATCTGAAGTTTTGTTGCACATTTTGAACCACATTTACCTTGTATCATATGGTACATATTATTCTTCAATTTGTTTTGTTTTTGTGGGTTTTTTTTTAATTGAAATTGCTTCTGAAATGTAGCCTGCAAATACTGTAGTTCTTTTTTGTTTGTGTTAATTGTTGTATTATATTCCATTCTGAGAAAATACCACAGTTTATAATAGTGACGTTAATAGTATCACACTAAAGACTATTTAGGTTGTTCTGAACTTATGTTATTACAAATACCTCCATAACACTCATCCTTAAACATGGGTCCTAGTGAGGGAGATGTTTCGAGTCATGCACATGGGAGAGAAATTCCTAGGTCACATGACAGACACAACTTTTGCAACTTTTCTGGATTTTACAGAGTTGTTTCCAAACCAGTTATAACATTTTTCACTCCCATCAAAGGTGGATGAGCTCTACCCAGTGACATCCTTACCAACATTTGCTATTTTAATATATTAAAATTATTATCATTCTAATGGTTATAAAATATCTTATATCAATGAAAAGTCATGATTATTAGTTAAGTTAGGGGCATTATCATATGTTTCTTATATACACAGACTAGTTCATCTGTGAATATCTAGTTCACATTTTTGCACATTTTTCTATGTGTTCTTTTTTTATCTTACTGATTTATAGATGTCCATACTGTATACTAAATCATCTGCTGATCCAGTCAGTTATATGGACAAATAAAAATGCCATTTTCTTTTAGAGGACTGTCATCTACCTAGAACACTCTCTGATGTTTCTTATTATTTCTGACAATTATTTACACATTTTCTTATAATTGCTTTTTGCTGACAGTCACATTGTCTTCAGTTTACACAGGTTTTGTCTTTTCCTTTCTAATTCATGTAACTCTTTCTTGTAAAATTGTCTTATTGTACAGTCAAAACAGAAAGTTGAAACTACCCCCAAGTGTAACAGACTTATACTTTATTATTTTCTTTTTTCCTATTCCTTGCATTTTTGCTATTTTATTATATTGTTATGTTTCTTCAATTTCCCTTAAATTTATTGTTTATCCAATTAAAGAGATAGTAATACTTCCTTATTCATATTTACTCATTCTAGTTTATAAATAAATGCCTCTAAGCTATGAATTTACCACGAAGTACCACTTTAGATGCATGTTATATCATGTTATAGTATACTTTTATTGAAATTCCATTCTACCTTATTTGTATCGTTCTATATGCTGTCTTGAATCAAATCTTCCCATAGGCATAGGGTTTAAAGGGTCTATTTTGATCTATTTGCCTATCTTGTGGCATCTCACACTGATATGCATACTATAACTTCACAATAAATTTTTATATAATTTGTAAAATTCCCCCAAACTTGTTCATCTTCAAAATTATGTTAATTACTCATGACTTTTCTATATATATTCTGAAATCAGCCTATCAAATTCCGTAGAGAAGTTGATCTTAAACTTTATTTACCAATCAATTCAGAGAAAATGACCTATTTATGGTATTTTGTTTCCTATCTATAAATAGGATATATTTCTCAATTGACTTAGGTTTACCTTAATACTGTTTAGAAAATATTAAAGTGAAATTTCCCAATAGACATCCTATCTGTCTTTTGTTAGGGTCATTCTTTGGTTCTGGTATTTTTGGGTGCTTTTATAAATAGTAAACACTATTTATATTTTTTAAAAGATTTATTTGTTTATTTATTTATTTATTTATTTGAGAGTTAGAAAATGAGCAGGAGGAAGAGGGAGAGAAAATTTGAAGCTGACTCCATGCTGAGTGCAGAGCCTGATGCAGGGCTCCATCACCCATCCATAAGATTAAGACCTGAGTAGAAACCAAGAGTCAGAGGCTTAACTGACTGAGTTACCTAGGGACCCCTCCATTGTATGTTTGAGCTCTCTGGGCTGGTATTGAAAAATATAATTGCATTTCACTTATTGATAATCAATGTCATTGCATTTTTAATTTTTTTAAAGATTGTATTTATTTATTTGAGAGAGAGAACAGAGAGCAAGAGGGAGAAGCAAGCTTCCCGCTGAGCAGAGAACCTTATGCAGGGCTCAATCCCAAGACCCTGAGATCATGACCTGAGCCCAAAGCAGATGCTTAACTGACTGAGTCACCTAGGCACCCTTAGTACCCTTTTTTTTTTTTTTCCTTTCCTGCCCTCTCTCTTCTTTTGGGAATTACTCACATGTTAGACCATTTTATATTGTTCACAGATTTTGGATTCTCTCTCTTCTTTTTTATCTACTCCTTTTTCTGTTTGCCTTGATGTTTCCATTGAACTATTTCCAAAAACTTCATGTAGGAATATACTTTTTAAGTATATATTTCTTTGTTATATTGGCATTAGACTTGAACATACACCTTTATTGATGCAATGTGGGTGAAAGTTTCAGTTACCAGTTCTAAGCCTAGACCCTAAGAGGCATATTCTGTTTCTGCTTGTCCGCTTGGGGCTTGTCCACTGGGGGCTGAAAAGCATGGTCTTGAATTTAACTAATGGTCTGGGGACTAGCCCATCTGGCCCAGCCTAGATCAACTAAAGCCCATCTTTCCTGTATTTATATGAGCTAGAAATAATGCTTGTTGCTATAAGACACAAAAGGTTTGTTGATCTGCTGCCTAGAACTATGTGAAAATCAGTAACTGATATATTGAATCATAGTGTATCATAGCATTATTCAATGTTACAGCTAAGGGTTTTCTGAAGTTCTTATATACAATTATACACTTATACATTGACCTGCAGTGTAAGAGCTCAACATTTTTACCAAAACTGGGAGTGACCTCTCATGATCATTTTAGTTTTTCTAGTAACTGAAAGAAATACCTTTTCATTAAACACAAAATATGAGCATACTTATGTAAGTGATTTTTTAAAGTCAGGGTTTTGTTTTGTTTTTTTAAGATTTTATTTATTTATTTAACAGAGAGAGTGCGAGCAAGAGAGTCTGTGCACAAGCAGGGGAACAGCAGGCAGAGCAGGCAGAGAGAGAGGTAGTCTCTCTACAGAGTGAGGATCCTGATGCAGGACTCAATCCCAGGACCCTGGGATCATGACCTGAGCAGAAGGCAACTGCTTAACCAACCGAGCCACCTAGGTATCCCTAAAGTCGTTTTTTCTTTTAATTTAATTTTTTTTTATTAAATAGTAACAGAAGCAAATAAACATTTTGAAAATCAGGCAGGATTTTCATTTGGAAGCTGGAAAAAAATTAAGTTGAAGTGTCCTTCATGGAGACAATGGCCCATGTTAATGGCTAAACAATTCAAGGACAACTTGGAAATTTCCAGAGTTGTTTCAAAGAAAAATTAATGGCAACAGGTTGGGATCCACCTGCTTCAACAGGGTAAAGTATCTATGTCACAATCGGTTATATTCGTTGTGACTGACCTGCCCCAGTATAGTATGACATTCTTGTCTTAAACCTTAAAGGAAAAGAAAGACTCTTGTTATACCAGTTTGAAATAACTGAAATAAGACGCCCTTTAAATACCTTGTTTTAGTAATCATTCCCATGAGAGGGTTCATAACTGTAGTAAAAAGACCAAAAAACAGGAAAACAAAAACAAACAAACCAAAAAATAAAAATAAAAATCCAAAATAGAACTTGATAGTCATCTTTTTTCATTTGGTTTCATTTCATTTTCATAAAATGAGGGATAGATACCCACAAGCCTGATCTGTTTGACAAAACTCCTGGGTGCATAGGAATGCCAAATATAAAATGTTCTAAAATACCTTCTGATCATTAATCATATAAAGTCAAATCAGTGTGTCTTCTCGGTTCCCTCTACTTCTTCAAGAATTCTTTACCCACTGCCCATGCTAGAACACGTGAGCTAATAGAAAAGAGCCCCAAAAAGGAATTTAATTCTGGTAACAAATGACTGCTGGTA
This sequence comes from Mustela nigripes, assembly GCF_022355385.1. Classification (NCBI taxonomy): domain Eukaryota; kingdom Metazoa; phylum Chordata; class Mammalia; order Carnivora; family Mustelidae; genus Mustela; species Mustela nigripes. The sequence continues at coordinate 185,726,640 of NC_081559.1, forward strand.
ACAAATGCTGCCTTCAATGGAGACTGCCTTCAGAAGTCAGCTGATGATCTTGGGGTAAATTCAAGCGCTGAGTTATCAGGGTAAGTTCACACACATGAATGAGATTGACTTCAGATGCTCTTGGAAAATATTCCAGCCCAGCCCCTCAAGTCTGGTTCTCTTTTGCATAGCTGCATTCAGAGATACACCAGGTGAGGCATGTTTTTTTTTAAGAGTAACACTTATCCCTGGAATTTATATTCTTCCAAGAAACCTTTGGGTCTTATAGATCAAGGTGGTGCCCAGATGGTAAAAGTACGTTGGTTAATGGTGAATGCTATGGACAAAATTGTGTCTTAGACAAAATCTAGAAGCTGAAACCCAAAACCCCAATGTGACCATATGTGCGAGAGTCTTTAAACTCTGAATTTAAACTGAATTCTGCCAGACCTTGGTATTAAACTTCCCAGCCTCCAGAACTTCCAGAAAGTAAGTTTCTGTTGTTTAAGCCACCTAGTCTGTGCGATTTTGTTTTGGCAGCCCAGGTTGACGGATACAGAGGTGGGGTTGCTATGTAGAGCACCGTGGCATGGTAAAGGTGATCGGTGTCCCTGTGGGGGGGTTTCCAGCCAATCTTGTTCTTCCACTTCTGAACAGAGCAGTAAATTCAGATGTATCGTGCTGTTACATTGTTTAAACTTGGACTGACATATGGTCAGAGTCCAAGCTGAACTTCCCATCTTGGTATGACATTTGCAGATTAGTTGATCTGGCTGATGTTTTAACAGATATTGTTAGTAGATAACCTGAATGTGAACTCTCGCTAATCAAGGAAGTTCCTTCTGGCAACCTTTTCCATTTCTCTCCCACTTCATTAACAGTCGTTCTGCAACCGTGCTGTTTTATTTGTGGTCTGGCAAGGCCTTTCCTAGTTACGCTACCTACTGGGACTACTCCTTAGCTGGCCCAGGTCCCCCACTGGTTCTAGGTCCCTTCTAGGCTATTCCTAGAGAGCATGATCTATAGCAGGGTTTGGGGAGAAAGATCACCTTGGCAAAGACAGAGGGCCTTGGAGCTGGACTCAGAGAGTGGCACCCCTCCTTCATGGGAAAGTTAGTGGGAACCCCAAATAGTCCCTGCGCTGTATCTGAAATGGTCACAGTGGGGGAGGGGATGATGAGCTGCAGGTTCCTTCTCCCCAGGTCCAGATGGGCTGGTGGGAAAGTCCCCAGCAGGTGCAATCACTTGAAATTCACCTGCTACTGGCCACCCCCACCAAGCACCTCTGGTGTGGGGGCTGCAGGTGCAGGGCATGCTAAGAATGTGTGCCATGGCACCCAGGCATCCCTTCCATACCCAGGCAGCTGCAGCTGGGAGCCAGCAGGCTCATGCTTTGGGGGAAGCCCAAGGTCCAGGAGCCACAGCTGTGGCCTCTGCAATGGATTTTTAATGACATTTATTAACACACTGCCAGTTTTGACATTGTGTCTTGAGTTCCACGATTTACCTGTGAATTCACATTTTTCTAGCTGAAATATCTTTTGATTGTTATTTCCCTGGTCACCTGTGGCCAGGAGACTATCTTGGTTATCTGAAAATATATTTTCTTTCTCCCTACTTATTAAGGGCAAGAAATCTCAATTGAAGTAATTTTGATATGTTTTCCTGCCAAACTTCAAGGGGAAGTTAGTACCAACTCTAATGATTGCATTTCTTAGCTGAATTCACAAAGGGACAAAGAACAAGCCTTTGCAAAGTCAGTGTTTGAAACTGGTCCTTTCTTTCATCCCAGAATTTTAAACTCTAATCAGGGAAGGCTGCTATAAGGACAGCTATATTAATTCAACAAATTCTTCATGTGAAATAACTATGCTTGATACCAAGGGTGAGAAAGAGTGAGACTATTCTATGTCCAATGAGAACACATTAGGTGGGCATGGAAAAGCTCTGCAGATGTTAGAATAGACAGAGACCGTCTATCTAGGATATTTAACAAATCAGTAGTGTCCAGTGAACACCTAGTCTCCTACTTACAGGGTAAGTTGGATAAGTAGCTCAAGATCACTGAGCTGTGTTGATGTTATTGTTGTTGTTTCATTTTTTAAAAGATTTATTTACTTATTTATTTGACAGAGATCACAAGTAGGCAGAGTGGGGGGGGGGGACGGCGGGGGGAGCAGGCTCCCTGCTGAGCAGAGAGTCTGATGCAGGGCTCGATCCCAGGACCCCGAGATCATGACCTGAGCCGAAGGCAGAGGCTCAACCCACTGAGCCACCCAGGCACCAGTTTCATTTTTTTAAATGATGGATGACTACATTGTTTACTTGATAAGACTGATATAATTAAATGAGATAAAATTCTTGGTTCAATAGGTACTTTGCTGATAGCAGTTTTCTGGAGCTGGACATTTAATGGCTAAGTGATAACTGGGAAGAAACTCAACATGGGAATCGTGGCTTAAAATATACCAATATCAGTCACCAACCATTAATAAGCACTGTCAATTTTTCCTACCAATTTCTAACACTGTTAGTGTTACTCTTGCAAAGATAAAACAAATTTTGTTTGCTTCAGTTTTTATTTCTTTAATGACAAATGGGTTAACCTTCTTGTATTAGTACATTCGACCTGTTTTTCTGAGAGGGCATCTTATCTTTGGCCTATTTTTTTTTTTTTCTATTTGGGTGTTAGTCTTTTAACTTATTTGTTACACATATTATATCTTAAGGAAATCATATCAAACCTGTTCAATAAAGGTAGATTATGGGAAAAAAGATAAATAAAGGTACTTCAGTAAAGGTGAGTGGATAAATCCTGCTAAAAGTAGTTTTTATAGATGAAGATGCTAAAAGTTAAACAACTCGCTAAACATTCTTACTGGTTAGTTGGGCAGGACTTTAAAAAAAGTCCTGTGCTTAAAAAATTGTGTCTTGAGTACGACTGACTAAAAAAAATCTGTGCTTAAAAAGACTAAGTTTGTTTTCCTACAGAAAACAGAAATCAGCACTAGACTGTGTATGCATGTGAGTCCCTGTGTGAGAGAGATCAGTCGAGCATGTGCTCTAGAGATGGAGAGCATTACCCTGGAATTACTACTTGTGTAGGATTCATGATAATCCTAGGAATTTCAGCGATGTCCTTAAACTTCCTAAGCTTCACTTCATCTGTTAAAGGGGCCATGATGATAACTCCCTACCCAATTTTTCACACTTGTATGATTTTCATACAAATTAAATGTTGTAAAGATTGTGTTCTCCTATGAAAATGAGACCATCTATCTAAAGCGGCAGTCCCTAAGGGTCCCTTCTCCTCTCTTTGCCTTAGTTCGGGGTGCAATTCTTTAATTGCACATGAGTTGGATGACTGAGAAGGTTTCTTTAGGCCTCCTCAACTGGCACACCAGCCTAATCCAGTCTCCACCTAAAATATGGGTGGAATTTGCAAAAGTTCCTAGATGAATGTTCCTCCCAGGGAGAATTTATGACAACTTTTCCAAAACTAAAGCCTCAAATCTTTATTATATTCTGTTAATGACTCAGTGGACTTTTGGCAGAAAAGACAAGTTTCCTTTGGTTCAAACACTTCTGAGGAGAGTTCTGATTAATCTATCCGATGGTCTAAAATAAAAATAACATATGCAATCTTTGGCTGAAAAAGCTCACCCGTGGTGTTATAACAATAATTCCTCTCCTTGTTTTCATATATAACCTTTTGGAAATATTCCTGTTGGAGCCAAAATTTCTATATTTTGGAAACTTGGCCTATGGATAGATGATGGCTGAAGTATGCAATTTATTTTCCTTTAGGGGGTGGTGGTGGGTACTAGAACAGTCAGAATGGTTGTTAGACTATTTCTTAAAGAAAATTATGTAGAACAACCCAATTTAACGTGAAATAAAGCCGCCTTCTTTGCCTTCATGTCGTAATACATACTCTTTTCAAGGGTTTTTCCTGACCACCCAATTTAAAGTATTTCACACCCCCAGCAGTCCCTTTCTGTAAAGGGTTAGACAGTGAATATCTTGGGCTTTGAAGCCATATGGTCTCTGTTGTAACTACTGAGCTCTGCCATTGTGGCATGAAAGAAGCCATAGACAATATGAAAACAAGTGAGCATGGCTGTGTTCCAATAAAACTTTATTTATAGTCACTGAAACTTGAATATTCTAGAACTTTCATGTGTGACAAAATTTTATTCTACTTTTGATATTTTTCCAACAATTGAAAAAAAATGTAAAAACCACTCTTAGCTCACAGACCATTCCAAACCAGGCGGCGGGCTGGATTTGGCCAGTAGACTGTAGTTTGAGCCTTCAACATTACTTGTTTTTTTCTTTCTTTTTTTTTTTTTTTTTACCTATTTCATTATTAAAAAGAATATAGTTGTGTATTGTTTATATTGTTTCTATACAATCTATGCTCTGTCCCTGTGAATGCAGAGATATTCTCTTTCCTGGTTACCCCTGAGCACAGCAGCATAGACAGTAAATATGTGTTGAATGTATAAATCTGCAGCATTCTGGTAAACCAGTTCCTGTGAGTGACGTAATTAGTTTAGCATGTATAGCATATTGAATTCTCTAAGTGATTTTTTTTCCAAATAAATTTTACATGCACTATAGAATTTCATGGTAAGGGGACCATATAGAAAAGTGTTTTTAAGCTTTGGAACTAATGATGACCAGGCTGCTTATGTCAGTTAGTATTTGTGACATTGACTAAGTTACTAAACCTGTCTGTTTTCTCAGCTACAAAAAGAGAATTGTTTTCAGGACCTATTTTATAAGATTCATGGTGGTTTTCTGCTTGGTCTTTCATTTTCCTCCCCAAACCCACTCTTCATTCTGTTCTGCACTTTGGCAGGACCACAACAGTGGTATATGTCTTGACCTCTGGACTCTAGTTGGGTTTTGCCAGTAGAGGGGTGGGAGCTGGGGGACAATAAGTTAGTAATGTTTATACTCTGAGTTTACTCCCAGATTTCAGGACTGGCTATGTCTGTTGGGAAAACATGTTTGCTCACAGTATTACAAATTTATGGATGTTCTCTGATGCACCTAATCAGTATCCCTATTAGTACAAGAATAATCCTGTTATTAGCTTCAGGGTACATGGTTATTCTACACCCACAACATTAAAAACAGTCTCTTTACTAACATCTCAAATCATCCTAAATTCCTTCTGGGATTCTGAACTGATCCCAGCAGTTTAAAGAGAAAATGCTTGAGAATACATGGTAGCTCGAATTGAAAATCTCTTACTCAGAAATCTTGTCTTCTTTGAAGTTGTATTAAAATAATTAATGATTCCTCATGATTCCTATTTCTCTAGAGTTACAAAATGGGTACCTACAGGACATAATACCCCCACAAGAGTATTTAAACTCAGGAAATTCTACAGCAAAATCTGAACCTTCAAATTCTCTTGAGAAGAACCCACTTTTTGGCTAACATGGCCCACTTCATGGCCATAATAAATGAGTCGAGTAGCCAGTACACCATTCATGCGGGCTTTGCCCTTGGTAGGCAGCTTTAGTCCTTTCCACTGTCCTTACCACCTCTGTGATGCTTTTAGTTCAGTGTCTGAGGTTAGCTACCTGGCCCCTGTGGACATTTTCTAGGAGAAATACATGGCCAAGTCATTAGCCACCTTGGAGGCAGGGGGAGATGGTAGTGTTGGTTTGAGGAGCAAAATGGTATATACAGTCATCCAGAAGAGTAACAATATCCAGCGGGGGGCTGCAGGAGTGTGATATGCAACTGAGGGTCTTCTTGGAGCTTGGGTTGCACATGGAAAGTATAATCCATGAGCAGGGCCATGTGCATTTTTTCAGACCCCTCAGCCCAAAGAAACAAGTTGGACTTACAATGCTGGAGTTTTGGCCAGAGAAAACCATGAGGGCCAGAGTTAAGGCTCTTTGTTGGGGGAAGGAACATAATGGTGGGCCATGGAATCCAGGCCAATCAAGGAGGAAGTGAGGTCAAGACGGGTGATGGACAGTGGGGGAAAAGAGAGCCTCATGCTTCAGAAGACTCACTTTATACACTGGAGCCAGACTGCATGGACTCAAAACTCACCTTGACCCATATTAGCTGTGTAAATATGTATGTTATATATAAAGCATAGGTATAACATTGTTATATAGGAGTGTGTTTGGAACACTGCCTGGTTTGTGGTAAGTTCTGTGGCAGTGCTACAGGGATACTTTTCCTTCCTTGCATTGAATTTGATTTCAAAAATAAAACTTTCATTGTTTCAGTTAAGAAATATTTATTGAATTTTCATAATAAACATATAAAAGAATGTTAACAGATAGTTTGTGGAGAACAGAGAGAGAAATCAGATGTGAGACTCACAAAACATCTTCAGAACAAATAGGAGAGATAAGCTCCATAAAAGAAAACACAGAGAAGGCTGTGTATGGGCGGTGTTCCTGAAAGACCTGGTCAGTTTCAGACACAGCTAGAAAAGAAAAAAAAAACAGGCAGCTACTATGCGAAGTCTGTTAGTAGGTGTCCAGCCTGGGATTTCATGGATTTTTCTAATGTTGCTTTGAAGCAGAGACTGGAATTTCCCCAAAGGCTGATTCATAAAAAGAATTTCTGGTAGTGTGCCAGTCCAAGCTGGGAGATATTTTTGAGGAGGTAGATTTTTTTTCTTTTTTTTTTTTTTTAAACTCTCTCATTTTTGTTTGTAAGGGGGTGGAAAATGGGACATGTATATAGCAAATATGTCAAGCAGTAAAAATGGTTATAGAATGATAACAAAGTTTTTATCTAACCCTTTGCCCCCTTTCTAGAGCCATCTTAGAAATAAATCACTAACAGTTTTTGTGACTGTCAGAAAATATTCTGTTCAATTGCAACATGCATATGTACACACACCTTTTTTTTTAATCCCCTGAAACATACTATCCTGCAACTTTTGATTTTTCAGCACTGGAAACTGTCCAAGTAAGTCTTACAGAGGCGACCCCATGAGAGATGTGCTGTCTTGTACTTCATCAGTTCCTATCTACACACCATCACCTGCTTTCTAAAGACTCACTCTGACAACCAATATGGGGACAAAAATTGTGGTATAGAACTGTACATGTGGTGGTTGCCTGAGGATGAAAGTGAAGTTGTTAGGTTACACACTCAAGAAGAAACTTACATGGTTAGAATATTGATGGATACTATTAAATTGTCCTTCAAAATGATTATACCGGTGAATTCTCCTACTAACCTTGTGGGAAGGAGAATGGCTGTTCCGGTTTCACCAGCACTAAAAACATTTCCTCCTGTCCATTTATAAAGTAAATATTCTTTTGTTTTATTACATTTTTCTAATTCTGAGGGAAGTGAAACATTTTTATGTTTAAAAAACCATTTGTATTTTTTTTCTGTAGAACATAGTCTGTGCCCTTTGTAAGAAGACTTTAAGGACCTTATTATTTGTACCTTATCTATACCGCAAATATTTCCCAAGTTATTTAGGGACTGATTTTGTTTCCAGTATTTCTTGACAAGTAGAAATTTTAAAACCTTATAAAGTTGCATTTATCAGTATTTCAAAAATTCTAAATTCTGTATCTTATAAAAAAAAAAAGCTTACTGCAGTAAGGTTATAAGAGAAAATTCATTTTTATCTCCATTTTGAATTTTCATTCATATAGATCAACTTATTTTTTAAGATATTTATTTATTTACTGGACAGAGAGAGAGAGAGAGAGCACAAGCTGGGGGAGCAGCAGGCAGAGGGAGAAACAGGCTTCCCACTGAGCAGGGAGCCCGACATGGGGCTTGATCCCAGGACCCTAGGATCATGACCCAAGCTGAAAGGAGATGCCTAATTGACTGAGCCACCCAGGTGCCCCAACATTTTTGAATTAGGTACTCACCTTAACTTTTTTTTTCTCAGTAGGTTGTCCCAACATCATTTATTGAATATTCTGCCTTTGAGGCACTAATTTGGAAAGCTATTATTATCATAATCTAGATATTCATACACTTGAGTCTCATTCAATATTTTTTCCTTTGGTATTTCTATTCACGCACCAGTACAAAACCCATGCCCATTTCTTAATAATATTTAATTGTGTAATCTGTTCTTTTATCTATCTTTTTCAAAGTGTTTCTGCCTGATCTTCCCCTGGACTATTGATTCAGGATGTCTTGTTTTATGAATACAGTCCCATTGGTAACCTCTTATTAGAATCCCCTTCAATTTACAGATTAACATAGGTTAAATGAGCATCTTTACAATATTGCATTATCTTCACTAGAATTGGGCATCAATTCCCACTAGTTCAAATTGTATTTTGTTTCTTGGGTCACTTTAAAGGTTTTCAAAGTTCTGTATATGCTCTATTAGAGCATTTTAAGTTTATTCATATAAATCACAGCATGTTGCTACTTACCTCTATGTCTGGGCATTCATTTCTTTGAGATATTTGCTTCATGGATTTTTCTTCAAGTAATATAAGTATGTATAATCTTATTTGAACATAGAGCCAACAGGGTTTTAGATATTAATTTTTAAATTTTCCTTTTATTTATAACCATTCTCCCAGGTGGTTCTTTTGGGTTTTCCAGGCTTATGAAATTGTCAGGTATTTTTAAATAGAAAAACTTTCCTTCTCTTTTAGAATTTTTATACCTCTAATTTATCTTGCCTCAATGCATTAGAAGAACTCTCCCACAGAATTTTAGGCAATAGAAGCAATAATCAGCATCCTTGTTTTATGTCTTAATTTAATGGGGACATATTGTATTTTTATTATTGTGTTGCTAATTAAGCAATTTGGGCAGGAATCAGTAGGGATGGCTTGCTTGTACCCCTTTAACTGCAGCTAGAAGAGCTCAAGTGGGAGCTGCAGACTCCACTTTCAACATAAGTTCACTCACATGGCTGGTGAGTTGGGTTTGGTTGGGTTTGGGAGGTCTTGCCATGTCTGTGATCCATAGTCTTTGGTTTTTCTCTCTGTGAGACTCGCCACAGTCTGCTTGGGATTCCCTACAATACAGTTACTGTTTCCAAGAGAACAAAGCCAGGTGTATGGCATTTTAATGATCTAGGTTCATAAAGCATATAGCAATTCCACCATATTCTGTTGGTCTAAGCTTGCATCGTTTAGTGCAATAGCAACTAGACACATGTGCCTATTTAAGTTCAAGTGAATTAAAATTAAATTAAATTCTATAATCATCCTAGCTATGTTTTAAGTGCTCAGTGTGGCTAATGTCTATTGCATTAGACAACACAAATAGAACATTTCTATTATTGCAGAATGTTCTGTTGAACAGCCACCATCTAGGAAGCCACAAAAGTCCACTCAAGTTCAGGGACAAAGTTACCTAGACTCCATCACTTGCTAGAGGAAGTGTCAAGGGTACAGTGTAAGAAAAGCCTGTGGAATGGGAGCTATTGTTGGGCCATTTGGGAGGCCTAGAATCTGCCATGTCAATTAATTCAAACGATAAAAACAATGTAAGAAAAAAGTTACAACTGATAATAGATACTACAGTTTAACATATGCAGATGCTATGACTTCCTAGTTTTATTCCCAAGTATGTACAAACTAGGCATGTTACATGAAAAGGCAAGAACATGAAAAGACTGTGTACAGAAAAGACAAGAACAGGAATGATCATAACATCACTTTTTGTAATAGCCCCAAATTGGAAGCCACCCAAATGCCCATCAGTAGATAAATATTCAAACAAGGAGTTGAATCTTGGCTCTGATTATTTCCCATGAAAGTTGCAAAATCTCTTAAAATTTGAGTCTTATTAACTGTAAAACAGACGCAATTCTGTCCATGGGATTGTTATGGAAGTTAAGATCTCATATGCAAAAGCATCTAGAGTATGTTAGCACTCAACAAGAGCTCCTCTTTACATCATCGGTGACTACCATGGTTTCTTAGCATGCACGAAGTCTTCATAAATGTGGATGAAACTCATGAATTCATGTAATAGTCTGATCTGCCCATCTGAATCTCTAATCTGACAGCCTACAGTTCATAGAAGTAGATTCTCAAGAGGTCATGTTGAAAAAGACCCTCTTTTGAAGACCATGACCAGCCTATCAGTATTTTTGAATGACTAAACAGGCAGATGGATGGATGGATGGATGGATGGATGGATGGATGGATCTTATTTTTTACTCTGCCTGTGTGTAGAAACCTAATAAATCTCAAATTAATGAGATTTTTATCCTATGCTTTAAAATCCCACCACTCCCCACAGGAACTCTTTTTTTAATGATGTTGACCCACACTTGGCATGATAATATTGGATTCTTGGAAAAATTAACAGAAAGAATGGTTGTGGATCTGAAGAAGAGAGTACCCACCTCTGGTCGGGGAACTGCAGCTGGAAATCTCTTGAGCAAAGGACACCCACATGAAATTCCAGGGCCTCAGGTTTCTCTGAGGTCTCAGCGAGGGTGGGAGACCACAAGTATGACCTTCCTGTTGGTATTTCACTTCAGATCCAAACCAGAAGCAGGAAGCTCAGTGCTTGCTAAGCAAGAAAAGGAAATAGACTCAAACATTCCAGCTTGAAGCTGGCATTGGGATAGTTCTTCCTTTGTTAGGGGCATTTCTTTCATTCTTGCTAATGAGCCCAACCTGCAGGAAAAGAAACCTCTTCCAGAGTCTAGAGCAGAAATGTTTCACTCTCTGCTCACTGCCACCCAAACCCAGGGAGGACTGTCTAGTTGAAATGTCTATTCTCCTCCTATATTGGCATTGTTTTTTTTACCTAGTCTCAGGCTTAAAGAGGTAAGTAAGACCTTGAAAATGGAGGATAAGATAAACACAAATTAAAGTAAGAGTTTAAAATTGAAAGGGCTTAGTTCTTCCATCAGGTCAGAAATGGGCTAGTAGGGGCACCTGGGTGGCTCAGTGGGTTAAGCTGCTTCCTTCGGCTCAGGTCATGATCTCAGGGTCCTGGGATCGAGCCCCGCATCGGGCTCTCTGCTCAGCAGGGAGCCTGCTTCCCTCTCTCTCTCTGCCTGCCTCTCCATCTACTTGTGATTTCTCTCTGTCAAATAAATACATAAAATCTTTAAAAAAAAAAAAAACAGAAAGAAAGAAAGAAATGGGCTAGTAGTGTTTATTATTTTTTTTTAATCTCTTTCCCGCTAACAAGGTAAGTCTTCGTGGTGGAATTCACAACTGAATGGCACTGAAAGGTCAGGAAGGGACACTTCAAGAAAAGAAAATAAATACTTAACAAAAACATGAAGAGGTAAACAAATGAGATATTTTGTAGGGACGTTAAACAGTACCTCTTGAACTGTGGTACTGGTCATGTTGGACGAAAAGTGGCAAGGTGAAAAACAATAGCATTTATTAAATGCCTGCTATGGCCAAAAGCCTATGCTAAGTTCCTCAGTTGGGTTATTTATGTTATGTATCCAGGGAGTTTAAGCTAATTGCAAAAACTCCAACAGTTACCAAGTCAAGAAGCTGGAATTCAAAATTTGTTCTGACCTTTTCCAAGAACAATGCATTCTGGACTGTGGAGGATCAAGCTTGTAGGCTACTTCCAGGTGGACAGAGGGGAGGGTCTTGAAAGCAAAATCAAGCATCTAGCTTTAAGTTTGGGAGAAAGTATGAAGCATGATTGCAATATGATGTGGGCAGACTGTGCCGACAGTTGTCACTGGGGCCAGCTCGATGAGCATGGGACAGCCAGGCTATGGAGTGCATCGTGCAAACAGTGTCAGACCCCAGCAGAGGCCATTCACTTGTTTACAAAAGTTCAGTCATGGAGCAGGTGGGCTCATCTCTAGTTTTCATTATTTCCCCCAGAAGACTAGAGTAGAGACCTGAACAAGGTCACCACCAGTAACCTTGTGACCACTTTAAGAAAAGACCTGGGATGGACACACATGTCACTTGGATTCTAATTATGCTCACATCCCCTCCTGGTACTCTACCTAGGCATCCGGCCTCCTAACTTGGGTGTTTCAGTATAAATCTCAAACTCTATTTCCACATTCTATATAATGCAGGTACACCATCATCTAGAAGTTTGAATGGGGCATCTCTACACTGTCCTCTCACACTCCTGGATTCCCCCTAGCACTATATCTGATTTTCATTAAGTAGGATACCCTTGAAGGCAGAAACTCTTGTGTTTTTTAGCTCTGAATATATCACATCTATTTTGGGTTGTTTCCAACTTTCAGTATTCTAAACATTGAGATATAGATTTTTGTTGCCTCTACTGGTGGGTATCTTTAGCACTTTGTCTTTTCCTAGGAGTACAATTACCATTATCTAACATTTTTAATCCATAAAACATGTTTCCTAAGTATCCTCAATGTCTCCATTTTTACCCTCCCCGAACAAATTAAAATAATCTCATGTGATAAGCTCAAGAAGTGGGCTAGAGAAGTATTGCTTTAAGATTTGATTGAATGGAGGGTTGTTTAGAAGATGAACGACTCACTGTACAAATGATTTGCACATTGCCCCCACCATCCCCCAACACTCCTGCTCTGTAGCTCTGGGACTATTATTTTTGCAGTCCCTTTGTCAGTTGGCTCCCAGGTAGACTTGGCCATTGGTTGGGTGGCACTGGTAGCAAAATGGAAAGTGGGAGAGGGGAGGAACCAGGGAATTCCAAGCAGAATCTCTGACAGTGACTCCCTTTTTTCTGAAGTTGGTTCCACATCCTTTATAGATGGCCCCTGCCTTTCTCTGGTCGGATCTCTCACATAGTAGCTATGCCATAGTTAGCTTCTGTCTGACTATTCATCTTCTGTGTTTGGGGACCTCTCCTTCCCTTCGGGTTCCCTCCTTGTTAACAGTGGCTTCCTGCTGTTGCTACTCTTTAGATGTCCAACCATCCCTCCTTTTAACCACTCTCCCCATACCTTTGTATTAAATCACCTCTTTCTCCCTAGCATGGGATCTGTTTTCCCAAAGTTCTGCTGGCTGATATACTTACCCAAATATGCTCAGCTAGAGGTGATGGTATAGGAGCTTCTGATGGAAATTTGGTGTTCCTTCTCTAGATCCTACAAAAAGTGTTGGTGCGTAAATGAAGGCATCAAGTGGATGGTAGAGACGACTACTGCAGAATGCCAGGGGGGATGAGATTATAATGGTCTGAGGTGGTCAGACCACCAGTGCCAACTGAGCCACTCAGGTACCCCTGACTAGGAAACTTTTCTTAATGTGAGAAAATATTTTGGAAGATTATTGAATTTGAAATTGCAAAGTAACTATTATGAGATTTTTTTCTGATGTTCTTTAATCCTGCTTTACTGTTAGTGGTATTTTTCAGTTGCTTAAGGAGGGAACACAATTTTTGACTTTCCAGAATCTCTAGGCATCATAATCCAGTCTCAAGATAAATAAAGGAAGTAAACTATCCCCCCAAATATATATATGTTCTGAACAATTGGTCTCTGATCTATTTCAATTATTTATAACTGTCTTAGAACTTCCGGAGTCAAAGGTCAATATGGTCTTTACAAGAAAATCCTACCTGATTGTTCTGCTTCCCTGTTCATGTAACAACCCCTCCTTCCCCAGCTGAGGCATCTCTACTCTCTCATCTTAGCTTTTCATTCTTTGACCTCAATTTCTATCCACAGGGTCTGGCGTAGGCATTTCTTTTAAAGTGGCGACTTCTACTTTATGCAAAATGAACATAGAATAATAGAACTCAAGTGACCTCTACAAGATTCATCTCTACAAAACGTATAAATATGGTTTCTGTGTATCTTCCTCCTTGATCTACATTTAGACAGTAATTGATTGATTCTAGCTTTCAAATGCTTTCTTTCCCTTAGAACAGTAAAAAGTAAGTGGCCTAAAAATCTAATTGACTGAAATGATCAGTTTTACCACAGTTCACTACACTCACTCAGAGAGCTGTTCAGAGTGGCAATTTGAAAGAGCGGTCCTTTGAAATTGGCATTTTCAGAGTATTCTCCTAAATTACAGTTGGGCCATAAATACAACTAAGGCAGCTGAGAAATTTTATAGGTGAAAAATTACAAGGATATGATCTTTCCACTCAGGCATGTAAAGATTTAATCTCCCAGATTAAAAACCCAGAACACAATGATTGTGTCAAGATAACAGCTGGGAGGAGGCTCTGGGACACGGTTCCCAGGGTGTCTTCAGGGGACCGGGTCTGCGGCTGACAGAAGCAGGTGTTTCAATGGGGGAGCTCAGAGGAGCCCTCCCACTGGTATCAAGCCAGCTGTGAGCTTATCTGTGGCATCTTGCTTTCAAGGAACGGTTCCCCAGTGTCTGCTGAAGAGAAGGGAGAGGAACCACTCATGTGGGAACTGGATTGCCTGTTGACAGGAAGGAGAGAAAAATCATGAAGGAGAGAGAAGGCTAGGAGGTCTAGCCATGTGAAACAGGGATCTATTCTATTACAGGACAGTAGCATTTTGTCCTAAAGTATGTGTTGTTGTGATTTCTATCCACTACCTGGGCAGACCATGCTCTTCTTCGGAGATCTCGCCATTCTCTCTGCGCAGGCCCATTACCACTGTCTTCCTCGGTGTCATCCAGATGGTATTGGAAGCATCTAACCAAGGCTCTCATTCCTGCTTCTTTCTTTCTTTCTTTTTTCTTTTACCATTTTTTTTTAATTTTCAGCATAACAGTATTCATTATTTTTTCACCACACCCAGTGCTCCATGCAATCTGTGCCCTCTATAATACCCACCACCTGGTACCCCAACCTCCCACCACCACCACCCCCCACCACTTCCTGCTTTTTTCTAATCCAGCCCTTCTGTTGTAGCCACCTTGTTTTCCTCTCTACTCCTATGCCCACCATCTCTCCATTGGCCCCATATTACTCTCAAGACCCAGTCTAAGCTCCTTAACCTATTGTTGAAAACTTTCAGGCAATGCTTTCCAGGAAATGCACATATCCTTGGCCCAAGCTCCCGATCCTCTGCCCCGTACACCTTATACTCCCGTCGCATAATGTACACAGACTGCTTTCTTTCTTTGCCCATGGCCAGATCCACTTTGAAGAGGTCTCCTGAAAGCCTCAGAAAGGAAATAAGTCATTACACACTTGTTACATGGCCTACTCTAGGCTCCACAGGCACATGGTCCCTGAAAGGCAGGCAGAGGCTGTACTGCCTTTTATGACCCGGCTCGTAAGTCTCCAAGTGTCACTTCTGCAGCACTCAATTAGCTGGAGCATTCACAGAGGCCTGCCCAGTTTTACAGGGAGGGGACATCAATCCCACCTCTTGATGGGGGTTAAGGGAAGGGGGCATGATCCTGGAAGAGCATCAGAGCCTAGAAGTATGTTAAAGTCGTTTTTGTAGAGCAGCTTGCCATAGGGAGGGAGTATAGATTATTGTTCTAAGAAGTTTGACTAGGAAGAGAAGGATAGAAAGATAAGAGAACAAAGCAGGATCAAAGTAAATTTCCTTTGGCCTGGACGTGTGACTGCGCCACTGGCAGATGGAGCAGTCTGGAAGGGAACCAAGGCAGGGAGCTGAAGTGTGTGTGCTCCCCAGCACCTCACTGCAGAGCAGGGGTGTCCAAACCAGGGCCCAGGAACCCAGCGCAGCCCCTGCCCATTTCTGAAAGCCCATCAACGAAGAAGAGATTTCAGGCATTTAAATGAATCAATATTTATAATAAAATTATATTAAATAAAATATTAAATATTCATGGTTGTTATTCATTATTAAAAATAAATATTTTGTGACCTACAAAAACTCCTATTTCAAGCCTCCATAAATAAAATGATTGAACACAGGCATGCTCACACTTTTAGATATTGTCTGTGGGGCCTCCCATGCTGTGCCAGAGGACTGAGTAGCTACACCAGAGAGTGCATGGCCCACACAGCCTAAAATATTTCTCTTATTCTTTATAAAAGTTTTTGCCAACCCTCCATCCCCCATGTAGTGGGTCTCTCATAGACCTATTTGTGTCTTGCTATGCAAGATGAAGACTTCTTTTTTAAAAAATTATTTATTAGTTATTTGCTATAATTTTTATTGTGTTATGTTAGTCACCATAAAATACATCATTAGTTTTTGCATCATGATCAATTTTTTTAAAGATTTTATTTATTTGACAGAGAGATCACAAGTCGGCAGAGAGAGAAAAGGGGAAACAGGCTCCCCACTGAGCAGAGAGCCAGACACAGGGCTTGATCCCAGGATTCTGAGATCATGACCTGAGCCGAAGGCAGAGGCTTAACCCACTGAGCCGCCCAGGCGCCCTTCATGATGGATGTTTCTTAACACAGGAGGGTCCTTTCCACATGTAGCATGAGGGGAAAAAACAAAACAGAAAAGACAAACTCCAGATTTCCTGACTCCCTTGCTGGTTTTCTGCAGGGATAGGAAAAGAGTGGCTAAATGTTTGCTTACTCCTGGTCAGTATTGACTTGACCTTGATCCCTTGGACAGCATTTTGGGTCTGTGTTTTTGCATGTTGGGGTACTCTCTCACTTGTCTCTCTGGTCTTAAACATCACTTGCTCAGAGAGGTCTTCCCTTATGAACCTGTTTCAAGCAGGTCCACCCCTGCCTCCTTATTCCTGAACACTGACTGGTCCCCCTCCATCCCCGCACTGGTCCTTGTTACATTATGTGCCCGCCTGTCTGGGTCTGCCCCTCTGACGCCTGACGCCGGAGTGTGCGCCTCCCACAGCAGCAGGAACCCAGCTCATCCCAGAATTTCCAGCAGCGATGTTTATACTGTATCCATCTGGCATGCTGCCAGCTCCCTGGATTTGTTTGTGAATGAATGCATGTTTCCCCATTTTGGCTTTAGCTTCCAAAAGCGGAAAAGCACTTTGATTTCAGCATCTTCTTGAAGCAAATAGCTCTCCATTTCCATTTCACAGAAGACTGGGAAGTGGGGAGGGGGAACTTCGTCTGCATACCCTGTGGTTGGGTTTTGTGGAACAGAAAGAAAGGGGGACATTTTCAAAGCTGGAGGGGGGCGCAACTGGGGAAAGAGGAGCCCATGCCCCAGCCTCCTGCCACGGTTGGACTGGAAGGCCCTGGAAGGGGCTGTAGGCAAGGGGATGACTGGGCTGGATCTGCTGGCTTGGGGCAGCTTTCGCCCACAGGGGCCACCGCCTTCCAAGTTTCACGAGGAGAGGGAGCAAGAAGTCAGGAAGGGATGTGGTTAGGTTGGATGAGACGTGTCAGGGACTGATGAAGAAACAGAAGGAGTGAGGAGTCTGTCTTCTGACCTTGAAATCCTGGTGCCACATTCCCCCTTTCCTCCCCTACCCCTAAGTGCGGCCTTTTCTGTATCAACCAGTCTGTATCTGCCCCTTCCTCATGGCCTGCATCTGACCCATGGCTCACTCTCAAATCTTTTCTTAACCAAACCATGACCAAAAAAAAAAAAAAAAAAAAAAAAAAAAAAAAAAGTCCACTTCATCTTCAGTGTCTTCTCCACTGGGATAAGCTTGTAAGGGTTAAATCTGATCATGATTAAAAACCCTCCAGTGGCCCCCCTAATCCTCACCTGATGAGCTCTCAGTGTCTTAAATGTTGACCCAAACCCTTGGATGTTGTCTACAAGCCACCAAAGCTTACTTCCCTCACCCCTTCCCTCAAGCCAGTCCCATGGAATGTTCCGTTGCTGAGGCAAAACAGGGCGATTTCTTTCATCTTTGCTGTCCATCGAATGAATAATCTTTACTTCCTATTTTTTACTTGAGAGTTCTACTTCAAGACTCATCTCAACCAAACACCCTGTGAAACCTTCCTCAGGGAGAGTTCTAGGTTCTGTGCATCCTATCTCCTATCTCTCTGCCCCTGCTTCACTCTTTGGCTCTCCAGCCATGTGTTCTGTTCCTCTCTACCGACCGCCTTCACCCCCCATCCCTCATTCTTTCTCTCAAGGGAACATGACGTAGAACATTAGTTTTCCTGTGTGAACCTCTATCTTTGTCCTCATGCTCGGTTACCTTGTATGATGTTTCTGTAGCAAAAAAAAATCTCTTTTCTGAATCCTCAACTCTAAGATTATCTCCTGGAATACAATGGATTCTAATCAAGTTTTTGTCAAAGGGGAAGAAGAGGAAGGAAATAAAGAGGAGAGGAAGGGAAGAAAAGCAGGATAGCAGTGTCTGGAAGAGATGGAGCATGGAGCAAGCAAACAGCAGTCCACATAGAGACCATGAAAATGGCTTTCATGGCTGGAGGGCCTGTGCTCAGCAATCGATACCACTGAGTCAGGAGAATTGATGCTGGAAATCATGGCGCCCAGAGAAGTCATTTCAGTGGATTGCAGAGGTGATGAAGCAAGATTTTCATTGAAGGGTTGTAGTCTAAAATCAGAGGACTTGGTTTCTTCCTTGATAATGGTGAAATCTCAGGAAAGCTGGGGGCTTGTGACGGCTCTATCGCCTCACTTGCCAACGGGGATAATACTCAATTCTTAAAATTTTTTAAATGGCACCATAAATACATTTATTTTACTTTTTTTTCAACATTTATATATTTGAAGAGAGAAAGTGAGAGAGAGAGCACAAATGGGGGAGGAACAAAGCAGCAGAGCGAGAGGGGGAAGTAGACTCCCCACTGATCAGGGAGCCCCATGCAGGGCTTGCTCCCAGGACTTCAGGATCATGTCCTAAGCTGAAGGCAGACACTTAACCAACTGAGCCACCTAGGTGCCCCCACCTTAAATACATTTAAATGAACCAAAACCTTTGTAAATTCTTAAGATCGATGTTTGGTACACAGAAAATAACCACAAAAGTTAGACTGCATAAACCCCACAAATAATGCTAAGATAACATACCAGTTTATTAATTCAGAGGTCCATTGCCATGACCCTCTATCCCCAACTGAGGAAAGAGGGCCAGGTAGTGATTAGCAGCACTGGGAAGGGAATGAGCCCATCTTAATCAAATCCACTCTCTTCTCACAGAAGTCATGGCAGTGAAGAGGTACGAAAAGTCCATTTAAGAAAAAAAAGGGATTCATAATTGTTAGAGATAGAAGCCTGCACAAAAAGAAGTTGCATTTTCTCCCAGCATCCCCCCGAAGGCAATATTATTCTAGATTGACAGATGAGGAAATCACGGAAGTGGCCACTTTATGAAGACAGAGGGGCAAAGAACATTCAGTAGTAATTTTATTAAGCCCTTTCCAGACTGCGAGCCCATGAAGATACCAGGTGGCCGCTCTCCACAGCCCTATGCTACTAAGCAAAGGACCAGTAATGCACTGAGTCATGAGAAAACAGCTTCCCGGTTAAGACAAACAATACTGTAAGTCACTGTTATAATAATGAAAAGGGAGAGTAGACTGTGAAATACAAGTTATTGCAAAAAAAAAAAAAAAAGAAAAGAAAAGAAAAGAAAAAAGAACATAAATTGATAGTTGGGCTAGTTGCAAAGTCCCGATTTGTATGTTACAAGCACTAGCCTCAGATGGTTGCTTTGAAATGCACAAGGGAGAGAACAAAGTGTAACTGCTCCGGAGATGTCCTTTCCTATTTTTTTCCCCTCTGTGTCTAAATAAATAAATAAATGGCTTTAACAAAAAAGGCTTTAGGAAAACTCACCAGTTGACTTCCAGTCATCATTTTTTAAGGCCTGGAAGGTATATACTTTCTGAATATTACTCAAAATTATACTGCCTCCGCATTTATGAACACAAAGCATGAATCAAATGTTGCCACCCTTCTTCTTTAAGATAGTCACTCATTTCTGGTTTCCTCAGGCAACTATTCTGAAACTTATGCATGTGGAGTATTGCCAAAATACAGATTTAGGATGGTTTATGGTTTATCCTAGAACAATATATATGGAGTTATTCTGGAGATGATTAATTAGGTCAAAATATGTTTATTTGATTAACAATTCCTGAGAAAGGGAGAGAGAGAAAGGGTTGGGGGAGAGAGGAAAGTCATCTCAGCAATTCTGGGATCTTTTTTCTCAACCTCAGATAACACTTTTTTTTTTTTTTTTTTTTTGGTTTCTGTTTTTCTGGCTACTTCAGTTAATAATTGGTTCACATAAATTACTTTGCAAGATGTTAAGAGCTAAGGTTACTTTGAGGGAAGGCAGTGGGCAGCTGTGAATAAGGCGGCTCTGAGGGTGTGGAGAACTGCCACACACTGGCAAGTGGTTTGAAGCCTGAAGTTTTCTCAGCTTCTTGGGCAGGCTGAGTGAGGTTCAGGTTCATGGGATCTGGGCAGAGTTTCCATGCCCTACCCTCATGGTACTGACAGAAACTCCAGAGACAAGAGGGAGGAATACAAGAGAAAAATCCAGTTGCAGCCAGGGAGGCCAACATTAAGGATCTGAGGGGCAGCACTGGCTGCTGGGTTCTCTGGAGAGATGAAGAGTGGGAAGAACCAGAACAAGGAGGGGCTTAGAGAACATGCCCAGGAAACGGAGTTTTCTGTCCTGGAATTCTGTCCTGTGCAAGGAAACTGTGGCCACATGGTTAGAGAATGCCTGTGAGTGGGGCCCTGCGGTCTGCCTTCACAGCTGACTCTATGGTGTACCCCTGGGTCATAGAGCTGAAGAGCTCATGCCCCAAATGGGTTTATTTTGTCCTGGTTTTGGTTCCCATTTTTCATGTCTTTGAGTCCATCAAAAAAGAGCCAAAGCAATCTCCACACACATTATTTTTCAAGTAGCCCTTTTCCCTTGTACTTGTCACTATGATAATCTACTTCTATGGGTAATTATGAAGCATCAGTGGAATGATGTTTATCCTATAGATCAATATTGAAACATCTATTTTCAAATAGAGGCCTTCTACCATGAGGCAATCAGATTTCAATCAAAAACAGTGGTATTAAGAATGGGGGGGTGGTTCAAATCCTGGTCTGCCACCTTCAGCACGAGGCAAACCATCTGAACCTTGGGGCCTCGATGTCTTCTTCTCACAGAATGCTGAAGATTAGAGCAGATAGTGCATCTAATGTGTTTAGTACAATTCTGGAACAAAGAAGTTACTCTGTCAAAATTATTTTCTTTATGGTTTGTCTCCCTCCCAATCCCATCTTGTTTCATTTATTCTTCTACCCACTTAAGCCTCCATGTTGCATCACCACTTCCTCATATCAGGGAGATCATATGATAGTTGTCTTTCTCTGCTTGACTTATTTCGCTAAGCATGATACGCTCTAGTTCCATCCATGTTGTTGCAAATGGCAAGATTTCATTTCTTTTGATGGCTGCATAGTATTCCATTGTGTATATATACCACATCTTCTTGATCCATTCATCTGTTGATGGACATCTAAACCTGGTGATTCACAGACCTGTACCCCTGGGGATAAAAATATATGTTTATAAAAAATAAAAAATTAAAAAAAAAAAAAAAAATTATTTTCTTTACATTCAAAATCTCTCTACTTGGCTTTTCACTTATGCTAAACAATTATTAATGCCAGGTTAATTTTTAAAACTATTCACTGATTCGCTTCAGTTGAATTCCATCCTAAAGTTTCAAGGAATTCATCCCCGTCCAACCTTGTAATCCACAGATGACCTTTGTGCACTGAAGACGTTTTTCTCAGCAGGGGAGCGGAGAGGGTCGGTGGCTCTGAGAAAATTCAATGAGGTTTTCTGATCATCGCTACAGTTCTGGAGCTTGAGGAACTGAACGAAAAGAGAACAAATTGAATTTGTATTGATTTCCTTCAAAATACACTTAGAGGGAAAATGATTTCTTGAGCAACTTTTTTATATATGGCCAGGCCCAGGTCTCAGCTACAGAAGGCATAAATTCTCATATGAGAAGCTACTGTACAAATACCTTAAATGCGTAGCAATGGAGGAAGCATACACAGCAGTGGAGGAGCCTGACTGCTGGAGCAATGTGTTCTGACTCTGGCCACCCAGGGAGTTCCCACTTATTAAGGGATATCAATAAGTAGATGAGACTTCTGATCCATTCTGAGCTTGAAAGTGTCAGGAGCCATCAGCAACTGCCTCAAGAGTGTACCAGGATGTCCTCTTCCCCAGTGGATGTGACACTTTCCAGTTGGGAGGGAAAAAATCCAACATCATCTGCATCTTCTCCCTGTGAAGTGGTTTTGTTGTCAGCACAGTGATGGGATCTCACTACCATTCCAGGCAGCCCATTACAACCACAGATAGCTCCAACCATCGGAGCGGTTCTTCATATGCGTGACGCGCCATGGTTTCCACCTACTGGTCCTCGCTGGACTCCGAGATGAGAAGAATCCCCCAAACAGTCACCTGTTAGTAAACGTTCAACCACCAACTCCCCAGCATCTTACATGTATGCATCTATGTATGCACGTATTTATGTTTAAACATATATTTTATTGCTATCAGGAAAGTGTAGCACAAATTAATAAAAATAGGGTATTTTTACTTATAATTTCTATACAGCCAACTGATTCTCACTAAATATTTTCAATGATTTTACTGAACTCTTTTCCCTATAGCTAGCTTATAGTTGCAACTGACTGATCCTGGTTATTTTTTTGGGGGGGGGTTATTTTTTAAGTGTAATTAACATAAAATCTTATATTAGTTCCAAGTGTACAACACTGATTCTAACATTCCTCCATGCTCACCAGTTAGTGAAATCACTATCCCATACAACCTTATTTCAATATTATTGACTCTATTACCGACACTGTATTTTGATCTCTGTAACTTATAACTGGAAGCTTGTACCTCCCATTGGCCTTCACTTACGTTCCCCATCCCTCCTACCGTCTTCTATCTGGCAGCTACCAGTTTGTTCTCTGTATTCAAGAATCTGGGGGGACGCCTGGGTGGCTCAGTTGGTTAAGCAACTGCCTTCAGCTCAGGTCATGATCCCAGCGTCCTGGGATCGAGTCCCACATCGGGCTCCTTGCTCCGCAGGGAGCCTGCTTCTCCCTCTGACTCTGCCTTCCACTCTGTCTGCCTATGCTTGCTCTCGCTCGCTCTCTCTCTGACAAATAAATTAAAAAAAAAAAAAAAATCTTTAAAAAAAAAAAAAAAGAATCTGGGTTGGTTTGTTTGTGTGTGTGTGTGTTGTTGTTTATTGTTTTAGATTCCACATATAAATGAAATCACATGGTATTTATCTTTCTCTGATTTTGCTTTGCATAATACCTTCTAGATCCATCCATGTTGTTGCAAATGGCAACAAAAGATTTCATTCTTTTTTATAGCTGAGTAATATTCTACTATAGATAGATATCTCCCACCTTCTTTATCCATCCATCTATCCTTGGACACTTAAAATAGTAAGTAATGTTGCAAAAAAACATACATGTGTATTTACTTTTTCAAATTAGTGTTTTTGTTTTTTTGGGGGAAAATACCCAGTAGCAGAAATATTGAACTTTGTGTTATTACTATTTATATTTGTTGGTGGAAGATTTTTTAAGCTTTCCACGGCGATTGTACCAGTATGCATTCCCACCAACAATGTAAAAGGGTTTCCTTTTCTCTACATCCTCACCAACATTTGTTATTTCTTGTCTTTTTGGTATTAGCTACTGTGATTACCCTGAAGTATTATCTCATTGTTTTGATTTGCATTTTCCTGATAATGAGTGATGTTGAGCATCTTTCCATGTCTCTGTTGGCCATCTGGATGTCTTTTTGGAAAAATGTCTATTCAGGTCCTCTGCCTATTTTTAAAATCAGATTGATTTTTTGGTGTTGAGTGATATGAGGTCCTTATGTATTTTATATATTAATCCCTTATCAGTTATATTCATATTTATATATTCTTATGATTTACATTATTCACAAATCTTTGGTTATTCACTAGGTTGCTTTTGTTTTGTTGATGGTTTCCTTTGCTGTTCAGAAGCTTTTTATTTTGGTGTTGTCACAATTATTTATCTTTGCTTTCATTTCCCTTGCTTGAGGAAACATATGCATGACTGTGTTGCTAAGGCTGATGTTCAATAGATTACTGTTGATTTTTTTCTTTTAGGAATTTTATGGTTTTAGGTCTCAGATTAGGTCTTTATTTCCATTTGGGGTTTATTTTTTTGTATGGTGTAAAAAAAATGGTTTTATCAATATCATTTATTGAAAAGACTGTTTTTTCCCCATTGTATATTCTTGCCTCCTTTTGTTGAAGACTAATTGACCAAATGAGTGTGGGTATATTTCTAGACTTTCTATCCTGTTTTATTAATCTCCATGTCTATTCTTGTGCTAGAACCATAGTGTTTTGATTACTATATCTTTGTAGTATATCATGAAATCCAGGATTGTGATATTCCAGCTTTGTTCTTTGTCAAGATTGTTTTGACCATTTTGTGATTCCATTCAAATTTTAGGATTATTTGTTCTAGTTCTATGAAAATGCTATTGGTATTTTGATAGCAATTAGTTGAACCTGTAGATTGCTTTAGGATAGTATGGACATCTTAATGATATTAATTCCTCCAATCCATAAGTATGGTTTACTTTTCCATTTGTTTCTATCTCTTTCAGCATGTTTTTTAGTCTTCAGAATACAGGTTTTTCACCTCCTTGGTTAAATTTATTCTTTCTTTCTCCTACTTAATTATTAGTGTACAGAAATGCAACATATTTCTGTATATTCTGTATCTTGCAACTTTACTTAGTTTTATCCATTCTAATAGATCTTTTTTGGTGGATCTTCAGAGTTTTCTATACATAAAACGTGCAAATATACAGTTTTATGCTATACCAATTTGGATGCCTTTTATTTCTTTTTCTTGTCTGATTGCTAAAGCTAAGACTTCCAATACTATGTTGAAATAAAGTGGTGAGAGTAACCTTCCTTGTCTTGTTCCTGATCTTAGAGAAAATGCTTTCAGTTTTTCACCATTAACTATGATGTAAGCTGTGGGCTTCTCATATGTGGCCTTTATAATGTTGACATATGTTCCCTTTGAAACCTACTTTGTTGAGAGTTTTTATCAAAAATGGATATTGTAGGGGTGCCTGGGTGGCTCAGTCCTTAAGCGTCTGCCTTTGTCTCAGGTCGTGATCCTGGGGTCCTGGGATCGAGCCCTACATCAGGCCCCCTGCTCAGCAGGAAGCCTGCTTCTCCCTCTCCCACTCCCCCTGCTTGTGTTTCCTCTGTCTCTCTGTCAAATAAATAAATACAATCTTAAAAAAAAAGAATGGATATTGTATTTTGTCAAATACTACTTCTGTGTCTATACAGACCATATGGTTTTTATCCTTTCTGTTGTTAATATGTCACACTGATTTGAGGAAATTAAATAATCCTTACATCCTGGAATAAATCCCACTTGATTGTGGTGAATGACTTTTTAAATGTATTTTTAAATTGGGTTTGCTTATGTTTTGTATGTTCATCATGGATATCGATGTGTAGTATCTTTTTTTTTTTTTTTTGTAAGTGTCTTTCTGGTTTTGATATCGGGGTAATACTGGTCTTGTAGAAATTTGGAAGCTTTCCTTCCTGTTCTATTTTCTTTTTTTAATAGTTTAAGAAGAATAGGTATTAACTCTTCTTTAAGTGTTTGGTAGAATTCACATCTTCATTTTTCTTTTTCTAGTTCCCTTAGGTCTAAGGTTAGGTTTTTTGAGATTTTTTTTTTTTTTTTTTAATTTTACAGAGATCACAAGTAGTCAGAGAGGCAGGCAGAGAGAGAGAAAGGGGGAATCAGGCTCTCTGCCAAGCACAGAGCCCGATGCGGAGCTCGATCCCAGGACCCTGAGATCATGACCTGAGCCAAAGGCAGAGGCTTTAACCCACTGAGCCACCCAGGTGTTCCAAGATTTTTGTTTCTTGAGGTAGGCCTGTATTGCTATGAACATCCCTCTTAGAACTGCTTTTGCTATATCCCAAGATTTTGGACCATTGTATTTTCATTTTCATTTGTCTCCTTGTATTTTTTTTATTTCCTCTTTGATTTCTTGGTTGACCCATCTGTTCAGTAGCATGTTGTTTAGTCTCCATGTATTTGTGTCCTTTGCAGTATTTTTCCTTGTAACTGATTCCTAGTTTCATACTGTTATGGTTAGGAAAGATGCTTGAGAGGATTTCAGTCTTCTCAAATTTACTGTGACTTGTTTTTTTGTTGTTGCTGTTGTTTTTGTTTTTAAAGATTTTTATTTATTTATTTATTTGACAGAGAGAGATCACAAGTCGGCAGAGGCAGGCAGAGAGAGAAAGAGGGAGAAGCAGGCTCCCTGCTGAGCACAGAGCCCAGTGCGGGGCTCAATCCCAGGACCCTGAGATCATGACCTGAGCCAAAGGCAGAGGTTTAACCCACTGAGTCACCCAGGTGCCCCTCTACTGTGACTTGTTTTATGGCCTAACATGGGTCTAGCTTGGAGAATATTCCATGTGTACTTGCAAAGAATATATAATCTGGTTTTGGAGGAATGTTCTTTGTTTATTTATTAGGTCCATCTACTCTAATGTGTTATTCAAACCCACTGGTTTCTTGATTTTAGGCTGGATGATCTGTCTCCTGATGAACATGGGGTATTAAAGTCCCCTACTACTATTGTTTTACTATCAATTTCTCCCTTTATGTCTGTTAATTTATACTTTCTATATTTAGGTGCTCCTATGTTGGTACGTAGATATATATAGGTGGGTTGATCCCTTTATTGTTATTGGATTGATCCTTTTATTATTATGTAGTACCCCTCTTTGCCTCATGCTACAGTCTTTGTTTTAAAGTCCATTTTGTCTGTTAGATATATTGCTACTTTTTTTCCCACATCCATTTGCATGCTATGTGTTTTTCCATCCTTTTACTTTCAGTCTGTATGTGTCCTTAGATCTGAAGTGAGTCTCTTGTAGGCAGCATATACATGGGTCTTATCTCTTTATCCATTCAGTTACCTTATGTCTTTTGATATAAGATTTAAGATCTTTTGACTGGTGCATTTACTCCATTTACATTTAAAGTAATTATTGACAAGTATGTATATATTGCTTCATTAATTAGTTTCTGGTTGTTTTTGTAGTTCTTCTGTTCTTTCTCTTACGTTCTTCGTTTGTGGTTTGATGGCTTCTAGTGTTATGCTTAGATTCTTACTATTTGTGTATCTATGATAGGCGTTTTTGGGGGGTTACCACTGGGTTCATATTAAACATCTTGTGTGTATAGCAGTCTGTATTGATGGTCACTTAAGTCCAATACATTATATAAGTACTAAAATTTTACTTCCTTTGATGTTTTATGTATCTGATGTCATAGTTTACATCTTTTTATTTTGTGTGTCCCCTTGACTAATTTTTGTAGATATAATTGATTTTACTACTTCCATGTTTTAGCCTCCAGTGATGAATCTACTACTACTAAATGTTGATTTTTATCTGTGGAATGTTTTCCTTCCATAATTTTCTTCTAGTTATGGCCTTTTCTTTACAAAGAATTCCCTTTAACATTTCTTGTAAATATGATTTAGTGGTAATGAACTCCTAACTTTTGTTTATCTGGGGACCTCTTTATCACCTCTTCAATTCTGAGTGATAACCTTGTTGGGTAAGTATTCTTAGCTGTAGGTTTTGTCCTTTCTGCACAGTGAATATATCATGCTGCCCACTCTGGCTTGCAAAGTTTCTGTTAAAAAAACAGTGAATAGCTTTTTTCCCTTATATGTAATTCTTTTTTCTCTTGCTGCTTTTTAAATTGTTCCTTTTGCCATTATTTTTATTGCTATATGTCTTTGTCTGGGCCTCCATGAGTTAATCTTGTTAAAGTCTGTGTTTCCGGGATGTAGATATCTGCTTCCTTCCACAGATTAGGGATGTTTTTAGGTATTATTTCTTCAAATAGGTTTTCTACCCCCTTCTCTCTCTCTTCTCTTTCTGGGATCCCTATAATATGATTGTTATTACACTTGATGATGTCACTGAGTTCCCTTAGCCTGTCATCATTTCTGTTGTTCTTTTTCCTTTTTGGTGTTCTGCTTGGTTGCTTCCCAGTACCCTGTCTTCCAGATTGCTGATCCATTCTTCCACATGGTCTAATCTGCCATTTTTGTCTAGTGTTTTGTTTTGTTTTTTAATTTCAGTTATTGAATTCTTCATCTCTGACTTTTTTTTTTTTACCTCTTTGTTGAAATTCTCATGGAGTTCTTCCACTTTTTTTTCAAGTCCACTGTGTACCTTTATGACCACTGCTTTGAGTTTTTCATCAGATACAGTGCTTACCTTGGTTTCATTTAGCTTTGTTATTTTGTCTTGTCCTTCATTTAAGACCAATTCCTCTGTCTCCTCATTCTGTCTAACTCTCTGTCTTTGTTTCTCTATGTCAGGTCAGCTATGTGTCCTGGTCTTAAAAGTAGTGGCCTTGTGTAGAAAAGGTCCTGGGGTGCCTTGTAGCACAATCCCTCCTGGTCACCAGAACCAGGCACTCCAGAGTGTCTGTATGGGCTACATGTACCCTAATGTTGTGGTTGAGCTGCATGTGCCTTGAGCCCAGCCAACTGCTGTGACTTGTTTCACCTGCTATGGATGCATTGGGCAGGACTGGTCCCCATACTATTGAGAGGCCTGAGGCCACCACCATCTCTTTGGTGGGTGGGACTGGTAGTCAGTCTCACTGTCTGCAATTAGCCTTTCTGCCAGTACTGCAGGCACACTGATGGTCAGGATTTGCTCCCTGAGCCACCAGCTAAACTGTGGGTGCTAACGTGTAGGGTGAGAGTCATTTTGGAGTGGTGCCAGTCCCTGCCAGGAGTGCCTACAGAGCTGTTGATGGAGCAGGAGCCACTTTCAAGGGACATCTGATTCAGTGGGCAGGTTGGATGGGGCCAGTCCACAGAAGGACACCAGTACAAGACTCACAGTGCCAGCAAGGTAGATGGAGAGTTGTTAGCACTGTTTCCTGCGAGTGTCCAGCTATCTAGGATGGGGAGAGAAGCAGGGGAGAAATAGCACCTGCCATCACTTTTGTTCCCAAAGAAATCTCCTGAAGATCCCTACCCCTCCAGCACTTGTTCTGAGATCAGTAAATAAATCTCATTCCTCTATACCACAGGCACTTTTCAAACTGCTGCTTCTATGTTTCATCTCAGGCTGAGTTATTTATTATGCTGACTCTTTAAGGGTGGGGACTCCATTTCCTATGGCCCTCAGGCTGTCCCAGAGTTAAGCCCTGCTGATTTGAAAAAGCTCCTGACATGAAGCCTTCCTGGTTTTCAAAGCCAGATGTGATGGGGAGTCATCTTCCATCTTCCCAGTGCAGGACCCCAGTGCCAGGAGTGCCTGGTGTGGGGTCTAATCCTTTTCTCTATGCTTGTGGTATCCCTCTTGTTTGTGGTAAGTCTCCCGGGGGTGTTGGTTCCTCACAAAATTTCTGAGAATAAAACCATGAGTTCTCACAGTCCATGCCAGGACACTCTTGCTGATCTAGACCCTAAGGCTCAAACTGCTAATTTTATAGATGAGGAATTGAGGTCATGGACAAAAATGAAAATGGTCTAAAATTTAGTAATTTAACTGCTTTGGGGTTAGGCAGCTGAACCATGGATTTGATTCTTGTTGCTACTTACTGTCTGAGCATTCCTAATAAGGTTATTTGACTCCCTGAGCCTCAGTTCTGCCTTTTGCGTTTTATAGAAATAATAATTCCTAAATAATAAAGTTAGAATAAAAGATATCTCAAGGCCTATATCAAGTACAGTAGCAGATACTTGGAACCTGTTCCATAAATAATAGTTATTATTAAAAAGTTCATGTAAGCAGTAAAGGCAACTCTACTCTCAATTCCACATGACAGCCTTCCAGAACTCTGTAGACATTCTAACATTCCACTAAACATAATAAAAATTATTTCACTGTATGACCCACACTCTTTCAAAAACTCAATAATGCACTTAGCACTTACGCTGGTAACACAATAGTAACACAACGGTTTTGTTTTTAATTAGAGTAGTTCTCCTCCTTGACCATCTATACTTCAAAATGTCCTGAATTAGGGCTTGTGTTTTGGTTTTGTTTTTTGCTGAATGGTCCACAACCAGGAATTAGATTCAAGTCCAAGTGTTGCATTTCAAGAATGGCATTGGCAAAAGAGAATGTGTCAAGAGCAGACTTTTTCAATAAGGGGTCTGGAAGCTGTTACAGCTTCAGAGAGTTGAAAGTGGTGGGCTTATATGTCCTGGAGAAGATGAGGCTAGAGAGGAATATTTATGGAAAATCATATAAAACAGAGTTTACTTGACCTAGCTTGTAATTGCAACTGAAATCATTCACGTTCTCCTGATCTTCAGTGAAAGCAGAGTGGAAATATTGAATGAACACATACATGAATGATGCATAACTCACACACACAAAATTAAGCACAGTTTAAGTAAAACTGTGGGGTTTACTAGAGTTTCTTAAGCCTAAATTCCCTCACTGGTGATCATGGGATGATGTCAGTGTCCAGGCTGTTGTAAAGATTCCAGTCATAATAGAAGTGGCATATGCCAGGCAGTGGACAGACGGTCACTATCCTTATTATTTTTCCTCCACTTGCCACCTCGAAGAGCTGCGGGGAAATGGCTTAGGAGCTAAACTATATGTTCCAGGGGGCGTGTGTGGCAGAAGAAGTCACAGGTTTGGAGCTCTGGCTTTATGAAAACAGAATCATAGAAAAGTTTTGGGGACACTGACATAAACTTAAACAACCTAGTGTGTCACCTGTGATCCCTAGGCCTCTAACTCCAGGGTGATTTTCAATAAGACTATAAATGTATTATGGGATAGATGGCTTCTGAAAGCTGGTGAGCAAGGGAGTCTGCTCTGTGTCTGAGCATATTTCAGAGCTGGGACAGGGAACCATATGTCAAAACTGGCTAGTTACCTCCTCATAGCTGTCCCTTGACCATGCATTCATTAAAAGGACTACTTTTGATCATCTCTAGTAAGTAGGTAAGGCCAAGGGATCACCTTCTAGCCACAAAGGTGAAGGCAGAATTATTTTTTAGAATTTCTTTCAAGGATCCTTTAAAAAGAGTCCATGTGGTCTTTGCAGAAATGTCTGTTCATGTCTTCTGCCCATTTCTTGATTGGATTATTTGTTCTTTGGGTGTTGAGTTTGCTAAGTTCTTTATAGATTCTGGACACTAGTCCTTTATCTGATACGTCGTTTGCAAATATCTTCTCCCATTCTGTCAGTTGTCTTTTGATTTTGTTAACTGTTTCCTTTGCTGTGCAAAAGCTTTTGATCTTGATGAAATCCCAGTAGTTCATTTTTTCCCTTGCTTCCCTTGCCTTTTGCGTTGTTCCTAGGAAGATGTTGCTGCGGCAGAGGTCGAAGATGGAACTAGAGCGTATCATGCTTAGCGAAATAAGTCAAGCAGAGAAAGACAACTATCATATGATCTCCCTGATATGAGGAAGTGGTGATGCAACATGGAGGCTTAAGTGGGTAGAAGAATAAATGAAACAAGATGGGATTGGGAGGGAGACAAACCATAAGTGACTCTTAATCTCACAAAACAAACTGAGGGTTGCCGGGGGGAGGGGGTTTGGGAGAAGGGGGTGGGATTATGGACATTGGGGAGGGTATGTGATTTGGTGAGTGCTGTGAAGTGTGTAAACCTGGTGATTCACAGACCTGTACCCCTGGGGATAAAAATATATGTTTATAAAAATAAAAAATTAAAAAAAAAAAAAAAAAAAAAGAGTCCATGTGGGGCACTTGCTGGCTGAGTCTGTAGAGCATGCCACTCTTGATCTCGAGTCCTGCATTGGGTGTACAGATTACTCAAAAATAAAATCACTCAATGAATGCATGTATGCCAATATGCTTTCTTCCTGCACATTTAGAATATATTCATCCTGGCTTGCAGCTGGGATATGATGGCTGGTATTCCAGCGGCAACTGTCTGGATGCAGGAAATAAGTGACTTTGGGAATGGAAGCAATGTGGTAAACTGAATGATGGAAGGAATCTATGTTCCTGCTTATAGGATAGCCACCAACCTCCACAGGGACATTTGCCTTCAGAGTCCCTTTCACATGAGAGAGAAATACACTTTAGCGAAAACTTTTAGTCCCTATGACAATGTCAGATATGTCCAAAGTCAAGAAGAGGACTCTACATTTATCCTGATCATTGAATCGTAGGGCAGTGAGCCCAAACCACTAATATTTCTATGGGCAGAAAGACCCCCTCCCCCGTGACATCTGGGTTCTTTACTAATAATTAATAGTAAGGAAATGGACAGCTAAGCCCATGAATAATAAACTAAAGTTTCTCTTCAAGTGTCTATATTAAAAATAAGAGGGGAAAAAATGCTTTGGTCACTTCCAAGTTATGAGGAATTTCCCAAATCACATTTTTCTCATCTGGCCCCCTCTTTGATTAACAAACATTTGTGTACCATTTACTATGTGTCAAGTATTGATCTAGGTACTTTAAACACATTGATGCACAATATTGGCATAACAACCCTTTAAGCTTCGTACAATTATTGACACCCTTTTTCAAGTCAAGACACTGAGGCAGAGATGGATTAAATCAGTTGTCTGAAGTCAAAAATTTAAAGTCAAAGCTCAGACCTCGACAATCCAGCCCCAACGTCTGTGTTCTTACCAGTACTCTACATTGTCAACTAAGAGAAGGGCATCTGGTCACAAAGTTGGCTGAGAAGCACTTGCCATCTTAGTTCTACCTCGTAATGGATTCCTGCCCCCACTTTTCCTTGGAAATTTATTCCTCTAAACTTGGGTTTTAAAAAGATCCTGCTGTGGCAGCTACATTTCTCAGACCACCTTGTGGAAACTAACTGGTTTGTTCAATGTTCCTGTCTTTCTGGTCTAGGCCAATTAATACTGAATGTGCCCCTGAATGAAAGAGCAACAGCAAGGTCCTGGTCAACCAAGATCACCAGACTCCTCTCCAGGAGTTTTTAGTATCCTCACACACATGTAAACAGAGGGGACTATGAAGAGACCCCATTAAGGAATGACCACTGTGTGCAAGATACTTCTACATAAAAGGCACTTTTGTATCTTAGGCTGTAAATATTTTTTATAGTTGAGCAGCCTCTGTACCAGTATGTCAGTAGCAGTTTTGAGATTGGAGCCCAAGTCCCAAATCCCATGTTTTCCTTACATTTCTGCATGCTACACCCCCAGTACTGACCTCAAAAGGAAAGCCACCTTATACAAACAATTCCATCCCGGTTTCTTTATGACTTATGTTTTTGTATTTTCATAATAAAGAGAAATGGAATGTAAATCTTTTGAACTTACAACTCAGGAAATTAAAAGGTAAATTGTAGGTATGGAGAACAGACTGGGGGCTACCAGAGGCGCAGGGGTCAGGAGACAGTAGAAAGGGGTGAAGGCAGTCAAAAGAGACAAACTTCCATTTATAAGATTAGTAAATCTTGACGATGTAATATACAGAATGCTGACTATAGTAAAGAATACTGCATTGTATATTTGAAAGTTGCTAACAGGGTAGATCTTAAAAGTGCTCACCACAAGGTGGGGTGCCTGGGTGGTTCAGCCAGGTAGGTCTCTGGGCTGTTGATTTTGGCTCAGGTCAAGATCTCAAGATTGTGAGATTGAACCCCACATGGGGCTCCCTGTTGTTTGTGGGGCCTACTTAAGATTCTCTATCTCCCTCTGCGTGCTCTCCCAGCCTCGGCTGGAACACTCGTGCATGAGCTCACTCTCTTTGAGGGAGAGAAAAGGTTCTTACCTCAAGAAAAAATTTGTAACTATGTAAGAAAATGGATGCTAACTAAACTTGCTCTGGTAATCATTTCACAATCTATACAGGAGTCATTTATGTCGTATGCTTTAAATTAATACGCTGTTATAGTCAGTAAAACCTGGCTGGGGGCTCAATCACAAATGATGGCAGTCCTCCCTCGTTACAATGTGCTTCCTGCCTTTGAGAGGTGTAATTCCTTATCAGCCCCTCTGTCAGGGGGCATTTTCTGGGTTTAATGGGTCACAGGGAATAGTTCAATCTTTCTCACCTACCCAAATCTCACTACAGATATTAAAACTGAGGCCCACAGAGGAGAACAATATTACAGCTGATCATCATATTCAGGTTCTGTCATTTCCCGTTTTTACACTACCCTCACTGTATCATGCTGCCTTTATAAAAACAAAATACACATTTCCCACAAGTACCTATTTTTGTCTATTTTCCTAACCCATGGAGTCATAGAGGTCATACTCATTTGAAAACTATGGAAGAAAAGTGTAAATTTAACTTAGTCTATTTTTAATGCATTAGAAGATTACAAATTATCTTCTTAGAGTAAACTGGAAAGTATTCCAACCTTATTTAGTACAAGAGAGAACACACAGGCCACTGCTGTGTGTTCCTCATCTCCCTACTTTTCTAACACTGAGGGATGAGCTGGTACTGCTTAGCAGAGAGCTCCCCCCGCCCCCAATCATGATCCAAATCCACTCAGAGGAGAAATACACCCTCAAGAATGGGGCCTGGTAAAAACTGCTTAGAAACAGTCTGGGATGAAGCAGTGCCCTTCTGATTTCATTTATCAGTGATGGTGGCATCTTTTGAAGTGGCTTCCTTCAGCCTTGGCAGGAGCTCAGAACCACCAGCATAGGAGAAACTGCCACCCACAGCCTCCAGGAGACTCCTCAAGGAACACGCCACAGCCATGGCTGCGTCTTGCTGACAGCAGGCGGCACCAGGGAAGAAGAGAAGAAAAACCTGTTGACTCATGCCTTTGGCCACTTCCAAATTATTAGGAATTTCCTGAACCAGGGATTATATGCATAACTTTTCCTTCTGGGATAAGAGAAGTCATGGGCCCTTTTCTAAGTAAGAGGGAAGAAAGAATTCACTACTATGAATGTTTTAGAGATGTTTTATCTACTGGCTGTATATATTCCATTAGCTCCTACAGATCCATTTTTCACCCTTCCCTATACTGTAACGTTCCCTAGGAGACTGACTTCCTATAAACTGTATCAGTGGGTTCCCTTGCTATCAAGCTGCCAGTTGGCTTTGGCTGGTCAGAGGCACTAGAAAGGAGTAAGGTCAAGCTACATATTACTGCAGTCCTCTCTCTGCAGGGTCCTCTTGGGTTGGTTGAGTCCATTTTTTAGGGTCAAGCTATACCAAATAGTTCCCGCCATAGTCACCTTCTCCTCTGTCATTTCCTGAAGTCTTAACAAGATTGCTAGAGTGGCATACGGGTGGGCACCTGATCTAAGCTAGGCCTTGGACTTTGACTCTCAAGTGATACACAGATGGAAGAAGAGTTAGAATTGATGATGCCTCTGTTGGAGCCTTGAACAACAAAGTTCAGTTGCTCCTAATAGATTCCTAGAGCTACACTGATCCTGTTTTTCAGGTCAGTGTTCTTCAAGTGTTTCCTTAAATGCTGTGACACATTTAACTGAAAAGACAGCCAGAATTGAAGAAGTAACTTGTTTGAGGTAACACAGCTAGTAAGCAGAAAACTTGGGATTCAAATTCAGATTTATTCCTAACATACGACAGTGCTTAGGAGTCCACTGCCTGTACAAAGAGACTTGAACTCAGTCTGCTGTTAACGCTCATTGGAGATGTCTGCCTTGTGCCTCGAAATATGGGAAAATGCAAAATAAAGAGCAATTTAGAAAACTGGTATGACCAATACAATTCTTTTTTTGTATGGAAGAGAAACTGATTATCTATATATAAAACCATGGTCATTTGCAAAAGACTTTGCATTTTCATTTCTAATTCTCTTCTTACATTTTTCAATCTTTGCTATGTTCTGAGAGTAACCAGAGAAGGAAGCAAATACTTATATCTTATTGCCAGTGGGATTTTGTAGTATACAGTATCTGCTATAGAATGAATATTTGTATCCCTCCAAAATTCATATTGAAAACCTAATGACTAAAGTGATGGGATGAGGATGCAGTCCCTTTGAGAACTGGTTAGGTCATGAGAGAAGAGCACTCATGAATGATATTTGTGCCTTTTAAAAGAGACCCTAGAGGGGCGCCTGGGTGGCTCAGTGGGTTAAAGCTTCTGTCTTCAGCTCAGGTCATGATCCCAGGGTCCTGGGATCGAGCCCCACATGGGGTTCTCTGCTCAGCAGGAAGCCTGCTTCCTCCTCTCTCTCTGCCTGCCTCTCTGCCTACTTGTGATCTCTCTCTATCAAATAAATAAATAAAATCTTAAAAAATAATAAAATAAAAGAGACCCTAGAGAGCTCCTTGCCCCTTCTTCCTGGTGAGGACCAGGGAGTTCACCTTCTATGATCTTAGGCAGTACTTCACCAGACACCAAATCTGCTGGTACCTGGATTTTGGCATTGCCAGCCTCTAGAACTTTGAGAAATTTCTATTTCTATAAAGTTACACAGGTAATGGTATTTTACTGTAACAACATGAACAGACTAAGACAACATTTTAATTTTTAAAATTATCTTGTGTAAAAACTTTTCTTGTGTGTGTTTTGGGTTTTTAAAAAAATTTTAAGTAATTTTTTTTTATTTTTTCATTATTTTTATTAACATATAATGTATTATTTACCCCAGGAGTAAAGGTTTGTGAATAATCAGGCTTACACACTTCACAGCACTCACCATAGTACATACCTTCCCCAATGTCCATAACCCAACTACCTTCTCCACACACCTCCTCCCCCCAGAAACCCTCTCTTTGGTGAGATTTAGAGTCTCTTATGGTTTGTCTCCCTCCCAATCCCGTATTGCTTCATTCTTCCCTTTCCTACCCCCCAAACCCTCCATTCTGCCTCTCAAATATCTCATATCAGGAAGATCATATGATAATTGACTTCCTCTGATTGAGTTATTTCACTCAGCCTTATACCCTCTAGTGTCATCCACATCATTGCAAATGGCAAGATTTCATTTCTTTTGATGAAAGCATAGTATTCTATTGTGTATATATATACCACATCTTTCTTCTTTTTCCAATGGTCATCTAGGCTCTTTCCATAGTTTGACTATTGTGGACATTGCTGCTATAAACATTCATGTGCACATGCCCCTTTAGATCATTACATTTGTAACTTTAGGATAAATACCCACTAGTGTGATTGCTGTGTCATAGGGTAGCTCTATTTTCAACATTTGAGGAACCTCCATACTGTTTTCCAAAGTGGCTGTACCAGCTTGCATTCCCACCAACAGTGTAAGAGGGTTCCCTTTTGCAGAAACTATTTTTGTCCCATTTATCAGATGAGGAAATAAAAGGCAACATAAGCCAGGTCATAACTGTAAAAGGCAGAGCCAAGAACAAGAATTTGGTTCATGTGCCCTTTTTTGCAACACTAATACTCATCAACAAAAATGCTATTGGCTGAGC
Source organism: Mustela nigripes (assembly GCF_022355385.1). Classification (NCBI taxonomy): domain Eukaryota; kingdom Metazoa; phylum Chordata; class Mammalia; order Carnivora; family Mustelidae; genus Mustela; species Mustela nigripes. The sequence goes on from NC_081559.1 coordinate 185,763,813, forward strand.
ACCTGGGTGGCTCAGTGGGTTAAAACACTGCCTTCGGCTCAGGTCATGATCTCAGGGTCCTGGGATCGAGCCCCGCATCAGGCTCTCTGCTCAGCAGACAGCCTGCTTCCCTCTCTCTCTCTATCTCTGCCTGCCTCTCTGCCTACTTGTGATCTCTCTCTGTCAAATAAATAAATAAAATCTTTTAAAAAAAAATTTTATTGGCATCCTTGAGAAAACCCCAAAACACAGGGCCTGGTTGAAAACCTCAAAAGAACGTGAACCTATTACCATATCTTTGGATTCCACTCCTTCCCTTGAATTCCTACACTGATTCTTTCTGTCCTAAATATGATGGAAAACAACTTTGTTCCATTTTTAGAATTAGTCTATTTTTAATTGATATATATTTCACATGTAACATATTTTTCAGGTGGATAACCCAATGTCTCCATATTTTTATACATTGCAAAATGATTATCATAAGAAGTCTAGTTAACATTTGTCCCCTTACATAGTAAAAAATTTTTACAAAATTTCACAAACTTTTTTGATGAGAACTTTTAAGATTTACTCTTAGCAACTTGCAAATATATAATTCAGTAGTATTAATTGTTGTCAAACATGTTGTCCATTACGTCTTCACTCTGTTGCTCTTTTTAAGAAGTGACATATGCTAGCAGAGGATTCAGTATGGAATCCCGTATGGGGAAATCCCAGTATCTGATAATGCAGAGTCTTCTACTTTCCACCAGCCACCTTCTGAAATGCCAGTCAGTGAGGAGTCACAGTATAGGAGACCCAAAGAATGCATATTAGCAGCCCCATAAAAGTAAAAGCTCAGTTATTAAATGTTTATTGAATGCATAATGATGCCTGGCACTCTCCTAGGTACAGTGAACACAGTAGTGAATAAAACTGGTAAGTTCTGGATTTATTGAGGAAAGAAAAGACAAACTTAAGCAAGTGAAAAAAATAAAAAATGTACTCAGATAGGCTAAGTACCATAGTTATAAAATAATAAATATGGTACTATGATTTTATTTTTTTTTAAGATTTTATTTATTTATTTGACAGAGAGAGATCACAAGTAGGCAGAGCAGCAGGCAGAGAGAAAGGAGGAAGAAGTCTCCCTGCAAGAAGAGAGCCCGATGTGGGCCTTGATCCCAGGACCCTAAGACTACGACCCGAGCCGAAGGCAGACGCTTAACAACTGAGTCACCCAGGTGCCCCTGGTACTATGATTTTAAAAAGTAACTGGTGGATTCTTAGCATAGTGCCAGGACAACTCAATATCCTCACACAAAAGAATAGAGCTGGACCTACCTTTACCTCAGAGCATACATAAAAATTAGCTTACATGGATAATAGGCCTAAATTTAAATGATTAAAACTGTGAATACTTCGAAGAAAATATGGGAAGAAATCCTCATTACCTTCGGTTAGGCAATGGTTTCTTCTACATGCCAACAAAAGCACCAGCAATGGGGAAGAAATAATTAGATTCCATCAGAAGGGGAAAAAAAAATTGTGTTTCAAAGTAGACATCAAGAAAATGAAACTACAGCTCACAGAACTGGAAAAGAAGTCTTGCAGATCATATTTATCTGCTAAAGCACTGTATCCAGAATATATAAAGAACTCTCACATTTAGGTCATTTTTTTAACTTAAATTTGCATTTCCTTTCCTGAAAGCCATATTAAAAATGGGCAAAGACTCATAAAAAAATGTTAAGGAGAATTCTTAAGTAGAATAAAAAGGCCATAACTGGCCATAAGAAAATTATGAAAGAAAAAATTTCATTGGTATAAGCAATCATATAGTAAAGGTAGTAGGCTAATCATATAGTAAAGGTAGTAGGTTAATCACTTATAGGTCTACCTCAAGAAACAAGAAAAATCTCAAACAATCTAACCATACTCCTAAAGGAACTAGAAAAAGAACAAACCCCACAGTTAAAGATCGGAGTGGAAATAAATGAAATACAGAATTTAAAAATAATAGAACAGATAAATGAAACCAAAAGCTAGGTCTTTGAAAAGTCTAAATAAAGGTTTATCAATTTTATCAAAAAAGAGAGTACTGAACTCAGAAATGAAAGAGAAGTGACAACTGGCAATATGGAAATAAAAAGAATTATACGAGAATAGTTTGAAAAATTATATCCCACAAACAGGACAACATAGAAGAAATGGATAAATGTCTGGAAACATACAATCATCTGAAACTGAAACAGGAATAAATAGAAAATCTGAACAGACCAATTACTAGTAAGGAAATTGAACCAGTAACCAAAAAGCTCCCAACAAACAAAATTCACAACCTGAGCCAAAACCTAGTCAAACATTTAACTGACTGACCCACCCAGTCACCTCTCACTGGTGCATTTTAACAAAAGCTTTAAAAAGAGTTAATACCTATTCTCAAACTATTTCAAAACCAGAAGAGGAAGAAAAGCTTCCAAATTCACTTTCGAATACCAGCATCATCTGGATAGCAAAACCAGGCAAAGAGATTACATTTTTTAAAAAGAGAGAAAAAAGGAAGAAAAACTATAGGGCAATATCCTGATAAACATAGATGTAAAAATTCTCAATATATTAAAAGGATCATTTACCACAATCAAGTGGCAATTATTCCAGGGATGCATGGGTCATTCAATATTCCCAAATCAATCAATGTGACAAATTAACAAAAGGAATAAACACCATATGATCACCTTAACAGATGCAGAAAAAGCATTTAGCAAAATAAAAATGTTTACAAAATGGGTTTGGGGGAATAGCTCTCAACATAATAAAGTCCATATATGAAAAACCCACAGCTAACATTATGCTTGATGAAAAAAATGAAAGCTTTTCTCTAAGATCATAAAAAAACAAGGATGTCCTCTCTTGCCATTTTTATTCAACATAGTACTGGAAGGCCTAGCCATAGCAATTGTATAAGAAAAAGAAAAGGTATCTAAATTGATAAGTCAAACTGTCACTATGTGCAGATGACCTCACGCTACTATATATAGAAACCCCTAAAGATTCCACTAAATTACTAGAACTAAGAAATGAATTTAGTAAAGTTTCAGGACACAAACCTAATATGCAGATATCTGTTCAATTTTAATATACTAATAACTACCAGAAGGAGAAATTTAAGCAATCTCATTTATAACTGAACCAAAAAGAATAAAATACCCAGGAATAAATTTGATCAAGGAGGGGAAAGACCTATACTCTGATATGAAATTGAAGACAACACAAACAAATGGAAAGGTATAGTATGCTCAAGGATTGGAAGAAATAATATTAAAATGTCATCCTACCCAAAGCAATCTGAGTTTTCAATGCAATCCCTATCAAAATACCAATACCTTTTTTTTTTATAGAACTAGAACAAACAATCCAAAAATTTGTATGAAACCACAAAAGATCTCAAATAGCCAAAGCCACCTTGAGAAAGAAGAAGCTGGAAGTATCACAACCCCAGATTTCATGATATTCTACAAAGTTATAGTAACCCAATCAGTATGGTACTGGGACAAGAAAAGACACATTGATTAATAGAACAGAATGGAGAGACCTGAAATTCATCCATGTTTATATGGTCAATTAATCTTTGACAAAGGAGGCAAAAATATATAATGGGGAAAAGACAGACTTTTCAATAAATGGCATTGGGAAAACTGGACCACTTTCTTATACCAAACACAAAAATAAAATAAAAATGGATTAAAGACCTAACTGTGAAACCTAAAACTATAAAACACTTAAAGGAACAAAAAGGTAGTAATCTCTTAGAAACTGACTTTAACAATATAGTTATGGCAAGGTCTCCTCAGGCAAGAAAAACAAAAGCAAAAATAAACTATTGGGACTACACCAAAGGAAAAAGCTTTTGCAAAGGAAACCATCGACAAAACAGGGAGAATGGGAGAAGATACTTTCAAATGATGTATGTGATAAGGGATTAGTATCCAAAATTAAAGAATTTATACAAATCAACACACACCAAAAAATTACTTATAAAATGGTGAAAGAACCTAATTAGACATTTTTCCAAAGAAGACCTACAGATGGCCAACAGACACATGAAAAGATGTTCAACATCACTAACCATCAGAAAAATGCAAGTCAAAACCACAATGAGATATCTTACTCTAGTCAGAGTGACTACTATAAAAAAGAAATAACATATTGGAAAAGATTTGGAGGAAAGGGCACCCTCATTATAGAAAACCATATGGAGGTTCCTCAAAAATTAAAAATGGAACTATTTTACTATGATTCAGCAATTACATTACTGGGTATTTACCCAAAGAGAATGAAAACACTAATTCAAAATGCCATATGCACCCCCATGTTTATTGGAACATTATTTACAATAGTCAAGATATGGAAGCAACCCAAGTGTCCACCAATAAGTGGATGGATCAAGAGGATATGGAATACCTGGAATATTACTGGAATATTACTCAGCCATAAAAAGCCGTTGCAACAATGTGGATGGACCTAGATAGTATTAAGGTGATTGAAAAAGAGTCAGAATGACAAATACCATGATTTCACTATATGTAGAATCTTGGAACAAAAGAAGTCAAAACAGAAATAGACTCTTAAAATCACAAACAAACTGCTGGTTGCCAGGGAGGAGGAAGATGGGTGACAGGCAAAATAGGTGAAGGGAATTAGGAACTGCAAACTTCCAATTATAAAACAAGTTGCAGAGAAAAAAGTATAGCATAGGGAATGTTGTCAATAATATTGTAGTAATAATGTTGTATGGTAAGACGATGGCTACACTTATTATGGTGAGCACTGAATAATGCATGAAATTTTTGAATCAATATGTTGCACATCTGAAACGAATATAAGGTGTTTGTCAACTCTACTTTGATAGAAAGTATAGAAAAAATAAGTTTCCTTTGAAAATGAAGAATGACATGAGTGACTGCTGCTAAAGTGCAAAGCTTTTTATGGACTGCTTTTGTACTGTTAGTAAAAGACCAACACAGTAGAAAAAAAAACAAAATTTTTGAAAGTAGGGAAAAGGGACAAAGAATTTCAATAGATGTTTCTCCAGAGCACATATACAAATGACCAGTAATCATGTGAAAAGAGGTCAGCATTATTCATTAGGAAAATGCAAATCAGAAGCACAATGGAATACTACTTTATACTCTCTAAAATGGCCTAAAAAAAAACCCAGAAAACAGCAAGTGTTGACAAAGAGGTAAAACAAATAGAATCTTTGTACATGCTGGTGGAAAAAAATTGACAGCTGCTGCAGAAAGCTATCTGGCAGTTCCTCACAAAGTTAAACAGAGTTGCTCTATGACCCAGCAATTCCACTCCAAGGCAAATACCCCCAAACGAAAACATGTGTCTGCATAAAAACTTGTAAATGAAAGTTGCATTATCCGTAATAGCCAAAAGGTAGAAACAACTGAAATGGTAGATGAATTGATGAACAAATTATGTTATATCCATACAATGGGATATTAAACAAAAGTACTGGCACCTGCTACAACTTGGATGAACCTTGAAATCAAGCTAAGTGAAAGAAATCAGTTAACAGAAGCCACATGTTGTATGAGCCCATATATATGACATGCCCAGAATAGGCAACTCAGTAGATGCACTAAGTAGATTAGTGGTTACCAGATGCTGGGGGAAAGGGGCAATAGAGTGATTGCTAATGCTTATGGAGCTTCTTCTGGAAGTGATGAAAGTGTTCAAAAGTTAGGTAGGGATTGTTACACAACTCAATGAATATACCAAAAAGCAGTGGAATATATCCTTTAAAAATTTAAAGTTTAGGGAAGATAAAATATATTTCAATACAGTTGCTATAAATAAAGTAACTGGCAAGGACATAGAATTACTCAGTCCCCACCATTGCTCCTTTAATATTAAATGATGGATATGAGTTTATATTTTAAGTGCGCATGTGTGTGCATATTTTTTGAAAAACCTGAAGCAGGGTGCCTGGGTGGGTCAGTGGGTTGAAGCCTCTGCCTTCAGCTCAGGTCGTGATCCCGGGGTCCTGGAATCGAGCCCCACATCTGGCTCTAGCTCAGCAGGGAGCCTGCTTCCCTCTCTCTCTCTGCTGGCCTCTCTTGCTGGCCTCTCTGCCTATTTGTGATCTCTGTCCATCAAATAAATAAATAAAATCTTAAAAAAAAAAAAAAGAAGAAGAAGAAGAAGAAAGACCTGAAGCAAAAGTCCTGGCACAAAGAATGTAATGGTGGAGGAGGAGCACCAGAGCCCTACAGCTTAGGTTCACATTAGATGCTACTACTTCTCAACTGCAGAATCTCAGACAACTTCTTAACCTCTCATAATTCCAGGTTCCTTACTCGTAAATAGGGTAATAACAGTGCTTCCTCTGTGTATATGCATATGTGTAGATGTATGTATATTTAACAATGTTTACCATGGTTCAATATGTTAACTTATTGTTGTCATGTTTATTATTACTCTCCCAAAGGACTTCTGAACATTGTGAAGGGTGACCAAGGCTTCTCTCGCTTCCTATTGACATTTACCAGATTGCTGTCTGCTGCTGCTCATGTTTCTCTCACTGTTCCAATGTCTAGACATAGCTCCCATTTCAACCCCACCCCGCTAAATCTCCAGGGATTGTTTTGCTTTAGGGATGAGGCTGTGTAAAAGGAGGAAGGGGAAGGGCCACTGGGAGTCCCACTTTTGTCCTCCAATCTCTCCCTCCTCCCATCCCCAAAGCTGGGTCTTATCAACAGTGTTCCTGAAATCTGCTTTATTCCCTGTGTAACTTCCCAGCAGACTTCTAAAAATATCTCTTTATATTGAACCATCACCTGCTTTGGGGTAATTCAAAGACTTACCAAACAGTTCTATCCCACTCTAGGAAGAGCAAAGCCAAGGTGATGAAGAGGGTGGTGTCAGAAGTGGTGGTGCCAGTGGTATCAGAAGCAGGCTGGATCATCCTTAAAGCTCTAGAAGAAAATGAATATGAGTGGTAAAGAAAAGTGAGTACTTACATGTGTCCCAGGAATAATCACATCACCACCATCACAATTTGTGCCTAGGCCCATGAGTTGGAAACTTGTTGATTAAACACTTGCTCTGGGTCAGGCCCAGAATGAGTTAAGTTATAAGGAAATCTAAGTTAGCAACAGGGGCAAAGGGATAGATGTCTACATAAGGGGAGTCCATATCTGAGACATGGGGAAGAGGGGCAAAACCGGTGAAGGGGATTAAAGAATGCATGCACATGTGTATATTAAACAGTGTTTACAATGGTTCAATTTCTGTTAACTTACAGTCATTACTGTCCCAACAGAGCCAGACCTAACCTGAATGCCATGAAGGGGTGGCTTCCCAGAGGCCACACTGGAGTTGCTAGGAAACCCCCACTAAGAATTAATATACCTTTCTTGACCTCCCATATCTCTAGTATTTTAAATGAATACACTAATTTATTGGACAGTTTAAACTCGGCTCAGTCTGTATCTAAAATTGTTCTCAACATCTCTATTTATCGCTGGTGAGCTGCCCTGGAGCTATTCAAGGAGAGATACAGGAATCCTAACAGAGGTATTACTTGACTAGGGAGAGAGGAATGAGATTTACAAATTTTGAGGACATGGCATCTTATTAGATTGTTGGCAATAAGCAAACAGCCTGCAGATTTCACAGGCAAGGCTTACCTTGAGATTGGCAAACATTTTCTGAACACCATCTCTAGGCCACGTGCTGGAAATACTTTCTTGAATGGCCAGTCCCTGCTGGCTCTGTTCCCTGTCTTCAATGCACAGGCAGGGCCATAAATCCTAGATTCACAGACTTTGTTTGCCAGGCCAGCCCCCACAGAGCCTGGGGATGATCCTTGCCCCACTTGCTAGCAAATCTCTTGGCATTCATCACGCACATCTAAGAAAAACCCCCCAGATAGGAGGGATTAGGGAATGTATGTTAGACATGGCAAAGCTGCAAGAGGCTCTAAATATTTGATCATTCAGAGAGGGTAATGTGATAAAGAATAAGTGTCAGACTCAATTTTTTAAAAGAAAGAAAATGTAAGTATGGCTTTAGAGAGCTTTTCTTCATTGAGAAAGTTTATGAGCAAGGATTTGGCAAGCAGATATTGAAGCTGCTCTTCCCTGCATCTGTTTTCTTCCCTCTGTTCTCTGTCTGCAGAACTGTTAGTGCAAAACTAGGAATTGACATTAGCCTTACTCCTAGTCCTGGTTAGCCCAATATGTGAAAAATGAAGGAAACACATCAAAAAGAATATTAGCCAAAGATGCTCATGCAATAATGGGCGGATAGCAAGAAAATCAGAGAGCAAGAACACCTCTGGAAATTATAGGCCCAACTTCTGTACACAAAGAAGCTAACTTCAAGTACCAACACACCATGTACATAGCATGTGGACTCATACTTCCATAGAAGAGCCTTCTGTTCAAGTAACAGTAATAAATGTGTCTACCTTTCTATTGACTGAACAACTTCTCAATATAAAGCAAACTGGTTATTATCTCCAAAGATTTCATTTTATGGAATGATCATTTCTTGAGCACCAGAAATTTTACTCGATTCTCTAATTAGCTTATTCAACCCCACAACAAGCCAGAAAAGTACATATTAGAACTGTTGTTACTAATCAGAAAAGTAAGACTCTAAGGGTCTCTGGTGAGACAACTGATTGGGAGAGTTGAGAAGTGAAGCCATAATTCAAGTCCATTATTTTAAAACCCTTGTTTTTTCCTACAAAACTTGATCTTTGTAGCCATCCCAACAAGGCAGGCTCACCTGCCTTGCAGGTGCAAGTGCAAGGCAATGCACACCAGGAAACCCCTAGATAGTGCCCAGACACTTACTGACTGAGCCACCCAGGTGCCCCAAGAGCTGGTTCTTTGAAAAGATCAACAAAAGTGATGAACCTTTAGCCAGACTCATCAAGAAAAAGAGAGGACTCAAATTAAAAATGAAGAGAAGTAAAAACTGACACCACAGAAATACAAAGGATTATAAGAAACTATTACCAAAAAATACATGCCAAAAAATTGGGCAACCTAGAAAAATTGAATAAATTCCTAGAAAAATATAATATTCTAAAACTGAACCAGGAAGAAATAGAAAATCTGAACAGACAAATTACTACTATGGAAATTGAGTAGACAATCAAAAACCCCCAACAAACAAAATCCAGGACTGGATGGATTCACAGGTACATTCTTAAAATGTCTAAAAAGAGTTAATGCCTATTCTGCTCAAGTGACGCCAAAAATAGAAGTGGAATGAAAGCTTCCAAATCAGCATAACTCTCATACCAAAACAAGACAAAGACACTCCAAAAAACAAACAAACAAACAAAAAACTATAGAACAATATCCCTCATGAACATAGAAGCAAAAAGAAAATATTACCAAACTGAAATCAAGACTATATTAAAAGTGGGAATTATTCCAGGAATGCACAAGTGGTTCAATATTCAAAAACTATTGTGACAAATTAACAGGAGGAAGAATATTCACCATATAATCATCTCATTAGATGCAGAAAAAGCATTTGACAAAAAACAATATTCAATCATGATGAAGAAAAAAAAAAAAAAAAAACCTTTGCAGAGTAGCTCTAGAGGGAACATACCTCAACATAGTAAAGATCTCATATGAAAAACCTCCAGCCAACATCATACTCAATGGGGAGAGTTTTCCCCTAAAGTCAGAAACAAGACAAGGATGCCCATTATTTCCACTTTTATTCAACATAGTACTGGAAGTCCTAACCACAGCAATTATGCAATATAAAGAAATAAAAGACATCCAAATTGGTAAGAAGGAAGTAAAGCTCACTATTTGCAGATGACATGATCCCCTATACAGAAAACCCTAAAGACTCCACCAAAAAAACTAGTAAAACTGATAAATCAATTTAGTTTAAGGTTGCAGGATACAAAATCAATATTCAGAAATCTGTTGTTTATCTATACACTAATAATGAAGCAGCAGAAAGTGAAATTAAGAAAACAATCCCACTTACGACTATACCAAAGAGGTGAAAAAATCTGCATTCTGAAAACTATAAAACTTAGAAATAGAAGATGACACAAAGAAGTTGAAAAACATTCCATGTTCACAGGTTGGAAGAACAAATATTGTTAAAGAACTGGAGAAAGAACAGCAGAGAAAGCCTAAACCCAGCAAGAGAAGAGAAATAATAAAGATCAGAGCAAAAATCAATGAAATAGAAACCAACAGAACAGTTGAACACCTCAACAAAACTAGGAGCTGGTTCCTTGAAAGAATTAATAAGATTGATAAACTCCTGCCCAGACTTATCAAAAAGAAAAGAGAAAGGACCCAAATTAATAAAATCATGAATGAAAGAGGAGAGACCACAACCAACACCAAAGAAATATAAACAATTGTAAGAACATATTACAAGCAAATACACACCAGGAAATCTGACAATCTGGAAGCAATGGATGCATTTCTAGAGACATATAAACTACCACAACTGAACCAAGAAGAAATAGAAAACCTGAACAGACCCATAACCCATAAGGAGATTGAAGCAGGCATCAAAAATCTCCCAACAAACAAAAGCCCTGGGCCAGGTGGCTTCCCAGGGGAATTCTATCAAATGTTTAAAGAAGAATTAATACCTATTCTCCTGCAACTGTTGCAAAAAATAGAAATGGAAGGAAAATGACAAACTCATTTTATGAGGCCAGCATTACCTTGATCCCAAAACCAGACAAAGACCCCATCAAAAATGAGAATTACAGACCAATATCCCTCATGAACATGGATGCAAAAATTCTCACCAAAATACTAGACAATAGGATCCAACAGTACATTAAAGAATTATTCACCATGACCAAGTGGGATGTATTCCTGGGCTGCAAGATTGGTTCAACATCCAAAAATCAATCAATGTGATAAAATACATTGATAAAAGAAAGAACAAGAACCACATGATATTTTCAATAGAAACTGAAAAAGCATTTGACAAAGTACAGTATCCTTTCTTGATCAAAACTCTTCACAGTGTAGGGATAGAAGGCAAATACCTCAATATCATCAAAGCCTTCTATGAAAAACCCACAGCAAATATCATTCTTTTTTTTTTTCTTTAGACAAACTAGATTTTATTTTATTTATTTTTTTTTTAATTTTTTATTTTTGATAACATATATTTTTATCCCCAGGGGTACAGGTCTGTGAATCACCAGGTTTACACACTTCACAGCACTCACCAAATCACATACCCTCCCCAATGTCCATAATCCCACCCCC
>NC_081559.1:185780073-185787679 GCF_022355385.1 Mustela nigripes
ACAGACCTGTACCCCTGGGGATAAAAATATATGTTTATAAAAAATAAAAAATTAAAAAAAAAAAAAAGAACTGTAGTTTCAAAAACATACAATGGTACCCACATCTTAACAAGTCAAACGTTTTGCTTTCCTACATCTCAGGATAGCATTTAATTGTAGTAGGCCCACCTTCAACCTAGATGCTTTTCCTATTGTTCAGAATAGTTTTTACACATTGGCCATATACACAGGTTTTAGTTAAAAGATTACTCTCTTTGCTAATAGGGTGTTTCTTTTCTGCTTGTTAGCATTAGGAAGCATGAGTATTCTTTGCACATTGCAGGAGAATTTGAATTTCACCCCAGGGAACTCGGTAGTTCACATACAATTTCTTGCATTAATCACAGCTATTGAAAGAGGAACCCTTCTGAAGGGCTTTGATTTATGTTTCGAAATAAAAGACTAAACACAATTATGAATAGAAACATAAACACATATGATGGTTGTTCAACACTTGCTGTGTGCATTAGCCATAGATCACTCATCAGCTTTGCCATAGTGATAATTTAGTATGCAGCCATAGAAAAGTGTTGGAGACTATGTGAAGATCAGGTATCATTTTTCCGATGCTTCAGATCACTGTTCAAAACAAATCCCAACTGGGGGCCAGATAACTTGAGTGGAACAGGCCCCAAGCACAGGGAAAGGAATGCCCCATCTAATCATGTAGCTTCAAGACAGCTAGAGTGGATCATTGCTGTGCAGAAATGTGGGCTATTGTTGCCAATTTTTCTGATTTTCTACAAGAAATTGAAAGACAACATATTTCATAAAAATCTCTCAATATTTACATTTTGGTATATTCCTCATTCGTTGAAATTATGAAGAGCTCAGCAAAATGCATTAGAGGGCTGGTTATGGTGCAGCAGCCATTAGTTAAGACATTCGGCTCTTTTTTTTTTTTTTCTTTAAAGATTTTATTTATCCATTTGACAGACAGAGATCACAAGCAGGCAGAGAGGCAGGCAGCGAGAGGAGGGGAAGCAGGCTCCCTGCTGAGCAGAGCACCCGATGCGGGCCTCATCCCAGGACCTTGGGATCATGACCTGAGCTGAAGGCAGGCGCTTCAACCCACGGAGCCACCCAGGCGCCCCAAGACATTCGGCTCTTAATGGTGGTGCCAAATCACAGAGTTTAGGGGCCCCTGGGTGGCTCAGATGGTTAAGCATCTGACTTCGGCTCAGGTCATGATCCCAGGGTTCTAGGATAGAGTCCCGCATTGGGCTCCTGGCTCAGTGGGGCGTCTGCTTCTCCCTCTCCCTCTGCCTCTCCCCCTGCTTATGCTCTCTCTCTTTTTCTCAAATGAATAAATAAAATATTTTTTAAAACTATTGAAAAAATCACAGAGTTTATATAACTGCTCCATGTAAGTGTCAGCCTTAGGCCTCCCAGAAAGCAGGGCCACCACAGACCATTCTGATTGTATTTCTGATTGTTCATCCTAATGCTACATTTTTTTAGGTGGGGTCAAACTGAAGAGTTTCTAGGCATGGATTTATATAGGAACAACCCCACAGAGAGCCATGGCAGTCGATGCCTGGTGGGTGAGAGGGAGCTAGCGCCTCGTCTCCTTGCTGCATCTGCTGGGCAGCCTCTCAAGCTAGATAACATGGAGAAGCTTTCAACACATTCTGAGGTTTTATCTATTTTTTTTTTAATAAAAATAAAAGATGCATTTTCACTTAGGTGATGATTTTAGGAGCCTTGGGAAATACCAAATGATTGTATTCAGAGTCCTCGAGAAGTATGAATAAACCAAAAATCCCACTTGTATTCATTTTTGGGTAAATGGAACAGAAAAACAACCAAATTGGCAGGATGATATCTTGTTAAGCTGACTATCCACACATAGCTTATTTATCCAATAACAAATGATATCCTAACTCCTTATTCTGAACTCCTGCATTTTGTTTGCCTTAAAAAAAAAAAAAGTAAAATCTAACAGTCACCTGTCCTGTGATCATTTTCACTTTTCTGTGTTCTCTTCTGGGTTAGTCTGTGTGTTCTAGGAGAAGAACTGTCAATGTGAAATCGCTCTAGGTCAGAGCTGTGTTTTCTGTCCTTAATCCCAGTGAACTCAAGGTGAGTGGATTTGCTATTTAATACCACAAGCTCTGGAATCGGGCTGCCTGTGGCTGAATCCCGTCTTCACTAGTTAGTAGCCAGGAGTTTTGGGCAATTCCCTTAATAGCTCTGGGTCTCCATTTCCTCAGCTGGAAGAAAAGATGTGGTGAAGATCTTATTTCACTTATTTCACGTGTAGATGACATAAGTAAAAATGATGAAAACAGTGTCTGGCACATAACAGACACTCAAGAAACATCACCTACCATGACTCTCTTCCTTTTGGCATAGATGCCCAGGTGAGAGCCAACTAATGGATTTTCTCATGTCCGACCAGTGGTGTCAAACATGCTCTGGTACAGAAGGAGGGAGGCAAGTAGACTAAGTGCCTGCAGGAAAAAACTACCCTCAGATGGGGAATGAACAGTTCCCCATGAGGGAGTCCCTGATGATGTACCCCAACACACACCATGGGCTCTGATCCCAGAATACCATCTCGTACTCCACACTTTCTCAAACTGATAAACTGCTAACTCCTTCTTCAGAGATCAGCTGGATGCCAATGACTATGTAGCTTTTGTGAGAACTCCAGGTAGTATGACAACCTGGGTAACACCCCTCCAAGACAGCAGGCAGCCTGCTTGGTTGGGTTACATTCTCGTCTCCCCTCTACTGTAAGTCTCCTCCAAAGAAGTGATCAGATTTGTTCATCTCTATAACCCCAGCACTTTGCGAAGTGCCTGGCACATCAGAGAGATTCCAAGCCTGATTGTTCAGAGAAAATAAAAAATGTTTCCTGACGGAAACGCTAATAGAATTGATGAATGAATGTGCAAATGAAAACAGGAATGAATTATACAAATTGTTGGCACCAAGCTGAAATTATATTTTCTCCTTTGATTTCCCTAGTTTAGAACAATGGTTGGATTAATCTTTTAAAAGCTGTCAAATTCTGGGCCACTGGGTGGCTCAGTGAAGGGCTGGACTCTTGATTTCAACTGGGGTCATGATCTCAGGGTCATGGGATGGAGCCCCATGACAGGCTCTGTGCTCAGCAGGGAGTCTGCACCAGATTCTTTCCCCTGCTCCTTCTGCCCCTCCCCTCTTTGCTCTCTCTTTCATATAAATAAAAATCTTTAAGAATTGTCAAATTCTGTTGCAAACTGAATATAAATGTGAAAACAGATTAGATGCTCACAATCAACTACAACACACCCCTTAGTTAATTGCATCTTGTGTTCCTCTTCGACACAATGCCCTGTATCAGCTGTGTCCCCTTGCTGCTATGTCCCACTGCTGTCCTTGTCATTTCTTCTGTCCTTCATGCCCTCTTTCCTCCTTTCCACTCTACCAAATGCTACTCATTCTCTGAAGCTCAATTTAATTCTCCCTTTTCCCAAAACTTGCCCTTCAGCTGATCTTCATTAAAATTGCACAATTGCCATTATTACCATAACACACTACTTAAATCTCTATTGTCTCCCTGACAAGTTGTAAATTTTCTGAGGGAAACATATATTCTATTTTTCCTTACATATCTTATATTGACAATGGCTAAAAATTTCTAAAACATCACCGGGGGCAAATTTGAAGTGAAGGAGTTTTTTCTTTAAAAGGGACACCATAATAAGTATTAAATATAATTTATTTTACTAAAAATATTTAAAAAATATATTTCCTAATTCCCATCACACACTGCAGTAACTTTTATATATATCAAATGTTTAAGCAAAAATAATGAAATTATAAAACACATAACAAGTACTAAAGGTAAACATATTTAAGACCTCATATTGGGCCCCAGGGGTACAGGTCTGAGAATCATCAGGCTTACACATTTTACAGCACTTACCATAGCACATACCCTCCCCAATGTCCATAACCCAGCCACACACACTATCCCTACCCCTCCAACTCCTCACAACCCCCAGTTTGTTTCCTGAGATTAAGCGTCTCCTATGGTTTGTCTCCTTCCTGATCCCATCTTATTTCATTTTTTCCCTACCTACCTCCTGCAACCCCCTGCCCTGCTTCTCAAATTCCTCATATCAGAGAGATAATATGATAATTATCTTTCTCTGATTGACATATTTTGCTTAGCGTAATACCCTCTAGCTCCATCCACATTGTTGCAATGGCTAGATTTCATTTTCTGATGGCTGCATAATATTCCATTGTGTGTGTGTATACATATATATATATGTGTATATATATATATATTTATATATATGTATATATATATATATATATATCACATCTTCTTTATACATTCATCTGTTGATGGGCTCTAGGTTCTTTCCATAGTTTGGCTATTGTGGACATTGCTGCTTTAAACATTTGGTGCACATGCCTCTTCAGATCACTACATTTGTATCTTTAAGGTAAATGCCCAGTAGTGCTATTGCCGGGTCATAGGGTAGCTCTATTTTCAGCATTTTGAGGAACCTCCATACCGTTTTCCAGAGTGGCTGCACCGGCTTGCATTACCAGAAACAGTGTAGGAGGGCTCCCCTTTCTCCGCATCCTCGCCAACACCCCACATTTCCTGACTTGTTAATTTTAGCCATTCTTACTGGTGTGAGGTGGTATTTCACTATGGTTTTGATTTGTATTTTCCTGAAGGCAAGTGATGTTGAGCACTTTTTCATATGTCTGTTGGCCATTTGGATGTCTTTGCAGAAATGTCTTCTTCCATTTTTTGATTGGATTATTTGTTCTTTGAGTGTTGAGTTTGATAAGTTCTTCATAGATTTTGAATACTAGCTCTTTATCTGATATGTCATTTGCAAATATTTTCTCCCATTCTGTCGAGAGATATAAAAGCCCTTTCTGGAGAAATAAAAGAACTAAAATCTAACCAAGTTGAAATCAAAAAAGCTATTAATGAGGTGCAATCAAAAATGGAGGCTCTAACTGCTAGGATAAATGAGGCAGAAGAAAGAATTAGTGATATAGAAGAACAAATGACAGAGAATAAGGAAGCTGAGCAAAAGAGGGACAAACAGCTACTGGACCATGAGGGGAGAATTCGAGAGATAAGTGACACCATAAGACGAAACAACATTAGAATAATTGGGATTCCAGAAGAAGAAGAAAGTGAGAGGGGAGCAGAAGGTATACTGGAGAGAATTATTGGGGAGAATTTCCCCAATATGGCAAAGGGAACGAGCATCAAAATACAGGAGGTTCAGAGAATGCCCCTCAAAATCAATAAGAATAGGCCCACACCCCGTCACCTAATAGTAAAATTTACAAGTCTCAATGACAAAGAGAAAATCCTGAAAGCAGCCCGGGAAAAGAAGTCTGTAACATACAATGGTAAAAATATTAGATTGGCAGCTGACTTATCCACAGAGACCTGGCAGGCCAGAAAGAGCTGGCATGATATTTTCAGAGCACTAAATGAGAAAAACATGCAGCCAAGAATACTATATCCAGCTAGGCTATCATTGAAATAGAAGGAGAGATTAAAAGCTTCCAGGACAAACAACAACTGAAAGAATTTGCAAATACCAAACCAGCTCTACAGGAAATATTGAAAGGGGTCCTCTAAGCAAAGAGAGAGCCTACAAGTGGTAGATCAGAAAGGAACAGAGACCATATACAGTAACAGTCACCTTACAGGCAATACAATGGCACTAAATTCATATCTCTCAATAGTTACCCTGAATGTGAATGGGCTAAATGCCCCTGTCAAAAGACACAGGGTATCAGAATGGATAAAAAAACAAAACCCATCTATATGTTGCCTCCAAGAAACACATTTTAAGCCCGAAGACACCTCCAGATTTAAAGTGAGGGGGTGGAAAAGAATTTACCATGCTAATGGACATCAGAAGAAAGCAGGAGTGGCAATCCTTATATCAGATCAATTAGATTTTAAGCCAAAGACTATAATAAGAGATGAGGAAGGACACTATATCATACTCAAAGGGTCTGTCCAACAAGAAGATCTAACAATTTTAAATATCTATGCCCCCAACATGGGAGCAGCCAACTATATAAACCAATTAATAACAAAATCAAAGAAACACATCAACAGTAATACAATAATAGTAGGGGACTTTAACACTCCCCTCACTGAAATGGACAGGTCATCCAAGCAAAAGATCAGCAAGGAAATAAAGGCCTTAAACGACACACTGGACCAGATGGACATCACAGATATATTCAGAACATTTCATCCCAAAGCAACAGAATACACATTCTTCTCTAGTGCACATGGAACATTCTCCAGAATAGATCACATCCTCGGTCCTAAATCACGACTCAACCGGTATCAAAAGATTGGGATCATTCCCTGCATATTTTCAGACCACAATGCTCTAAAGCTAGAACTCAACCACAAAAGGAAGTTTGGAAAGAACCCAAATACATGGAGACTAAACAGTATCCTTCTAAAGAATGAATGGGTCAACCGGGAAATTAAAGAAGAATTGAAAAAAATCATGGAAACAAATGATAATGAAAATACAACGGTTCAAAATCTGTGGGACACAACAAAGGCAGTCCTGAGAGGAAAATATATAGCGCTACAAGCCTTTCTCAAGAAACAAGAAAGGTCTCAGGTACACAACCTAACCCTACACCTAAAGGAGCTGGAGAAAGAACAAGAAAGAAACCCTAAGCCCAGCAGGAGAAGAGAAATCATAAAGATCAGAGCAGAAATCAATGAAATAGAAACCAAAAAAACAATAGAACAAATCAACGAAAGTAGGAGCTGGTTCTTTGAAAGAATTAATAAAATTGATAAACCCCTGGCCCGACTTATCAAAAAGAAAAAAGAAAGGACCCAAATAAATAAAATCATGAATGAAAGAGGAGAGATCACAACTAACACCAAAGAAATACAAACTATTATAAGAACATACTATGAGCAACTCTACGGCAATAAATTTGACAATCTGGAAGAAATGGATGCATTCCTAGAAACATATAAACTACCACAACTGAACCAGGAAGAAATAGAAAGCCTGAACAGACCCATAACCAGTAAGGAGATTGAAACAGTCATTAAAAATCTCCAAACAAACAAAAGCCCAGGGCCAGACGGCTTCCCGGGGGAATTCTACCAAACATTTAAAGAAGAACTAATTCCTATTCTCCTGAAACTGTTCCAAAAAATAGAAATGGAAGGAAAACTTCCAAACTCATTTTATGAGGCCAGCATCACCTTGATCCCAAAACCAGACAAGGATCCCACCAAAAAAGAGAGCTATAGACCAATATCCTTGATGAACACAGATGCGAAAATACTCAACAAAATACTAGCCAATAGGATTCAACAGTACATTAAAAAGATTATTCACCACGACCAAGTGGGATTTATTCCAGGGCTGCAAGGTTGGTTCAACATCCGCAAATCAGTCAATGTGATACAACACATCAATAAAAGTAAGAACAAGAACCATATGATACTCTCAATAGATGCTGAAAAAGCATTTGACAAAGTACAACATCCCTTCCTGATCAAAACTCTTCAAAGTGTAGGGATAGAGGGCAC
>NC_081559.1:185787779-185822632 GCF_022355385.1 Mustela nigripes
CTGGCCTCATAAAATGAGGCCAGCATCACCTTGATCCCAAAACCAGACAAGGATCCCACCAAAAAAGAGAGCTATAGACCGATATCCTTGATGAACACAGATGCGAAAATTCTCACCAAAATACTAGCCAATAGGATTCAACAGTACATTAAAAAGATTATTCACCACGACCAAGTGGGATTTATTCCAGGGCTGCAAGGTTGGTTCAACATCCGCAAATCAGTCAATGTGATACAACACATCAATAAAAGAAAGAACAAGAACCATATGATACTCTCAATAGATGCTGAAAAAGCATTTGACAAAGTACAGCATCCCTTCCTGATCAAAACTCTTCAAAGTGTAGGGATAGAGGGCACATACCTCAATATCATCAAAGCCATCTATGAAAAACCCACCGCAAATATCATTCTCAATGGAGAAAAACTGAAAGCTTTTCCGCTAAGGTCAGGAACACGGCAGGGATGTCCATTATCACCACTGCTATTCAACATAGTACTAGAGGTCCTAGCCTCAGCAATCAGACAACAAAAGGAAATTAAAGGCATCCAAATCGGCAAAGAAGAAGTCAAATTATCACTCTTCGCAGATGATATGATACTATATGTGGAAAACCCAAAAGACTCCACTCCAAAACTGCTAGAACTTATACAGGAATTCAGTAAAGTGTCAGGATATAAAATCAATGCACAGAAATCAGTTGCTTTTCTCTACACCAACAGCAAGACAGAAGAAAGAGATATTAAGGAGTCAATCCCATTTACAATTGCATCCAAAACCATAAGATACCTAGGAATAAACCTAACCAAAGAGACACAGAATCTATACTCAGAAAACTATAAAGTACTCATGAAAGAAATTGAGGAAGACACAAAGAAATGGAAAAATGTTCCATGCTCCTGGATTGGAAGAATAAATATTGTGAAAATGTCTATGCTACCTAAAGCAATCTACACATTTAATGCAATTCCTATCAAAGTACCATCCATCTTTTTCAAAGAAATGGAACAAATAATGCTAAAATTTATATGGAACCAGAAAAGACCTCGAATAGCCAAAGGGATATTGAAAAAGAAAGCCAACGTTGGTGGCATCACAATTCCGGACTTCAGGCTCTATTACAAAGCTGTCATCATCAAGACAGCATGGTACTGGCACAAAAACAGACACATAGATCAATGGAACAGAATAGAGAGCCCAGAAATAGACCCTCAAATCTATGGTCAACTAATCTTCGACAAAGCAGGAAAGAATGTCCAATGGAAAAAAGACAGCCTTTTCAATAAATGGTGCTGGGAAAATTGGACAGCCACATGCAGAAAAATGAAATTGGACCATTCCCTTACACCACACACAAAAATAGACTCAAAATGGATGAAGGACCTCAATGTACGAAAGGAATCCATCAAAATCCTTGAGGAGAACACGGGCAGCAACCTCTTCGACCTCTGCCGCAGCAACATCTTCCTAGGAACAATGCAAAAGGCAAGGGAAGCAACGGAAAAAATGAACTACTGGGATTTCATCAAGATCAAAAGCTTTTGCACAGCAAAGGAAACAGTTAACAAAATCAAAAGACAACTGACAGAATGGGAGAAGATATTTGCAAACGACATATCAGATAAAGGACTAGTGTCCAGAATCTATAAAGAACTTAGCAAACTCAACACCCAAAGAATAAATAATCCAATCAAGAAATGGGCAGAGGACATGAACAGACATTTCTGCAAAGAAGACATCCAGATGGCGAACAGACACATGAAAAAGTGCTCCATATCACTCGGCATCAGGGAAATACAAATCAAAACCACAATGAGATATCACCTCACACCAGTCAGAATGGCTAAAATCAACAAGTCAGGAAATGACAGATGCTGGCGAGGATGCGGAGAAAGGGGAACCCTCCTACACTGTTGGTGGGAATGCAAGCTGGTGCAGCCACTCTGGAAAACAGCATGGAGGTTCCTCAAAATGTTGAAAATAGAACTGCCCTATGACCCAGCAATTGCACTATTGGGTATTTACCCTAAAGATACAAATGTAGTGATCCAAAGGGACACATGCACCCGAATGTTTATAGCAGCAATGTCCACAATAGCCAAACTATGGAAAGAACCTAGATGTCCATCAACAGATGAATGGATCAAGAAGATGTGGTATATATACACAATGGAATACTATGCAGCCATCAAAAGAAATGAAATCTTGCCATTTGCAACAACATGGATGGAACTAGAGCGTATCATGCTTAGCGAAATAAGTCAAGCAGAGAAAGACAACTATCATATGATCTCCCTGATATGAGGAAGTAGTGATGCAACATGGAGGCTTAAGTGGGTAGAAGAAGAATAAATGAAACAAGATGGGATTGGGAGGGAGACAAACCATAAGTGACTCTTAATCTCACAAAAGAAACTACAGTTCTTTTAATTGAATGTAATAGACTTTCAGGTAAAATTCACATGACAAGGTTTTCGCATGTTTAGGCAGGCACCTGGAAAATTCTTATCTGTCACAGCCACATCAAGCAGCTTCTGTGAACCATTTAAACAAAGCTCCATCTCTCCTTTGTAGCTCTCTGTATTGATCTCCATCGTTGGTGGTTGTGTTTATTTTACTGAATTACAATTGTTACTTGCTTGTCAGTCTTTCGGTTAAGATTGTGAGTTCTTTGATAAAGCTTTTTTTTCCTTTTTTCTCACACACAATACATCTGGCCTATAAAAACAACTAATATTATTGACAGAAAATGTGGATGAATAAACATAAGAATGAATATTTAATAATTAGGTATTAGGCACGTTGTGGGAAGCAACTGGATAGCTGTGAAAACAGTCCCGGGTATAGCCAGAATACTTGGAATTGAATTTTGGATCCAGTACATACAGCTTTGAGACACTGAACAAGGAATTTTTCAGATGGACAGCTATATTTCCTCATCTATTTGTCTAGTAAGGCTATTGTGAACATCTCATGGCATAATACCTGTAAAAGTTACTTGAAACTAGTAAGTGCTCAACAAGTAAAGGAGCTCACAAAGATGAAGAATTCTATCACCTTAGAAACTGGTCACAATCATTTCCATTCTTTTTAACAGCTCTTTTGTCTAAAACTTGCAAATATGGCCAATAACTTCCTCATTTTTATATTTGTCACCAGGGCCTCTCATAAGAGACATGCCTTTAGCATTTATGTTTTTTTCCATGAGTTTCACTGTGAAAAACCAAGATGGCAGTGTACATGTCAAGTCAGTCTGACTTGAAGTTAGATTTTTGGCAGGAGCTGAGGATGGAAACAAAGATTTTAAAGATAGTGGGGGGAGAACATTATCAAGGGCTCCCAATTAAAGTACGTAAAAGAAATCTAAGCAAATCCTTACCATTGATCATGGGAGTGGTGGAGAATATACGTGGGGGTGAGAATGATGTGCTAAAATCCCTGTTTATCCCCATAAAACACGAAATATCGGAGCCTCAATATTCTCACGTGTAAATTGGGAATGAGGATAAATGGGCTTTCAGGTGTCAGGCATTAAATGACAACCTATCTAGAGCATCTGGTACAACATCTGGCACATTCTTTCTGGAGGAAGTGTTCAGTCTCCCAGTGTATGCTGAAAGGAGAGTGCTAGATTGGCAGTCACGGTTTAGCCTGAGGGAAGATTTAATGTTGCTTTTCACATGGGACGCAGCCCCGGCAGTCTTCAAGGGAAGTTATTGCACCTGGCCCCAGAAGCAGAGCTGACATTTTTGACAGGACCTTAAGTGCAGCTCTCCCTGGGGTGTCATAAGTGAGACGAGATGGGGCAGGTGGCAGTAATTGGCATCACATCCACTCAGGGCTTGTATATAACCTGGATTACCATGGAATTCTTTTTTTTTTTTTTTTAAGAGAGACTTCTATGAATCTTAGCCAATTCTAAACCCTTTGATAATTATTTCTATCATCAATTACACAGCTGAAGGTTGAAAGGAAAGGCGGTATTTTCTTAGGAATAAGAAGACTTGACCTTATACTTCCCAAAGAGAGCGGTGTGGTGTTACAGCTACCGGTTCACCATCCCTGACTAGCTGCTCAGACTTACAGACAGTGTTCAGACCCACATGGTGCTATTCTGTTCCCTGATACAATTCAGGTGACCTCTACGACTCCAGGTTCCCTAGACACACCATGCTCTTTCACACCCTCATACTTTGGTGCTTGTGATTCTTCAACTTAAAAAAAATTCTCTTGCCTTTCCCACTTCTAAGAACATGCATCTTTAGGAGGCAGCAAAGACTAAACCTAGAACTCAGGGCACATTTCTTGTCATTTCTGGTCCTCAGATTTATTACATGCAAAATGGGAGTAAAACCTAGCATGAGGGGCCAAAATGAGGCTTCAAGATAGTATGTATAAATGGTAACACAGAGTGTGGCAGAAGTAATCATGGTGTGTTCAGTGCTCTCAAGCCAGACCTGCTCTTCCCTTGAGAATAACAGCAGCACAATGTCTCTTTTCTTAAAGAAATGATGATAGATAGATAGATAGATAGATAGATAGACAGAGAGACACAAAAAGCAATACTTGACAATGTGAAATTTGTTGATGGTTCTATGGGGAGACAGAGGATATGTTTACTTTGCTTAGCATCATTCACCTTCCACAGAGGTCAATTTTCAACTCTATTTAAAAGCCTAATTATATTCTGAGTGGAAAAAAAAGAAGAGAATATAACATTTGTGAAGAAATAAGATCAAATGAATAGTAATTACTTTTAAAGGTGTGTCTCTGTATTTAGTTAGGGCTCTCCAGAGAGACAGAACTAGTAAGAGGTATGAATGTGTATGTACAAAATCTATTATAAGGCACTGACTCATGAGTTTATGGAAACTAATGAGTCCCCTGATGAGCCATCCACAAGCCCAGCAGAGTCAGTGACATAGCCCAAAGGCCTGAGAAGCAGAGAGAGCCGATGGTGCAGCTTCTAGTTGAGGGTCTAAAGGCCTGAGCACCAGAAGCATGAGGACAGAAGAAGATGAAGTCCCAACTTTAACAGTGAAATTAATGCAAACCTTCCTGTACCATTTTGTTCCATTCCAGCCTTCAGAGGACTAGGTGATGCCCACCCACACTGGGGAAGGTCATCCACTCTACTCAGTCCACCAATTTAAATGTTAATCACTCCAGAAACACCCCCAGACACACCCAATAATGATGTTTAACCAGCTATCTGGGCATCCCTGGTGCAGTCAAGTTGAC
Source organism: Mustela nigripes (assembly GCF_022355385.1). Classification (NCBI taxonomy): domain Eukaryota; kingdom Metazoa; phylum Chordata; class Mammalia; order Carnivora; family Mustelidae; genus Mustela; species Mustela nigripes. The sequence continues at coordinate 185,793,021 of NC_081559.1, forward strand.
ACATAAAATTAACCCTTATGGTCCCAAAGGCTTAGACCAGGCAGGCATTTGTGAAGAGTGAGGTACTTGTGAAAGCACTTGTTTCTGGGGAGAAAGTCAATGCATTTCTCAGTCAGGGACACAGAAGGGTTTATTCAGAGGACTTCCTCTTCTCCCCTCACATTAGCAATCATTAATTTAACAAGTATTTATTAAGCATCTACTCTGTATCAGGTAATGGCAAGGAGAGACAACGAGATGAGACAGAAGTCCCCGCTCTCATCTAGATGACACCTTCATGTAGGAAAACATATTCACACTAATGAATGTACTGTAACCATGAATGCAGTATACATGAAGCTAAGAAGAAAGAAGACGAGGATCTATTATAGGCTGAAAAGGGGATGTAGAAAAGCCTCTGCGGGTGACCCGGTTTCTTAGAAACGACGGACTTTTCAGTAGGGCAAAGTTTTCTTTTTAGTTATAAAAGAGAAAACATGACCACTTTCCATTTGAAAGAAATCCTAGATGAGAAGGTTTCACTTACTACTTCATGTCAATAGAGTCCAGAAACAGTAAAATCCTAGTCCTAGTGAAACTGGGCAGGGTTCAGCCATCCTCCTAAAGCTGGGAATGAATATTTAGATCTGGAAGCTACCGTAGATTTGGTTGTTGTCAAGAAGATAGGGAAGCAGAATACATATTTAATGATAATCCCTTACAGATAAACAAAAGCCTTTTTTCTAAATTATTAATACAGATAACAATTGAAGTAATAATAATGATGATAATAGGGCTTTTGACCATGTGCTAGTTCCTGTTTGAGGCACGTCCTGTACAAAATGCCATTTCATGCTGATAACAGTTTGTATTATTCACATACATATCCAAGGGCTTTATCTAAAGAGCCATGAAAAACTGTGAATTGGTTCCGATCATTATGATTCTCTGAGAAGCAAAAGGAGAGGGAAGCATGGATAGAAATTATCAGTGAGGGAAAGATGGCGGTCCTGGCTCCAGGTGAGGCTAGCACAGGCAGGATTCCGGCAGCTCCACGTGTCACCGTCAGGCGACGTGTCTGAGAGTCACCTTAGCTCTAGAACAGGTATTAATTAATGTGTTTAATCATTCACTCAACAAAAATGTTGTGACATTAAATATATGTTAGTGATGTATCAGTGAGTAATTACCATTACTATCTAGAGCACTATTACAAAGATCCAGGGAATCACAGGAGGGTTTAGTCTCTGGTCATCTAGGGAGGCCCACATGGTCCCAAGAGTGAGAGTGGAGCCCATAGGCCAGATATGTGCCCTTCCTGATCTAATCCGAATCTTGTATTTTCCATACAGGAAAAGGGAGACCTAACAAAGACAATCACCCACTCAAATCTAGTGGCAAAATCACAATCCCAGTCAAGTTGCTAGCCTCCTGGGAAACTGCATTTTCAAGGTGCAAAGCTACCCCATGTCCAAGATCAGACTGACAACTTGGATCAGCTGCTTCTTCAAAAACTGAAATGGGGTTCAGTTCCTCAGTGAACACAAGCCTGTGAACATGTGTGGAAAATGCTCCTCCCCCCCAGTGTGATCACTAGAACTACACAAGGTAGTGTGCATGACTCAGCACAGATCATTTCCACTTGTTGAAAAGCAAGTCAGAGCCTAGGCCTGACCTATAAAAGAAACAAAAGCATTTTCTCTACAGAAAAATCATGATCATCAGCTTGCAGTCAGGCTGCTTTTCAAGTCCCATTCTCCCTCACAAGTGAACTTTGACATTATGCAACTCTCAAATGCCCACGAAAGCATGGAGTTTGTGAATTGTGTACTTCCTATCAGTTTTTAAGACTATTTCATGAAGGCAAAAGAACTACCCTCCAAGTCTTGGAACAGTTTCTCAAAAACTTTAAACAAAACAGGGGCACTTGGGTGGCTCAGTGGACTGAAGGTTTGACTTTGGCTCAGATCATGATTTCAGGGTCCTGGGATTGAGTCAGGCATTAGGCTCCCTGCTCAGCAGGATGCCAGCTTCTCCCTCTCCCTTTGCCTCTCCCTCTCCCTCTAACCCTACCTCATGTCCCTTCCCTACTCATGTTCCAACCCCCAATAAATAAAATCTTTAAAACAAAAAACAAAAAAATTCCAAACAAAACAGCTTAAGCATCAAGCAGCAGAACATGAAACAGAGCACTCCACCAGTTATCTGAATAAACTGGGTTTTAATCCTGGTCTACTATAACCTTGGAGAAGAACCATGGTCTCTAGGCTCTGCTGCCCTCCTTTGAAAAAGATGAGCTTTAATGTTCCTTGCTGCTCTACCTTTTTGCAAGTTTTTAATTAAGAACCTGCATAAAGTAGATGAGGTTATACCAAGGCATAGCACACACGCTCTCCATCTAGAGGACTTGAGAGTCAAGGTTCACAGTAAAAGGCCATCATCTTTCTATCCCAAGCCAAGTGCCAAAGTATCTCTGAGGGGAAATTCCAGGCTCATTCCCAGGCTGTTTCCCTAGGAATCTTCATTCCATTTAAGCACATAAAAGGGGTTTTTTCATATTTGAATTTTTTAATATTTGAATATCCCAAGTCTAACATTTCCCCACCAAAATAGAATACTTTTGTACCTCCATAAACTCTTTACAAAAGGTTTCTTAAAACCCTCAAGCTTATAAATTTAAAGTACAGGATAAAATTTCTGTCATCTTTAAAGAGAAAAAGAGGAAAATGTGAGTAGTCTAAATGAATCATGTCACAAATAGAATATGTCATATTCTATATATAATATAAAGTATAATATGTATAATTTTGAATTTAAAAAGCCCTTTTATGGGCTTCATCTCATTGGCATTCACCTTTTTTTCAGTTTTAAATTAACGTAGGCAAAATTAAGTTCTTGTCTGAGTCCAGTTCTCTGCATGGGAAACATATGTATAGATTGGTGTGGTCCCTATGACAACATTCAGGACAGAGGATGGTTTTGTCACTCCCAATAACTCCCTAGGCTGTCTCTTTGCAGTTACCTCTTTCCCCCACACTTGACCCCTAGCAACCAACTGATGTATTTTCTGTCACTACAGTATATGGGGGGGGGGGCAATAATATATACATGATATCATATATTACATAACTTTTTGAAACTGGCTTCTTTCACTCACCATGGGATTCCTTCAAGCAGCCGTCAATTGATATTTCATTTTTTATCAGTGAATAGTATCCCATCAGAGTGATGCACGGCCATTTATCCATTCACATGTTGAAGAACATTTGGGTTGCTTACAGTTTGGGTCCATTATAAATACAACTGCTATAAAAATGTATAAAGTTTTATGTGAATACAAGTCTTTATTTCTCTGCTTAAAAATGGATCAAACTGTGTATGCAGTTTTAACTTTATATAAGCTGTCAAACTGCCTTCCAGAGTGGCTGTACTATTCACAGGCATCTTAACATTAAAATGAACTATATTTTCCTTAACTGGTACCACCTGTCTCCTGGTTCGGCTCCATCCTCTTCCTCAAGTATTCTACCCTATTACCCAGCCAAACCACCAGATCTGTGCAGCCCCAAAAACGCCCCTGGGTCCCTTTCCCATTTAGGCTTCTGTTTCCTCTGCCCAAAATAGACAACCTTTCTGGAAAGCGTAGTGTTTCTAAAACATAATTTGGACAGAAACTCTGCTTCTTTAACCTTCATTCAAGCAGAATAATGCTTTTTGCATTATTCCCTAATCAGCCTTCCTCCACCAAATTCTGGCTATGGACAAGGCAATAACTGAGAACTATTTGACATTATAACTTCATTCACTCACACATTAAGCAAGTATTTATTATCTACCAAGTTCCAGGCATCACCTACATTCTGAACTAAGAGCCCGCCCAGAATCTGGCATAAGATAAGCAGTTAGACGTATCCTGGGTTCCTGACCTAAATGACATGGTCACGGTGGCACATGCTTTAAAAATTAAAAACTGGATCTATCAATTACTCATTCAGTTATTTCTCATTAAACCACACCTTATCCGGGGTACAGTGAATTATTTTAAAAACTCTTTGGAGGAAAGGAGCTCTTTTATTAATCTTCACATCACATGAGCTGACACATAGGTGCTCAGAAAATATTTGTTGGAATGCATGGACTTGGCTAGTGGAAACTGTATTTTACAGTGGTCTGTTTGCAATCTGATGCAAAATCAAGCTGTTTTTAAAAATATTTTATTGGACACTAAAGTTTTTGTTTTTATATTGGAAGATTTCGTCCAACAAATATTACGTCTCCTCATCATAGTCAAGGTTTCCTTAAACATAAAGTAAAACCTATTCTTTCATTTCATATTTCATGCAGTAAGCATATTTCCTCTATGGCAGCTCATTTTCTTTGGCACCTGCGATTAGCTTAAATAATTGAGTAGAGTCTGCAACAGCCGTCTGTGATGTCGGTGCTAGTGTCTAGATAATAAAGCATTGCAGTAATTCAGTCATTTTGTTCAAATAGCTGCTTGTTTTAATAAATACCCATTAAACCTGTTGTTTGACTAATGTATCATTTATTCATCAAACACTCATTGAATGCCAGCGCTGTACGAGGTGCTGGGACTGCAGAGGCGAATAACAGGATGTCCCAAACATGCTGAATGAGAAAGGGACACTGTGTAATCGAGTCCAGGAAGGATGGGACATGTGGTTACTAAGTGAATGCCTTCTGCAGAAATTTGAACACTACCACCTCCCTCTGTATTTTTGTCTGTATTCTTTTGTTTCAGATTCAACAAATTCAAATCCTTCAAGGTTTCTTAAAGACTTCCAATGAAGTATGTTGGATTTAGCCAACAGTTCCATTTTTCAGGTACTCTCTGAATCTAAGTGTGATTAATACTCTAAAATGAAGTTAAACAAAAGCAAGAATGTTTTGAAGCACTATATTTTTAAAGTGTTTATATTACAAACTGGCTTAATGAGATAACTGGAATATTAGACATTTTGTCTGTCCCTCTCATTAGTTACAGCTGAACAAGTGTCTATAGTACGTAGATCGATATGTATAACCACCACCACCACCATCTCTTTCTACATGGAGCTCACTGTCTACAGTGGAAATAGATGGGAAAATGAGATTATACTAAAGGAATACCAAAAAAAGAGACATTAGCTTTGTTTTTAGGAAAGGAGTCAGGAATTAATTTATAGAGGAAAAGATACTTAAACAAATATTGATGGATTATTAGGTTTTTATCAGACAGACAAGGGACTAGAAGCATTTTTAGAGGAAAAACAAGGAATTAGAAATGGCCTGGGTATTTTGAGGAAACTCACAATTTTTGAGTATTTAATGATGCCTAGAGGGGCTAATGCAATCTATCACTGGTAGAATATATGGAATCTTTCTCTATTTTTTTCAACTGATGCATTTGAAGTACCTTGAAAGGTGCCTGAGTCACAGTAGGTGTTCAGTAAGTACTTGTTAAATGAGAAGCAAGAGGTATTGGCAAGCAGGAGGCAAATAATTTAAGAGGCAAAGCTGAAAATAGAGGTCAGAAGGAGGGTGGGTGGATTTCCAGGAGAGGGTCTGGCAGTCATGGCTGCAGGAGTCATTAGATCTTAGAGACTATGACTCAGGAACACACTGAGAGCATTCATGTTCCCACCTTCCCTACAAACAACTTCATATCCAGTACCTAGGCCCTTGCCTGAGACATGTAAGAACTCTATCAATACTTGTTGAATGTACAAATTAAGCTTTTCCTCCTCAAATGTGATTGGTACTTTTGTCACACTCAATCTGAGAGTAGAGACAAGGGGGGAAGGGGGGCATAAATTGTCTAATATGTTTTTTTTCCAAAATTTTAATTTTTCTTTCTCCATAAAGAAGAAATAAGAAATAATAAAATAGGAATAAGCTTCTACATATATGGTCAATTAATTTTTTACAAAGTCTCTCAGAATATCCAATGGGGAAAGAATCTGGGTATACCTATGCAAAAGAATGAAACTGGACTCCTAGCTTATACCATACACAAAAATCAACTCAAACAGATTAAGACTTAAATATAAAGCCTGAAGAAAAAAGGATAAAAACCCCTTGACATTGGTAAGGAGTCCTGGCAATCATTTTTTGGATTTGACACCAAAAGCAAAAATAAACATAGAGGACTACACCAAACAAAAAGGAAGTGATCAACAAGGTGAAAAAGCTGACTATAGAAGAAAAGATTTACAAACAGTGTATCTGATTGGGGTTAATAGCCAAATAAAACCACAAGGGACTCATACAACTCAACAGCAAAAACACCCAAGTAACCCAATTAAAAAATAGACAAAGGATCTGAATAGACATCTTTCCACAGAAGACATACAAATAGTTCACCGCCAACATCTTTAATCATCAGGGAGATGGAAGTCAAAGCAACAATGAGATACTACCTGATACCTCCTAGCATGTCTATTACCAAAAGACAATAAACAAAAAATTCTGATGTGGATGTGCAGAAAAGGAAACCCCTGTACCCTATCAGTGGGAATATAACCTGGTAGAGCCAATATGAAAAATGTGGGAAAGTTCCTCAAGAAATTAAGAACAGAACTACCATAAAATCCATCAATACCACTGCTGAGTATATATTCAAAGAAAATGATATTACTATCTCTAAGAGATATCTACACTGTCATGGTCATTGCAGCATTATTCACAATAGCCAAGGTATGGAAAAGACTAAAGTATACATCAATGAATGAAGGGATAAAGAAAATGCTAGATAGGTAGATAGATAAAAGATAGATATTGAAATATTTTTAAATATATATATATAAATAAACATGTATATAGAACTGTGGGAAGATGGCCGAGTAAGAGGACCCTAAACTCATCTCCTCCTGTGGATACAACTATCAGTGTAAATAACATAGAAAATGACTCAAACAGACTCCACAACTAAAGGTAGCTCAGAGGCCACATCAAAGACAGTAGGAAGGGCAGAGACAAAGTGGGAAGCAAAACAAATCACAGTCATCCATGGGTGGGAGGGAGCTGCAGGCATGGGAAAGGGCACACTGGGGTACCCACACGGGAAGAGGATTCCTCACAACATTTGACATTGAAAGCATGAGGAGCTGAATTTTGTGAATTCTTACAACCAGAGGGACATAAAGCCTGGAATTTTAAAAAGCAGCAGGCTGGGTTCTGGGAGATCCTAAAGGGCATTAGGATGCTGCGTTCCCATACTTAAAGAGACAGTATGACTAACAGCTATGGAGATACAGCATAGAAGCAGCAGTTTGGAAAGTGGTGGAGCACTTGGGAGGAATGGTTATTTACTCAACTCAGAGTGTGTCTCAGAGGAAGAATCCTCCAGGAACAAAGGATCTGGCAGGTACCATCTCCCCCCTACCCACACACATAGCCACCTGCAAGAACCAGGAAGGCACTGGCATTCACTACTTAACTTGCCCTGCCCCCTGCACTTCAGCGGCTCTGCCTTTCCCCGTCAGACTTGCTTCAACCCCCCAGTACATCAGGTCCACTCCCCCAGAAGACCAATGCAAACCTTACCAATATTGCATCTCCTAACCCATGTGTTTTGAGGGCATCTTGCTCCCAGCAGTGGCAATGGTGGCAGTGGCAGTGGGCCTTATGGAAGGCCAAGGTGCACCTTGTTAAGATTGTACCCCTGCCAATGTAGGCCCACTCATGGAGGTAGCAGCTTGTATAATTTTTCAAGCAGACCTGTGTGCACCTTATTAAAACCGTATACCTCACCCTGGCCAGGGAGCAAACACTGCCCACAGCAGGCAAGAAGAGCCCCTGCAGATGACTGGAGTGAAGGAAAAGCAGCTGGGACAAAACAGCAGGGTTTATGCACCACGCATGAACCCTGAAATGCCAGGTTCTGGGGAACAAAGGACACCACACAGCAAGGCACTACAGGTCGTCTTCTCCATAAGGACATTACTTTCAAGAGCAGAAGTAGCTGACTGTCCTAATACATGAAACAGACACAAAGGGACAAAATAAGGAGACAGAAGAATATGTCCCAAATGAAAGAACAGGACAAAACCAGAATCACAGTGAGAGACCTAAGCAAAACAGATATAAGTCATATGCTGGAGAGAATTTAAAGCAGTGATCATAAAGATACTCACTGGACTTGAGAAAAGAGTGGAGGAGATCAGAACAAAAAGATTTTTTAAAAAGAGCCAATCAGAGACAAGGAACACAATAAACGAAATTTAAAATACACTAGATGGAATAAATCGCAAGCTAGAGGAAGAAGAGGAGCAAATTAGTGACCTAGAAAAGAGAGTAATGGAAAGTAATCAGGTTGAGCAAGTGAGAGGGAAATTTTTTACAAAATGAGAATAGATTTAGGGAACTCAGCAACTCCATCAAGAGTAGTAACATTCATATAACAGGGATCCCAGAAGAAGAAGAGAGAGAAAAGGGGGGGAAACGCACTTGAAGAACTAATAGCTGGAAACTTCCCTAATCTGGAGAAGGTAACAGATATCCAGATCCACAAGTCACAGAAAGATTCCCCAACAAATCAATCCAAGTAGGTCCACACCAAGACACATAGTAATGAAGATGTCAGAAAAAAAAAAAAAAAGTGATAAAGAGAATTTTAAAAGCAGTGAGAGAAAAGAAGACAATTGCATACAAGGGAAACCCCATAAGGCTATCTGTGGATTTGCAGCAGAAACTTTACCGGCCAGAAGAGAGTGGCATGATATCTTTGTAGTGCTGAAAGGAAAAATTCTGCAGCCAAGAACACTCCACTCATAAGACAATCATTCAGAATAGAAGGAGAACTAGAGTTTCTCATACAAACAAAAGCTAAAGGAGTTAATGACCACCACATGAGCCCTACAAGAAATGTTAAAAGGGACTCTTTGAGTGGAAAGAAAAGACCATAAGTGAGAGCACAGAAAATAAGAAACAAAAAAGCAATAAAATTAGTACATCTGTAAAAATCAGTCAAAGGATTCACACACACACACACACACACACACACACACACACACAGCATGTAAAATAACACCATATATCTAAAACATGGGGGAGCGAGGAGTAAAGAATGGGTTCAAACTTAAGCAACTGTCAACTTAATACAGACTGCTGTATGCAGAAGATGTTATATGCAAACCTAATGGTAACCACACATCAAAAACCAGTAATAGATATGCAAAGAATAAAGAGAAAGGAATCCAAATATATCTCTAAAGAAAGCCAGCAGACCACGAAAGAGGGCAAGAAAGGATCAGAGAAAAACTATAAAAACAATGACAAAACAATTAACAAACTGGCAAAAATACAGATCTATCAATAATTACTTTGAATGTAAATGGACTAAATGCTCCAATTACAAGACATAGGTTGACATAATGGATATGAAAACAAGACACATCTATATGCTGCCTACAAGAGACTCATTTCAGACCTAAAGATACATGCAGATTGAAAGTAAAGAGATAGAGAAACATGTATCATGCAAATGGATGTCAAAAGAAAGCAAAGGTAGCAATACTTATATCAGAAAAAATAAACTTTGAAACCAAGACTGTAACAAGAGACAAAGAAGAATACTACATAATAATGAAAGGGAGAATCCAACAAGAAGATATAACCATTGTAAATATTTATGCCTCCCAACATGGGAGCACCCAAATACATAAAACACCAAATACATAAATACATAAAGAAACAAACTGATAGAAATACGATAATAGGAGAGGACTTTAACATGCCACTTACATCAATGGACCAATCACCCAAACAGAAAACCCAAAGGAAAGAGTAACTTTGAATGTCACACCTGCCAGATGCGTTTAAGAGATATATTCAGAGCATTCCATTCTAAAACAGCAGAATACACATTCTTTTCAAGTGCACATGGAACATTCTCCAGAATAGATTACATATTAGGACAAAAAACAAGTCTTAACACCTTCAAAAAGATCATACTATGTATCTTTTCTGACCACAGAGCCATGAAACTAGAAATCAACCACAAGAAAAAATCTAGAAAGAGCATAAATACATGGAAATTTAAAAAACATGCTACTAAATAATGAAAGGATCAACCAAGAAGTCAAAGAAGAAGTAAAAAATTACATGGACAGAAATGGAAATGAGAACACAGTGGTCAAAAATATCCACAATGCAGCAAAACTGATTTAAGGCCTACCTGAAGAAGTAAGAAAAATCTCAAATGAACAACCTAAACTTGCATCTAAAGGAGATAGAAAAAGAAGAACAAACATACCCAATACCAGTGGAAGGAAGGAAATAATAAAGATTAAAGCAGAAATAAAAGATAGAGAAACTAAAAACAAACAATAGAACAGATCAATGAAACCAGTAACTGGTTCTTTGAAAAGATCAACAAAACTGGTAAAACTCCAGCCAGACTCATCCCATAAAAAAAAAAGAAAGAAAAGAAAGAAAGAAGGAAAGAAATAAAGAAAGGAAATGGAGAGAGAGAACTCAAATCAAAAATGAAAAAGGAGAAATAATTGACATCACAGAAATATGAGTGATTGTAAGAAAATATTATGAAAGATTATATGCCAACAAATTGGACAACCTAGAAGAAATAGGTAAAATCCTAGGCACATATCACTTACCAAAACTGAAGAAGAAACAGAAAATCTGAAAAGATCAATTTCCAGGAACGAAATTGATCATTAATCAAAAACCTCCCAACAAACAAGAGTCCAGGACCAGACAACTTCACAGATAAATTCTACCAAACACCAACAGATGAGTCAATACCTAGTCCTCTAAAACTGTTGTGAAAAATAGAAAAGGATGGAAAACTTCCAAGTTTATTCTATGAAGCCAGCACTAGCCAGATAAAGACACCACAAAAAGAGAACTACAGACCAATATATCTGATGGACATTAGACACAAAACTCCTAAAAAAATTAGCAAACCAAATCCAACAATGCACTAGAAAAATCATTCACTATGACCACGTGGTATTTAAGAGTTGTAAGGGATGTAAGGGTTGTAAGGATGTAAGGGTTTCTCAATATTGGCAAATTAATCAACATGATACATTTCATCAATGAAAGAAGGGATAAAACTATATAATATTATTTAAATAAATGCAGGAAAAGCATTGGACAAAGTATAACATCCATTCATGATTTAAAACAAAAAACCCTCTGCACAGTAGGTTTAGAGAGAACATAACCTCAACATAATAAAGGTCTCATATGAAAAACCCACAGCCAATGTCACACTTAATGGGGAAAAGTTGAGAGCTTTAATCCTAAGGTTGGGAACAAGACAAGGATGTCCATTCTTAGCACTTTTATTCACGGTAGTACTGGAAGTCCTAGCCACAGCAATTAGACAATAAAAAGAAATAAAAGGCATCCAAATTGTTAAGAAAGAAGTAAAACTTTCACTCTTTGTAGATGACATGATACTATATATAGAAAACCATAAAGACTCCACCAAAAAACTGCTAGAGCTGATGAATTCAGTGAGTCAAAGGATACAAAATCAATGTGCAGAAATCTGTTGCTTTTTCTATACATTCATAATGAAACATCAGAAAGAGAAATTAAGAAAACAAGCTCATTTACAATTTCACCAAAAGTAATAAAATACCTAGGAAGGAACTTAACCAAAGAGGTAAAAGATCTATGCTCTGAAAATGAGAAAACATTGACGGAAAGAGAAGACAACACAAAGAAATGGAAAGACTATGAGAAGTTCCATTCTCATAGATTGGAAGAAGAAATATTGTTAAAATATCTATACCACCCAAAGCAATCTACAGATTTAATGCAACCCCCATCAAAATACTAGCAGCATTTTTCACAGAACAATAACAAACAATCCTAAAAAACTTGTATGGAAACATGAAAGATCCTAAATAGTCAAAGCAATCTTGAAAAAGAAGAAAAAACTGGAGGTATCACAATCCCAGATATCAGGATATACTATAAAGCTATAATAATCAAAATTACATGGTGGGGCACATAGGTCGTTCAGTGGATTAAGTGGCCAAGTCTTGATTTTGGCTCAGGTCATGATCTCAGGGTCCTGGGATTGAGCTCCACATCCGGCTCCACACTCAGCAGGGAGTCTGCTTCAGGGTTCCCTCTCTCCCTCTGCCCCTCCTCTCAGTCACTCTCTCTCTCCAAAGCAAAACAACAACAACAACAAATGGTATGGTACTGTCACATAAATAGATACATAAATTAACAGAACAGAATAGATACATAAATTAACAGAATAGAAAATCCAGAAATGAACACACAATAACATGGTCAATTAGTCTTCAAAAAAGCAGTAAAGAATATCCAATAGGAAAATGACAGTCTCTTCATCAAATGGTGCTGGGGAAACTTGACAGCTATATGCAAAACAATGAAACTAGACCACAAAAATAAACTCAAAATGAATGAAGAACCTAAATATGAGACCTGAAACCATAAAAATCTTGGAAGAGATCAAAGGTAGTAATTTCTCTGTCATTGGTCATAACAACATCTTTCTAGATATGTCTTCTGCAGCCAGGGACACAAAAGCAAAAATAAACTATCAAGACTACATCAAAGTAAAAAGATTTTGCACAGCAAAGGAAACAACGAATGAAAGTAAGAAACAACCTATGGAATGGTATATTTGTAAATGACATACCTGATAAAGAGTCAGTATCCAAAATATATAAAGATCTTATACAACTCAACACCAAAACAAACAAACAAACAAACAAACAAACAAAAACATGCATAAAAAATCCAACTAAAAAATAGGCAGAAGACATGAATAGACATTTCCCCAATGAAGACATCCAGATGGTCAACAGACAAATGAGAATATGTTCATTATCACTTACCATCAGACAAATGCAAATCAAAACCACAATGAGATAATTACCTCACACCTGTCAGAATGGCTAAAATCAGAAACACAAGAAACAAGTGTTGGTGAGGATGAGGAGAAAAAGGAACACTCTTGTACTGTTGCTGGGAATGAAAACTGGTGCAGTCACTCTAAAAAAAATAGTATGGAGGTTCCTCAAAACATTAAAAAGAAAACCCTACAATCCAGGAATTGCACTACTACTGGGTATTTTCACAAAGAAGACAAAAACACTCACTCAAAAGGATACATGCACCCTTATATTTATTGCAGCATTATTTACAATAACCAAACTATGGAAGCAGTCCAAGTGTCTACTGATAGATGAATGGATGAAGAGGATGTGGTGTGTGTGTGTGTGTGTGTGTGTGTGTGTGTGTGTGATGTAGCCATAAAAAAGAATGGAATCTTGCTTTCTGCAATAACATGGATGGAGCTAGAGAACATTGTGCTAAATGAAATAAACCAGTCAGAGAAAGACAAATACCATATGATTTCATTCATATGTGGAATTTAAGAAACAAAACAACCAAAGTGGGAAAAAAGAGAGACAGAGAAATTAAAAAAAAAAAAATAGACTCTTAACTATAGAGAACAAGCAGATGATTACCAGAGGGGAGGTGGGTGGGGGAAAGGGTGAAATAGGTGAAGGGGATTAAGAGTCCACTGATCTTGATGAGCACTGAGTAATATATGGAAGTCTTGAATCACTATATTGTACACCTGAAACTAATATAACATTGTATGTTAATGACACTAAAATTAAAATTTTAAAAACTAAATATATATAATAAATATATACTATGTAATGAATACATATTATATGTTACTTTAATAGATTACATATATTAATATGTCATATTAATATATAGAGAGAAAATTTATATATAATTGAATAGTATTTAGTCTTAAGCAAAAAGAAACTTATGCCATATGTGGCAACATAGATTAGCCTGGAGGGCATTATATATAAAGTGCAATAAGTCAGACCAGGGAGGAAGGGGAGTGGGGAGAAGTTGACAAAAAGCTACAACTTTCAGTTATAAGGTGGATAAGGTCTGAGGAACCGATATACAATGGTGAGTATAGTTGATACTAATAATACAATGTATAATTGAAATTCGCTAAGAATATAGAACTTAAGTGTTCACACACACATGGACAGAGGAGGTGGAAAGTGTGTGAGGTCATGCATATATTAACTCAACGGACAGAATTCTTTCACAATGTGTACATGTATTAAATCATCATGCTGTACACTTTGAATATATTTTAATCTTATCTGTCAATTATACTTCAATAAAGCTGGTGGACAAGAGGTAGATAGAAACAAATCTTGCAGTCCTGGGACATGCCAAGTCTGTGGCTGCATCCCACGATGGCTTGAATGTTTTAGAGAGAATGTTCTGCACTCATTGTTGGTGATATTAGCTCCAGAATTTCTACCTAGGCCTGGCTTAGGAGGCTCAGATATGTACTGACGCCAGCTTGTATTGGGAATTTTGTTAGGCAGCTGTTAAATGCAGCCGTCCCTGAAATCAGCCATAATGGGAGTATTCATAGGACAAAGATGAACAAACACTACAGAACAGGCTTCCTATTGTTTCCTGAGTCAGTTCATACCACCTGAAAAACTGATTTCAGAAGCTACGTTTTCATAGAAAGCATGCTGTTTTCCCTTCCAGTATATGCTTTCCTGGACAATGTGTAAAGAGAAGTGATGAAGAACGTGGAAAATCCCAAAGCCACTCCTTAATTTCACTACTTTACGGGGTGACCAGTTGAACAACTAGAACTCAACAGCAGACCGGGCATCACTCTTCCCACAAAAGAAGATGCAGAAAGGATTTGTGGTAGACTCCTCGAATCTTTAAGTACATATGGTTAAGTTGTAATACACAGTGCATATTACAGAGAAAAGTGTTCAAGGATCAACTGATTCATATCTTATAAAACTATAAAAATGTTGCCAAATCAACATTTTTCCTTTATGAATGTAGTTATGTTCTGCAGTATGAATTGTGAGCCTGCATAGTGTTCAGCCCTGGAGAATCTGAAAAGCCAGTTGTTATGTCTCTTCCCAACTCCCACAACTCCTCTCTTAATCAGATAAGCTTTTCTAGCAATTATAAAAAGCTCCTCTATTGTAGCAAGGGTTTACAAAACTCTTCAGTGCTCCCAGATCTGCCTTCCATCTCACGCAACACCCAGCCCTCTGGGATACTCTCGTGCTGCCACAACCCCCTTTCATACCCTTCCTCAGTACCTTATGGTCATTTTATTCTGTTTGTTTGTTTGTTTTGTTTTGCTTATCTCCAGGTAAAGGAAAGAGAGGAGAAGCCAGCAGCAGAGCAAGGCTTACTTTGAGGAATCCCTGCAGGAGAAACTGCCTTAGGATTAAAGAAACCAAAGGTTTGTTATGTGACCTTACCTTATGTGACATTGAGATTAAAGTCATAGACTTGTCAGTTTGAAGTCTGTCAGTCTTGGGTTTAGATCTGCATAGGCTCTGCCAGATCTCACCTCTGAGGTGAATGACCTCAGGCATTCAACCTTTCTCCTCCTCAGTGCCCTTATCTGGAAAATGGAGATAAAATAAATGCAGCACAGGATGGTTAGTGTTGCCTAAAATAAACAGCCCAGGTATAGTGTCTGGCATAAAAGATGACCCTAATAAATGCTTTTTGATTTATTTTTTAATACCATAACACCTTAGCTCAAGGGAAATTTGTGTCATATATGGTATGCCTGTAGATCATCGTGAAGAATGCCATAGTTATTTAGAAATCCTGTATCACATCTGGGCGACAATCAAGGCCAACAATAGAGTTACATGAACACCAATAACAAACACATGGAACTAACAGCCTACCCAGTATTCTAAGCACTTTACATAGACTAACTAACATTTAATTAACAAAGTAACACTGTGAAGTAGGAAATATCTTCATCATTTCCAATTTACAGATCAAAGGCACTGAGGCAGAGAGTTTAACCTACCCAAGATCACTCAGCCAGAAAGCATCAGAGCCAAGATTTAAACTCCAGTTTGATTGTAGCATCTATACCCTAAACCACTAAACTATCTTGCCCTTTACAGTAAAGAAAGCATTTTGTTTTTGTATTGTCTCACTGACTTTACAATAACCCTGGGAAATAAGCCACTTCAGAAATTCTCTGGCATTCTTCCCTTTGGACTCCAGCTTGATTTGCTCTTTCTGAATCTTAGCCTCAGCCCTGCCCAGGGCTCACAGCATTCAATTTTGCTGCCTTGAAGTTGGAGACCAAACTTCCTAGCTAATCCGCTTTCCAGAACTGTATGTATAACACATGGCCATCCCAGGAACAATAAGCTCCGCTGGCCTCTGTGTGGGTGACAGCCTGGGGTTTTAATCAAAGCTCTTTTGGGTTGCAAGTAAAAACAAACAAACAAAAAAATGAAAAAAACAAAAACAAATAACAAATAACTGCATAAATGAGCAGGAAAAGTGGAATTTATCCAAAGGAGACTGGGATATTCTATGGAAGCCAAAGAAAGGAATATACTCAGAAGAGATTAAAATCTGGAAACAGAAACCTATCAAAAAACTCAAGTGCCAAAATGCCTTAGGTCCTCTCTCTATGATACTGTAGGAGTTCAGCTGCCCCAACACAGCATGCAGATCATTTTGAGCTGAAAGTAATTGAGCCCAAAAGACTTAGAAAGAAATTTTGACTTTCCTACTAACTACGTGAAAGAATTTGGGGGTGCCTGGGTGGCTCAGTGGGTTAAGCCACTGCCTTCGGCTCAGGTCATGATCTCAGGGTCCTGGGATCAAACCCTGCATCAGGCTCTCTTCTTAGCAGGGAGCCTGCTTCCCTCTCTCTCTCTCTCTGCCTGCCTCTATGCCTACTTGTGATCTGTCAAATAAATAAATAAAATCTCTATTTAATAAAAAGGAATTTAGATAGAGGACCTGCTCCAGGAAGGAAGCTGTCACTATGAATAACATACAGTATAATATGAAGTAGGGGTGGTGGACAGAGAGAAATGTAGTGAAAATTAAAATTCCTGTTAAAATTCCTCTCTATGCTTCTTGCTTCTGAGTGGCCTAGCAAACATTTGTTTACCAAACATTTGCTCTTTTTCATCTTCCTGTGAATTGCTATCTTTCCCTTTGAAGTTCAAGGACCTTACTCCCTTCTTCTTCATTTGGGATGACATATATACTTTATTTTGCCTGCCTTTGGAATCTCATGTTTATGAGGGTTTCCCATACATGTGAAATTAAATTTGATTTTCTCCTGTTACTCTCTCTCATGTCAATTTGATTCTTAGACCAGACAGAAGAACCTGAAAAGATAGGTGTGCATTTTTCTCCCCAACAACATCATGCCTCACCCCATGTTTTGTCTTCTTTTCTTTCTACAAACTCATTTTCTCTCATTTTCTGGGTGTGGTAAAAGATGGCCATTCTATCCCTTTGAAGTTTACATGCCTCTCATATTTGACCAGCAGAATATGGCTAACATCTTTGAATCTCAATTTTAAATCCTGAATTGGGAGAATATGATTGACCCTTTCGGTGGTCACATGCCTACTCTGGGCTCTGTAAGCCACATGGAAGGCCAGTATTAAGGGAATAGGGTCACATAGTAAAGTTGTGGTGGCCAAGGCCCTCACCTGTTGGAATATGGCAGTTGTGAGAAAAACAGGTATGGCTTATTGGCTGAGCACAGAACCCAAGAAAAAAAAAATTAGTATATATGTGTAAGGATCTGCCTGACTCATATCTTCCTGCATTAAGGACTTTGACATTTCTCAGCTTCATCCTTCTCTTTGCCATTAAGGTCCCAGTGACTACACTGGGAATCTTGCAAATACCTTTTTACCATAGTAATGAAGAATCTTCTCTAACATAAAATTCCCCATCAGAACACAGTTCAATACGATTACAGTTCAGTATGGGCAGTGTATCCTAATGTACACTGTAATAGGCAGGAGACATTCTCTAAACTGTGAACTATGTTTTTGAAGATGTTAAGATGAAAGTTTAAAATGTTCTATTTTAAAATTCAAATTTTGTCAAATGTGCATTTACTCATCACATGGAATCTTTGTCACTCTTACAAAGGAAAAATTGTTCAGATCCTACCTTCAAATGAGAACATTTTTTGCTCAGCAAACATTCTCTGCTTGCAGAAATATTGCTGAGAGCAGGACAGAATTGCTTCTGCTACTGCTCAGAGCTGGTGACTCTTTGCCAGGTGACCTTATAAGTCATTAGTTATAATCAAAAAGTACATATTTAAACATAATGGAGCTTTTTCTTAAAACAATATCAGGACTTAAAAAAAAAAACAAACCTTGAAGAAAAGAGGGCTTGAGGAATAATGTAAAACAGAATGGAAGGCTTGGGTTTCTGCTCTGTTCAAGTCTCTGGTAGCTGATTGGTGGGCTTTTCCCGTCTAGCATTAGTAATCCCAGCATTTTTCTTCCTTCTTTGAAGACCTCAAGTAAGTGATCCAACCTCTCTGAATTTCACTTTCCCCATTTTTTTTAATTTAATTCAACTTAATTTTTTTAGAGATGAGAGAGAGTGTGAGAGTGAGGGACAGAGGGAAAGGGAGAGAATCTTTTTTTTTTTTTAATTTTTTATTTTTGATAATCTTAAGCAGGCTCCACACCCAGCATGGAGCCAAATGTGGGGCTCGATCTCACAACCCTGAGATTGTGACCTGAGCCAGAATCAAAAATCAGATGCTCAACTGACTGAGCCACCCAGGTACCCTTCATGCTCCCCATTTTTAAGTAAGAATAACTATTCCTACCTCTTAGGATTATCATGAACATCACATATAATAATGTGGGCAAGATTCTTCACAGAGTCCCTGCACAATAACATCTTAAATAAATACTTGTTCTTTTCTCTATTTATCCAACTGTTTCTCTTTCTATCACTGGGACCGTTCTATTTCATGCTGGTCCATTTCATGAGATGAGTTAGTGCTTCAGCAACCTGAGATTTATATGACATTTTTACTAATCAGCTCTGTATCCAGACATCTACTATGTGCCAGGTGACATAGGAGAAAAGAAGAAACAAGTAAATTCTCCGTATCTCTTTTGACTTACATATATTTCTAACAAGAAACTCCTGCTATCATTTGGCTGTGACCAAACCCAAGATAGTACATGATAAAAAGAAAGAGATCTTAGGTGATATGAGAGATCAGGTGCTCAAATTGCCTATTCTTCTCAATCTAGCCTCTACCTCTGCCAACTCATAGTCCGCAGTTACATTCCATAACCCTCTGCCTATGTGGGTCCCAGAATAAAATTCACTGATCCACATTCTGGATGTGTTAACTTGATTTTCTCTATTAGTGTGTCTTCTCAGTTTTTCTTAGGTTCATTTGCTATTTTTATACCCCTTTTATAATTACTGGTTCATGTATCTTATTTACTATGCTGTTAGTTGGTTATCTTCCTTGAATTAACTTCTAAGAGATCTTCATATATGTCATTTCTCTGCCAATAGGTTTGAATGGTTTTCCCAGTTTATTGTGTGATTTGCTTTCCTTTTTACCAAAAGATATATTTTTAAAACTTTAGATATTCAAAAATAAAAAAAGAAAACTTTTGATATTCAAAACCAGGTGTCTGGTTTCAAAATGTATGGGGTTTTAAAATTTTATATTCATTTCGTCTCTAGAAAGATGCTATAAACAACTATCACAGATTACTATAAGCTAGCTTAGGACAGTAGAATTTAGTGAATGAAATACGAATTTTAAAATTTGAGTTAATGAGCCAGATACAAACAAAATCAAGTCCAGAAGCAGCAAATCTGTCCCAAAGTATAAATTTAGACTTCATGACAGTATACGATTCAGTGTCCAGAATTCTGTATCTGAGGCCATTTGACACTCTGCTCTTTCCAATATACCATCTGTGGCCTTTCAAATGAAGAACAGACCCAGATGTGGACAGACAGAGATGCTTTTACAAGGACTGGTATGAATTGTGAAGGATTAGTTAGAGCGGGAGTGCATGCTGAAGAAATAGATTCATGGTCCTGAGGTGCTAGCTTAGAACACTTTTAATTTCCCTCCTCTAGAGGCTGGGCCAGTTTTGATTTCATGTCTCTCTTGCTAAAGAGTGTGCACAAGGTAATTCTGCAAGAATGCAGCCAGTGAAAATCCCAGAACCCACCCATCATGAGGAAAGTACTTCTCATATCCTGAGCGCCTGCTATGCAACACGCATCTTGTGTTCCCTACCTCTCATATATTCTGAACAATGCTTTGTGAGGGCATACCTGGGTGGCTCAGTCAGTGGAGAATCTGACTCTTAATTTTGGCTCAGGTCATGATCTTGGAGTTATGAGATCGAGCCCCGTGTCAGGATCTGTGCTGGGCATGGAGCCTGCTTGGAATTCTCTCTCTCTCTCTGTCCTTCTGCCCCTCTCCAATCCCTCCCCTTCATAATAAGGCTTTGTGATAGGAGTCATTATCCCTATTTTACAAATGAAGAAACTGAGGCTCAGAGAGATTAATGATCTTCTTCAATGTTAAATAGCTAACTAGTTGGGGCACAATTGGAACCCAGGTCTTTCAGTTTCAAATAGTAGCTTTTATTTACTGTCTCATAGAAGTTTTTGTGGCCAGTGGCTCCAAAAAAAGCCAAATTCTTCTTAGTCAAAACATACCTCCCAGTGGATAGTGATGAGTATCACTCTCCACTCTAAAATTCACAGCTTTCTTTCACTTGCAGCCAGGACATCCATCTCTCAGATTGCTGTGGGAAGTCCCAGAGCTGGCTAAAATAGGATACAGCCCTTTGAGCTGAGCTAAAAATAAGAGGCAAGCTTCTGGAGGGATTTGATCTCCCACTGTAGCTGTTATTTCATTAGTGGAAAACACTACATTGCCCTTTCCCTGACCTCCTTTGCAAAGAAGGAAATGCCTTTCTACACCAAGACTCCCAAATCTAAAAGAGAGTTAATGAGGTCATTCGGTCCAGACCTCTACATCAAGGCAATATGGTACATCTTCTTCAAGAAAGATAATTCTGTCCTTTGATATTATATGCAATACACTTTTGGATACTTGGACCTAGTCCAAGAAACAAGAGGAAAATGTCATTGAGGGGCTTGAGCTGGTAGGTGGCATGTTTTAGATACAACAATTCAAGGTAGCATAGATAATGAAATTGAGTGTTCAAGTTTGGAAAAGTAAGGAGACCTTCATAGTGATTCAAAAGATAATGAGGGGAAGAAAAAAGATAATGAGGATCTAAACTGGAGCCTACCAGCAGTAGCAGGAATAAAAAAGAGGGACAAACTCAAAGAAATAAATGCTATTTAGTTATATGAATAGAAATAACTAAACCAATAGTATAACAAAAATAATAACAGGTAACATTTATTGAATGCATATTATGTCCCAGATCACAACTCAGTATCAAGTACCATAATATTTTATGCCCTCAACCAAACCTAGGTAGGTTATGTCATCTTCCTTCCATTAAATAAGATGTAACAGAAGGACATGGGGGTTAATTGGCTCCCAAGTTCTCATGGCTAGCATAAACAAAACCAGGATTTGACCCCAGATCTGTCTGATTTCAGTGTCATTGCTATTGTGTGGGACAATTGATGGTGAAAAGAAAAGAAAAAGGAGAGCAGAAGAATGTAGAACAGAAAAGGAAAAAGAAGTTTCAAAGTAAAGTATTGAGTTCAGTTGGGTGATTTAGGGTGTCCAGGAGGTTGTTGGGTGTATGAAGATGGCAAATAAAGACTGAAAACCCCACAGTAAGTGGTGGTAGGAAAGATGATTCAGGAGGGTGTGAAGAGACAGGCAAGTGTAGTATTGGGATAGGGAGGGTCCTAGAGAAAAATTGGGCTTTCAAGTGGGATATGAAGGAGACAATATTTTTCAGAGTGGGAGGACATCTAGGACATGACAACAACAACAATAGCCAAGAGTCATTGTGCACACACTGGGTATAAACACTCTTTTAAATACGTTAATTGAGTAATATAATTCTCACAACTTAGGGAATAGGTGCTATTATTATTATACTTTTAAAATAAGGAAACTGGAACATAAAGTACTTATGTAATATAGCCACGGTCCTATAGCAGAGAGTAGGATTTATACCCAGTCTAGCACCAGAGCCCATGTTCCTTTTTTTTTTTTCTAAAATCTTTTTATTGAACCACAGTTTGTATTTTTAAAGTTTGCAAATTATAAACATGAAATATAGTGACTTTTCATGAATTGACACATATATGTAACCATCATTTGGGTGAAAAAAAAATTAGAACTCTGCCAACAATTCAGAAGCTCCTTTCTCACCCATTCTGAATCACTACTCACCCATTCCCCCCAAATATAACAATTATATGACGCCTAGCACTATCAGTTGTTGACAGCCTTTGAAATTTATATAAATTGAATTATACTATTTATATCTTCTGTATATAGCCATTTGTATTCAGTGTTCTTCTATAAGATTTATCTATTTATTGCTTTAGCTATGATATTTACATTCCATCTCTGTGCAATTCAATTTCATGAACATATCAAAGCACATTCATCTAACCTACTGATGGACATTTGTGTTGCTCCCATTTTGGATCTAACACACACTGTTTGGTTACAAAACATATTTTTCTCTATCTTTTGGTCCAGATGTGCACAGACTTCTGTTGTGTATATAACAAGGGGTAGAATTGCTAGATCATATATGATACATGTATATATTCAACTTTACCAGATAATGCCAAATTTTTAATGTCACTGTTATGCACATATATTTACAAATAATAAATCTGATAAAGTGCATCTATTCATAATATGCAGAAAACTCTGATAACTCAAAAATAATTAGACAAACTTTACAACTTTTTCTGAAGGGCACAGTATATGAATCTATTACTTTACTAAAGATGATATACAGGGTTATCTGGGGCTTAGTCAGCTAAGCATCTGCCTTGGGTTCAAGTCATGATCTCAGAGTCCTGGGATCCATCAGGTCTCCCTGCTTACTGGGGGAGTCTTCTTCTCCCTCTCCTTTCCCTCCCCCCCCAACACTTGTGCACTCTCTCTCTCTCTAATAAAATCTTCAAAAAAACAAAAGATGAAAACAAAAACAAAAAATGGTATACAAATGGACAAGTGAGCACGTGGAAAGATGTTAAAGATCATTAGTGAACAGGAAATGGAAAATGAAACTGCAATACAAATAATTCTGCATATCCATTAGAATGACTATAATCAAAAGACTGACTGTGCCAACCATTGCCAAGGAAGAGGAGAAACTGAAATTCTTATTCATTACTGTGAATGTGAAGTGGGACACCTTCTTTGGAAAACAATTTTGCAGTTTCTTAAAAATGTAAATTTTAAATGCACTTAATTGTGTACTTTAAAAGGATAAAGTTTAGATATGTGAATTACACCCCATCAAGCTGTTAAAAAGCTACCAAATGTTCCAGCCATTCTACTCTACCTATTCTGAGAGCTCTATCAGAGGTAGATGTCTGATCTATCAGAAGTAGATTCTGAGAGATCTACCAGAAGTAGTAGAACAGAAGTAAAAGCCCATGTCCTCCCAAAGACTTGTATACAAATACTCTTGGAAATTATCTGTAATAGCCTCAAAATGAAAGCAACCTGTATGTTCACCAACTGGTGAATGAATAAACAAAATGTGATAGAATCAGATAGTGAACTATTATTCAGCAATAGAGAGGAACAAGATGGTGGAGGAGTAGAGACTTAGATATCATTGGGTCCCAGGAGTTCAGCTACATAGTTACCAAACCAATCCAAATACCTACAAACTCAATAGGAGATTGAAGAGAAGAGCAGCAATGCTAGGACCAGAAAGTCGACCACTTTCTGGAAAGTAGGTCGTGCAGAGAAGTGAATCTGAGGCAACTTTTGGGACAATAGACCTCAGGGGAAGGGGCCAGATCCCCGCAAGCAGTAGAGCAATGGAGCACAAAATTGGAGCTTTTAGATGTCTGCTCCACTGAGGAACGTCATTCCAGAGGATAAGCAGGGGGTGCAGCCCTCATGGGGACAGTGTGGTATCAGGACCCATGGAGTCACAGAAAGACCTGGGATGCTTGAATGTGGCAGAGCTCCCAGGTACTCGAGTGGGAAAGCTGGCTACAGAGACAGAGCCAAAAAGTGTGCTCTCTGCTTTGTGTTACTATAAACTGTGATCCGAGGCACAATTGGGCCCCTCCTTTTTGAGCAGAGACCCCACAGTGGCAGATCCAAGGAGACCCCCTCCTTCCTCCTCTGGGAGGAGTGGTGCAGGAGCACTCTCCAGGAATCTGCTGGGTTTGGAGACTCCAAATGGGGCCATGTACCAGAGATAGTAACACTTAGTCACAGGCCGGGTGAGCTCAGAGCATGGCTGGAGACCAGGGAGATGGGAGGGATTGACTGATTTTCTCTGAGGGCACAGTGAAGATTGGGGCCCTGTATTCCAGCTCCTATGGGGCCAGAGATTGGGATGCCACCATCTTCATTCTCCTTCTCCAAAACTCTACAGAAAGCATTCAGGGAACAAAAGTGAACAAGAGTGAACCCAAGCAGATTCGTTCTCTAAACTAGGCCACTTGGCCTGGCCCCCTGGCAAGGGCGGTGCAGTTCTGCCTTTGGCAAAGACCATTTAAGCATTGATACAACAGGCCCCTCCCCAAGAAGATTAAAAAGAACATCGAACCAAGACCAAGTTCATGGAACAATGAGAACTGCAAAACTTCAGAACTATGGGAAAACAGCCCATAGAAATGATGGCTTTTTTCACAGGATTCTTTAGCTTTTGAAAATTAAATTTTTTTAATTTTATTTTTTTCTTGTTCTATTTTTTTTAATTTTTCCTCTTAACTATTTTAAAATTTTTAACTATTTTATTTTATCAATGCCTTTTAAAACAATCTTTTAATTTTCATTCTGATAGTCATATTCTAACCCTTCATTGTATTTGATCTTATTTTTGTATACATATAGATGTCCATCAACAGATGAATGGATAAAGAAGATGTGGTATATATACACAATGGAATACTATGCAGCCATCAAAAGAAATGAAATCTTGCCATTTGCGACGATGTGCATGGAACTAGAGCGTATCATGCTTAGCGAAATAAGCCAATCAGAGAAAGACAACTATCATATGATCTCCCTGATATAAGGAAGTAGAGATGCAACATGGGGGGCTAAGGGGGTAGGAGAAGAATAAATGAAATGAGATGGGATTGGGAGGGAGACAAACCATAAGGTTTTTCATTCTTTAAAATTTTGGGATACAATTTCTTCTAATAATCAAAATATACTCTAAATCTAGAACAAGGCTTTATTCTAGTCTCCAGCCTGATTACATTTTTTCTATTTTTATTTCTTTTCTCAAACAACTTCTTATCGACTGCTCTTTTAGAATCTATTTTAATTCTCTTCTTTACAGTAATATTCCATCCCTTAATTGTGTTTATCCTTATTTTGTGAGTGTATATATATATATATACATTTTATATATACGTTGTGTATATATATATATATTTTATATAAATATGTTTTTCTTTCTTTAAAATTTTGGAAGACAAATTTTTCTAACTGACAAAATGCACCAAATTCTAACTGACAAATTCTAACTGACAAAAATGCACCCAAATCAAGTGTGTGGCTCCATTCTATTCACAAGTCTAATATATATATATATATATATATATATATATATATAATACACATATATATACATGTGTATATAGGTATATACATATACATATTAATAGTAGTAGAATTAATAGTCTAATATTAATACTAATACTAATATAATATAACATAATATAATAATAATATAAGTAATAGTAGTAGAATTAATAGTCTAATACATATATACATATTATACATATATACATATATACACATGTACATATGTATTATACATATTTATATATATAAATAATACATATAATAAATACATATATACGTATATGTATATACATATATACACATAGATACATACATACACATATATATATATGTGTATTTTATATATATATATGTATTAGACTGGTGAATAGAATGGAGCCATATATACACACACACACACACACACACACACATATATATATATTCATTTTTTCTTTTTCCTCCTTTCTTCTCCCAATTTTCCCAACTTCAGATCTCTTCCGATTTGGTTAGCACATATATTTCTGGGGTTGTTGCTACCCTTTTAGTATTTTGTTCTCTCATTCATCCATTCTTATCTGGATAAAATGACAAGGCAGAAAAACTCACCTCCAACAAAAAAGAACAAGACGCAGTACCAGTGGCTAGGGACTTAATCAATACAGATATTAGTAAGATGTCAGAACTAGAGTTCAGAATGACAATAATCAAGGTCTAGCAGGGCTCAAAAAAAATAAAAAACATGAAAGATACTAGAGAATACCTTTCTGGAGAAATAAAAGGACTAAAATCTAACCAAGTTGAAATCAAAAAAGCTATTAATGAGGTGCAATAAAAAATAGAGGCTCTTACTGCTAGGATACATGAGGCAGAAGAGAGAATTAGTGATATAGAAGACCAAATGATGGAGAATAAAGAGGCCAAGAAAAAGAGAGAAAATCAACTACTGGGCCACAGGCGAAAATTCGAGAGATAATTGATATCATAAGAGGAAACAATATTAGAATAATTGGGATCCCAAAAGAAGAAAGCAAGGGGCAGAAGGTATATTGGAGCAAATTATAGCACAGAATTTCCCTAATTTGGTAAAGGAAACAAGCATCAAAATCCAGGAGCCACAGGGAACCCCCCTCAAAATCAATAAAATGGTCCACAGCCCATCATCTAATAGTAAAACAAGTCTCAGTGACAAAGAGGAAATCCTGGAAGCAGCTCAGGACAAGAGGTGTGTAACATACAATGGTAGAAATATTAGATTGGCAGCAGACCTATTCACAGAGACCTAGCAGGCCAGAAAGGACTGGCATAATATATTCAGAGCACTAAATGAGAAAACTATGTAGCCAATAATGCTATATCCAGCTAGGCTGTCAATGAAAATACAAAGAGAGATAAAAAGCTTCCAGGACAAACAAAAATGAAAAGAATTTGTAAACAGCAAACCAGCCCCACAAGAAAGATTGAAAGGGGTCCTCTAAGCAAAGAGAGAGGCCAAAAGTAACAGACCAGAAAGGAACAGAGACAATATACAGTAACAGTGACTTTACAGGAAATAAAATGGCACTAAATTCATATCTTTCAATAGTTACCCTGAATGTAAATGGGCTAAATGCCCCAATCAAAAGACACAGGGTATCAGAATGCATTAAAAAAAAAGGGGGGGATACATCTATATGCTGCCTGCAAGAAACTCATTTTAGACCCAAAGACACCTCCAGATTTAAAGTGAGGGGGTGGAAAACAATTTACAAAGCTAATGGACATACAAAGAAAAAGGGGGTGGCAATCCTTATATCAGACAAATTAGTTTTTAAGCCAAAGACTATAATAAGAGGTGAGGAAGGGCACTATATCATACTTAAAGGGTCTGACCAACAAGAAGAACTAATAGTTATAAATATCTATGCCCCTAACATGTGAGCAGCCAATTATATAAACCAATTAATAACAAAATCAAAGAAACACATCAACAATAATACAATAATAGTAAGGGACTTTAACACCCCCCTCCCTGAAATGGGCAGATCATCCAAGCAAAAGATCAACAAGGAAATAAAGGCTTTAAGTGACACCCTACCAGATGGACATCACAGATATATTTAGAACATTCCATCCCAAAGCAAGAGATTACACATTCTTCTCTAGTGTACATGAACATTCTCCAGAATACATCACATCCTGGATCACAAATCAGGTCTCAAATGGTAATAAAAAATTAGGATCATTCCCTGAATATTTTCAGACCACAATGTTTTGAAACTAGAACTCAACCACAAATGGAAAGTTGGAAAGAACCCAAATACATGGAGGCTAAAGAGCATCCTCTAAAGAATGAATGGGTCAACCAGGAAATTAAAGAAGAATTTAAAAATTTATGGAAATAAATGAAAATGAAAATACAACTGTTCAAAATCTTTGGGACACAGCAAAGGTGGGCGTGAGAGGAATGTATATAGAAATACAGGCCTTTCTCAAGAAATAAGAAAGGTCTCAAATCCATAACCTAACCCTATACCTAAAGGAGATGGATAAAGAACAGCAAAGAAAGCCTAATCCCAGCAGGAGAAGAGAAATAATAAAGATCAGGGCAGAAATCAATGAAAGAGAAACCAAAACAACAATAGAGCACATCAATGAAACTAGGAGGTGGTTCTTTGAAAGAATTAATAAGATTGATAAACTCCTGCTCAGACTTATCAAAAAGAAAAGAGAAAGGACCCAAATAAATAAAATCATGAATGAAAGATGAGAGATCACAACCAACACCAAAGAAATACAAACAATTATAAGGACATATTATGAGCAACCATACACCAGCAAATTTGACAATCTGGAAGCAATAGATGCATTCCTAGGGAAATATAAACTACCAAAACTGAACCAGGAAGAAATAGAAAACCTGAACAGACCCATAACCAGTAAAGAGATTGAAGCAGTCATCAAAAATCTTCCAATAAACAAGAGCCCAGGGCCAGATGGCTTCCCAGGGGAATTCTACCAAACATTTAAAGAAGAATTAATACCTATTCACCTGAAACTTTTGCAAAAAATAGAAATGGAAGGAAAACTTCCAGACTCATTTTATGAGGCCAGCATTACCTTGATCCCAAAACCAGACAAGGACCCCATCAAAAACGAGAATTACAGACCAATATCCCTCATGAACATGGATGCAAAAATTCTCACCAAAATACTAGACAATAGGATCCAACAGTACATTAAAGAATTATTCACCATGACCAAGTGGAATGTATTCCTGGAATGCAAGGTTGGTTCAACATCAACAGACTAATCAATGTCATATAATACATTGATAAAAGAAAGAAAAAAAATCACATGATACTCTCAATAGAAGCTGAAAAAGCATTTGACAAAGTACGGAATCCTTTCTTGATCAAAACTCTTCACAGTGTAAGGATAAAGGGCACATACCTCATTATCATTAAAGCAATCTATGAAAAACCCACAGCGAATATCATTCTCAATGGGGAGAAACTGAGAGCTTCTCCCCTAAGGTCAGGAACACAGCAGGGATGTCCACATAGTACTTGAAGTCCTAGCCTCAGCAATCACGCAACAAAAAGAAATAAAAGGCATCTGAATCAGCAAAGAAGAAGGCAAACTCTCACTCTTTGCAGATGATAAGATACTTTATGTGGAAAGCCCGAGTCTCCACTCCAAAACTGCTAGAAGTCATACAGGAATTCAGTAACGTGTCAAGATATAAAATCAATGCACAGAAATCAGTTGTATTTCTATACACCAACAATAAGACAGAATAAAGAGAAATTAAGGAGTTGGTCACATGTACAATTGCAAACCTTAAGATACCTAGGAATAAACCTAACCAAAGAGGCAAAGAATCTGTACTCAGAAAACTATAAAGTACTCAGGAAAGAAATTGAGGAGGATACAAAGAAATGGAAAAACATTCCATGCTCGTGGATTGGAAGAAAAAATATTGTGAAAATGTCTATGCAACCTAAAGCGATCTATGCATTTAATGAAATCCCTATCAAAATAGCATCAACTTTTCTAAAAAAAAAATGGAACAAATAAGCAA
>NC_081559.1:185822642-185851492 GCF_022355385.1 Mustela nigripes
AGACCCCAAATAGCCAGAGGAATGTTGGAAAAGTGAACTAAAGTTGTCATCATCACAATTCCAGACTTCAAGCTCTATTACAAAGCTGTCATCATCAAGACAGTGTGGTACTGGCACAAAAACAGATGCATAGATCAATGGAACCAGCATAGACCCCAAATAGCCAGAGGAATGTTGGAAAAGTGAACTAAAGTTGTCATCATCACAATTCCAGACTTCAAGCTCTATTACAAAGCTGTCATCATCAAGACAGTATGGTACTGGCACAAAAACAGATGCATAGATCAATGGAACAGAATAGAGAGCCCAGAAATGGGCCCTCAACTCTATGGTCAACTAATCTCCAACAAAGCAGGAAAGAATGTTCAATGGAAAAAACACAGTCTCTTCAACAAATGGTGTTTGGAAAATTGGACAGCAACATGCAGAAGAATCAAACTGGATCTATTCCTTATACCACACATAAAAATAGATTCAAATGGATGAAAGACCTCAATGTGAGACAGGAGTCCATCCAAATCCTTGAGGAGAACACAGGAAGCAATCTCTTCAACTTTAGCTGCAGCAATTTCTTCCTGGAAATATCACCAAAGGCAAGGGAAACAAGTGCAAAAATGGACTACTGAGACTTTATCAAGATCAAAAGCTTTATCAGAGCAAAGGAAATAGTCAACAAAACCAAAAGACAACCAATGGAATGGGAGAAAATATTTGCAAATGACATATCAGATAAAGAATTAGTATCTAAAATCTATAAAGAACTTATCAAACTCAACACCCAAAGAACAAATAATCCATTCAAGAAATGGGCAGAGGACAGGAACAGACATTTCTGCAAAGAAGACATCCAGATGGCCAACAGACACTTGAAAAAGTGCTCAACATCATTCGCCATCAGGGAAACTTACATGAAAACCACAGTGAGATACCACCTCACATCAGTCAGAATGGCTAAAATTAACAAGTCAGGAAATGACACATGTTGGCGAGGATGCAGAGAAAGGGGAACCATCCTACACTATTGGTGGGAATGTAAGCTGGTGCAGCCACTCTGGAAAACAGTATGGAGGTTCCTCAAAAAGTTGAAAATAGAGCTACCCTATGAATCAGCAACCATCCTTCTGGGTATTTACCCTAAAGATGCAAATGTAGTGATCCAAAGGGTCACATGCACCCGAATGTTTATAGCAGCAATGTTCACAGTAGCCAAACTATGGAAAGAACTAGATGTCCATCAACAGATGAATGGATATAGAAGATGTGGTATATATACATAATGGAATACTGGAATATGCAGCCCTCAAAATAAAATGAAATCTTGCCATTTGCAACAACATGGATGGAACTAGAGAGTATTATGCTAAGCAAAATAACTCAATCAGAAAAAGAAACTTATCACATTATCTCTCTAATATGAGGAATTTGAGAGGCAGGGCAGAGGGTTGAGGGAGGTAGGGAGGGAAAAAATGAAACAAGATGGGATCAGGAGGGAGACAAACCATAGGAGACTCTTAATCTCAGGGAACAAACTGAAGGTTGCTGAGGGGTGAGAAGGGAGGGTTAGGGTGGCTGGGTTATGGACACTGGGGAGGGTATATGCTATGGTGAGGACTGTGAAATGTGTAAGCCTGATGATTCACAGATCTGTACCCCTGGGGCAAATAATACATTATATGTCAATTAAAAAAACTAAAAAATAAAAAGTAGCATGCTACTGTTTTGTTCTGTAGTGTGGTGTACCTCAGAAGTATGCTAAGTGGAAGAAAATAGATATACACAAGTAATCTATATACTTTATAATTCCATTGCTGTGAAATGCCCATGCAATGCAAACCTTTAGAGACAGAAAGCAGATGTTCATGTGACTTGGCTTTGGAATGAAGAGTGTAAACAAGGGACCAGGGAATTTTTGGGGTGAGTGAAAATATTCTGAAACTAGTTTGCAGCTATGGATGTATTATTCAATAAATTTACAAAATATTAAATTATAGACTTTCTGTGGGTAGTCTTCATGAATTGTAAATTATAGATCAAAGAAACAAAACCTGATAAAACAGAATGTTATCTTTTCCACAAAGAATTCTGGGCTCTCAAACCCAAAATTTGTTGTTTCCCTCAAACATGTCGAAAGTAATGTTTAACCATCAGAATTCCAATGTTTTTTTTTTTAAGGTTTTATTTATTTGAGAGAGAGAGAGAGAGAGATAACATGAGTCAGAGAGAAGGGCAGAGGGACAAGGACAAACAGACTCCCTGCTGAGTGCAGTCTGATACAGGTCTTAACATGGGGTTCTATCTAAGGACCATAAGGTCATGACTTGAGCCAAAGTAAGAGACCCAACCATCTGAGCCATCCAGGTACCCCAATGCTTTCTTTATTAGCCTTTTCTTCTAATTAGATTGTGAGCGTATCAAAGTCATAAGCCGGCCTTACCAATAAAAACCAAATTGGTTTTTAACATCTATTCATGTATTCATCTTCCCCTATAGTCTGTAAGTACTTTGAGGAGATTACAGGTATCCCAACATCCACCATAATGCCTTGAAGAATGTACCTGCTCAATTAATGTTTGTTGAAGAATGAGTGAACTGAATTAATGAAATATAAAGAAGAAAAGCAGAAATTTAGTATTATGTATGTATGACTTTTCATACATTTAGAATACCTTTCCATCAAGTTTCATTATTTCCTTTTACAGCTTTCTGTCATGTACAAGGAAATTTTATGTGTAAACACATATTTGCACACATATGTTTGGGGATTATGATTTTTGTTTTTTACAGGTGAAAAAGAACAGGTATGACTAAGAAGAAAGTCCATGAAGCTAAAAGTAAAGCTCAGAACTTCAGCCCTTATTATTTTTCCATTTTGGAGAATATTAAACAAACCTATTTAAGCAAAAAGGAGGTGCATTCCTTGATTTTGGAAAAAGGAGACAAATTTGGAGGAACTTTGGATAATCACCAAGGGCTTTATGTAGCATTTTATCAACACAGCCTATCCTATATCATGCTTAAACATTACTTCACTTTGGCAAAAGAGGCATGTGACTCCTCTTGTTGTGATCTCATACGTCTTAAGGTAGTTAAGCCATCCAGTCTCTCCTGCCTTATCTCTCCCACTCCACCATCAAAACTCATGGTCAGACACAAAGACACAAATAGACATATATGCACAGCGTCATGTATACACAATGATGAATTGCTAGACACATTAGTCATATATTTATACAGAGACATGTTCAGAGATGAATGTCACCTTAACCATACACACATCAATATTCATACAGGTACTTGAACATATATTGTACAACTCCAGGGAATATCATTCACATCATAGATAATGCAAATGGTGTCTTCTTACTTGTACAGTGCTCAACTTATGCAATCAAACATGACAACCTTATACACCCACTCATTCAAAAAATTTACAAATCTGTGGTTCTCCTCTCTCTAAAACTACCTTTCACCAAGTATAATATATCAAAATGGAAAGAAAAAACAGAAGAAGAATTTTAAGAAGTGAGGTAGTGACCAGAACAGGTGGAATTCGGGAAGGCTATCAACAAGATGAATTGCCCACAGCTTCCTGACCAAGACCGCCATCAGATGGAGATAAATGGATACATTTTAGACCTTCTAAATGCACAGCCAAGCAAGCAGCAGCCAGCAACCATGACTACTTTTTCCTTAGAAAAAATAAAAATCAGATGAAGACAAAGGCCGATCAGAACATGGATACACCCATCAGAACCATAATTTCATCGTTGTCTTGTTTTCCCTATTGCCCTGGAAATGCACACTTCTCTATTCTCACTTTTGATTAGATAAGGAAAACTGTAATGAACTATTACATTTCAAATTATAAATTATTTAAGTTAGGACTTCTAGGTTATGAAGGTCATAATTAATAACTCCTATTTGAGGCTTGACTTCTAAAAATATTCTATCAAGATTAAGTTGGAGGGTCACAGAACCAGTCTGCCTATATTTGAACCCCACCACCATCAGTGCCTAGTTGGGTGAGTTTAGGCATATGCTAGTATCTTTCACCTTGGTGTCCTCATTTGTAACATGAGGAATATAGCCTTATATATTATGTAGAATTTGAGGAGGATTCAATGAGATAATATGTAACCAAGGTTTAGAAAGTTCCTGGCAGATAATAAGGGCTCAGTAGATATTACCTGCATTTATTATCATATCCATGACTAGCAATTTCAGATGTTCTGCTTTAACATTCAAACTACAACTTTTTCAGCCACACAAACCTGAATTTAAAGCCTGGCTGTGGCACTTGGGAGCTGGGGAATCTCATACCAAATAAACGTTTGAGCCTAACATTTCCTCATTTGTAAATGTGTCTGGAGGTCACAAATTATGGCAGTGATAATGAAGGCCACAGCATAAAGTAAATATTCAAATGTTAGCTTCCTCCCTTGCTAGGCCATAGATAGGTCACTATTGCTACTGAAATTTCACTTTACAAAAGGCCTCTGCACACATTCCCCAACGCACACCTCACTGAGAGCGATATATAACACTAGCAAGAGTATATCTTACAACATCAATGTTCTGATGGTTCCCATGCTCAAAAATGTCCGCCCCTTGATTATTCATGCAATTCCTCAGGTGCAAAAGCTAGAAATAATACATCTTCTTACCATAGAGATGGAAGCATTACAAGACATAACTTTTTTTAAAAAGATTTATTTATTTATTCTAGAGAGAGAGCAATTCGGGGGTGGGGGGAGAGCAGAGGGACAGGAAAAGAAGGAACCTCCAGCAGACTCTGCACTCAGCACAGAACCTGACTCAGGGCTCAATCTTGTGACCCTGAGATCATGACCCGAGCTGAAAACCAAGAGTGGGCCACTTAACCAGCTGAGCCACCCAGGCACCTCGTGAGATGTAACTCTTGTGAAAATTGGTATGTACCTTAAATATAGCTAAAAATAATGGTTTCGAGTTAATCTTTGGGACGGTTAGTGATTTATTTACATAAGTGATGTCAGGGAATACTCATACTAGCCCTGTAACATAGGTTACATTTATCCCCATTTTACAGAAAACGGAAGGGAGAAAGTAACTTACTCAAGTTCAGGCAACTGGTAAGAAGCAGAACTTGGCTTTGAATCCAAATGTTGTAAGTCCATAAGTTCCTACAGAGTCTGCTGTTGATTGGTGGGTATCAAAAAGTGGTGACTGGCACAATATCTCCAAAATATTTGGTGAGTGAATGAATAATAAAGGAAGTACAGTGAGCAAAAACTCAGGAGGATAATAATACTATAGCAGCATAGATATTTGACAACTTTACATCCCACAGTTTTTAGGGGAGACCAGAAGTTTCATCATTTATTAATCTAAGAACAGTCCTGATCAATAAACATAGGACATACAAGGTACCAGGTTAGGTAATGGAAATATAATAAGGCTCTCAAGATCTCAGAAACTACTTGGTCAAACCATGAGTTTGGATTTTGTATAGAGATAATCTAGACATTAAGCCTCATAATGTAAAAGCAAAACCTGTCTCCCCGCAGTGGCATTTTCAAATAATACATGATGCAGAATTAGCATGATGCACCCTAGCTTTTTTTATAGCTAGTACTTTTGTAAAATGTTTTGGTGGGGGTTCATATTGTAAAGATCACTAGGGTATCTACAGGCCTCTATTCCTCAATCATTCATGGAGAAGACATATTGGGGAAGATTTTCTGCTTTCAAACTTACTATCTTCAAAAGAGGGCTGTTCATGTTTCAACGGAATGCCATTATTTGATACAGTTTCTGAAATGGACCTAAGATTCGCTTTCCTGCTATTGACCCAGGGGACAAGTGGTCTTCCAAATATATGCTAAACAAGAGAGGCTCCCTGAACCAGGGACTGGTATTTGGGGGTGCTCTGGGAATGTGGTAGGAAGAACATTTTGGTATGTGGATGGGGAGCTCAAATATCTTCAGCTGGATGCCATTTGTAAAAGAAATACTTAGAATCAGTAGGGCCAGAACTGAATAGATATGTCATGGGCAGGGGAGAAGACGTGCCAAACTTAAGTGTCTTTGTCAGAGAGTTCATGCGAGAGGATCAGAAGAGGCTAAGGGGAACTCACTGCAGTGATCTCTATTGCCTTGTCTGGATGAGGAAGGGGGACCTCAGGGAATGATGGGATTTTCCCAGTCAGTGTTAGGAATCCAAAACAAGAAAGCTGGTCTCCCTTCTTCTCTTTCAGTGAGCTGTCCTGTCCTCTAGCAGCCTTGGGGCTTCCCTGCCTCAAGCCACTTCTCTCTCCATTCTTTTCCCAGAGGGAGACTGTATGCCTATGCAGGGAAGAGAGGGGGAAGGGAAGCATTTCTTGCGAGAGCTATGGTGGTTGTGGGAAAGTGAACAAGGCACAGTATTTTCCATGTTCGTTTGCTTGCTTATGGACCCAGTGTACTGATGTATACTCCTTGTGAGACAAATTGTAAAAGCCATCAAAATAGAAAAAAGGAGTCCCTTATCATCCCACCACTGGGAAGTACTGTTAGCACTTCACCGTATTTCCTTCCAGCCTTTCATTGTACATTTCATGTAAGTTGCTCAATACTGAAGATACAATTCTGTTTCCCATATTTTTTAACTTTATATCACAACTCCCACAACATCAAAAATCTTCTGAACATAAATTTGAGTGGCAGCACAATATTTCATTACAATGTACCCAATTTGTGCTCCAACAATGCTGGACTTTGATGACTTCTGGTTATAAATTTGTGTAACAAAATGACACTGAAAATCTTGATGCCTAAATCTTGGTATGCATTTCCTAATGTTTCCTGATGGTTGATTTGTGGAAGTGAGATTTCTTATGTCAAACAGTAGGTATGAACATTCCTAAAGCTCTTGGTAAATTTTAGGGAGGGCTTACGAATTTATATATTTTCCAGAAGTGTCTGTGAATAGAGACTTTAATTCCTTCTTTTTATTTTCTTCCACTTTCTGCAGTACGTGTTCCAAAGACATTAGATTGCATATTTAAACCAGCTCAGTGCAATTGTGTAAAATAATTAAACGCACTCTTTAGGTAAATAGTCATCTCTCCTGCCTATGCAATGAAAATGATCAGGCAAATAATCTATTAAAAACAAGTTTTATACCATCTTTTTTTTTAATTTATTTATTTGACACAGAGAGAGAGAGATCACGAGCAGGCAGAGAGGCAGGCAGAGAGGCAGGCAGAGAGGCAGGCAGAGAGAGAGGAGGTAGCAGGCTCCCCGCTGAGCAGAAAACCCATGCAGGGCTTGATCCCAGGACCCTGAGATCACGACCTAAGCTGAAGGCAGAGGCTTAACCCACTGAGCCACCCAGGCGCCCCTTTATACCATCTTTTTAAAGCTACCCAAATGCTCTAGCTCTGAGTTGTCCACTAGTGGAGCCACTAGCTGCATATGGTTAGGGTTTGAAGGGTGGCTGGCCCAAACTGAGAAGAGCTGTGAGTGTAAAACAGATGCCAGATTTTAAAGACTCACGAGAAAAGCCAGGAATTAAAATATCATATTATTTTTTATATTGATTACATGTTGAAATGATAAACATTTGGCTATATTTTCATTAATTAGAATATGTAATTAAAATTAATTTCATCTGTTTCTTTTTACCATTTTAATGTGGCTACTAGAAAATTCAAAATTATTTGCATGGTTCTCACTAGATAACTATTGGACAAGGGTGCTCTAGCTAGTTCCCAGATTTGTCCACGGAGGTACATGGCTAACAATTCTGTTTTGTCTTCATGGCTTTTGTGAATTCAGAAAATTGCCAATGTGGAACCAATGTTTCTTACTTTCTTGTACATTTCTCGTAAAGCTGAATACAGTCTGTCTTTCTTAATTTCCTTCTATTTATCACACATGCCTATATTCCTTTTTATTTTTTATTTTTTTAATTTATTTTTTATTTATTTTCGGCATAACAGTATTCATTATTTTTTCACCACACCCAGTGCTCCATGCAATCCGTGCCCTCTATTTTAAAAAAAGATTTTATTTATTTCTTTGAGAGATCACAGGAGTGCACAAGCAAGGGGAGGGGGGCAGAGGAAAAGGGAGAAGCAGACTCCCTACTGAGCAGGGAGCCCTACACAGGGGCTCAATCCCAGGACCCCAAGATCATGACCTGAGCTGAAGTCAGACACTTAACCAACTGAGTTACCCAGGTGCCCTCTGTCTGTAGTCTTCAAACTGTTAACCATGAAATTTCACCCAATAAGTTCACTTTCCTTCTCCTCATTCTTTCATTCCATTAGAAACCACTAATCGATCACCTATAATGGAATCACTGAGCATTCTGGGCCTAGGAGTACAAAGATTACTCAGACAGAATTCTTGCTCTCAGGAAGCACACAGTCTAGTAAGGAAGACAGACCCTGGAATAATTACAGTCCAGTGAAATGATTTGTAAAAAATAGAACTAGGTTCTAGACGCTCTGAAAGAAGAGAAAGAAAGGACCAACTCTCTCTTAGTGTAGAGTGGGGTGAGAGGAGTGATGTATGCCAGGGTCATCCAGGTGACACTGGACCTGGACCTTGAAGTAGAAGCCTGGAAGCTGAGCTTTCCAAAGCAGAGGGAATACCCTGGGATAAATCACCAATGTGTGAAGGAGCCCAGCTTTGAACTCACTGCTAAGGAATGGACAAGGCTGAGGGCAAGGAGGGGGCAGGTGTGGACATTGAGATCTGCTGCAAATTATGCTAGCCGACATGGTTTGGTCTGTATCTCCTGTACAGAGTTGGGAAACTATGTAAATTGCTAATCAGGGGATTAAATGATCAGACATGGTGTTTAGAAAGATCCTTCCTGCAGAATGAACTGGAGGGGAGAAATATAGTAGACAGGGAGGGAAGTTAGAATGAGGTATCCGTCCCCTTGCCTGGAAGGTTTCAAAAATGTCTTTTTATTCCAGGAGGGAGTGTGTGGAAACCTTAGTTCCTCTGGGAAACCATCCCTGGAAGGCCTAACTGGAGTTGGTATCCATTCGTTGTTCCTGACTCCCCGTTCTATTGTCCATCACTGTCCTCGGCAAGTATCACACTTAGACTTCTGGATGTATGGCCCACCAGTCACTCAGATCCTCCTGAGATGAGTGCCTAGTGGAATACTGGGCTTAGTCTATGTGACCTCAGTCTATGTGACCTTCACTGACCACACTGTCATTTTTATTCTCCACTACCATACCTTTTTACTTACCACAATTCATAAAATTGGTGTGTTTACATTCATATTACCTGTTTTCTCCATTATCCTATAAGATTCCCATGGAGGAAATATTCCTGTTACCTACACAGCTTTAACACTTAATAGGCACTCAATAAATAGGTGTTGAATGAACAAAAGGATTCATAAACTGGGGGTGTTTAAGAAAGATGTATTGAAAGAATGAATTGTTTTATGAATACATGAATGAACATCTGATTCTATCAAATAAATGTCAATAGACTGGTTTTAAAATTTTGTTCCACTCAGAATCTGGTACATTAGTTCTCCAACAGTTAATCTTAAAGTTTATGCCAAGTAATAATTCCAAACCAGGAGAACCTCTATCAGTGGTGTTGGCAGAAATCTCTAAGTGATTCATTCTAGCGGGTGTGTTAGAATTAAGAGTATGGTCAGTGAACACTGACAGTGATAATAGTCTAAGCTGTTCGGGGTCTGTTGGAGAAAATAAGTATGTGTACAAACTACACAATGAAGCAGTAAGGTGAGGTAACACAAGGTCACAGAACACTACGGAGGGATTCCTAAACCCAATGTTGTGATCAGAGAAAGCCAACTGCCAATCTGATGCCTTTTTTTCTTTTTTTCCTCCCAAGCTGATTCTTAAAGCATGAGCAGCAGTTACGCTGGTGAGGTGACTGGAATGGGTGTCCCAGGCCTACAGAGGTAAAAGTGTAGACACTAGGAAGGAACAGTGAGTAGAAGCACCAACAGCTTCTCAGGTCCATTCAAAAGGAAATGCCAGTCTCTGGGCTTCTTCCCCTTTGCTGTTTCTCCTCTCTCACCAGCTTATACCTTCTCCTTCTTGTTCTAAAGGAGCCATTGCTTCCTCTTGTCCTCATTGTCCCTTGATATCTCTGTTCTCCTCGGGTAGCCCTGAAAAGGGCACAGAGCAATGACAGGCAGCCCTTGTCTACACATGGAGGCTAGGTTCCCTCATTTCTAAAGAGAGGAGTAAGAGAATCAGCATGGAGTTAAGATTAGGCAGGGCAGTAGGAGAGTCTAGAACTGTAGGCCTGCCGGAAATTTGAGCCAGGGATGTTCCTAAAGACTGTTGGTGCTGACAGAACCACGGGCACAGAAATGCCAATGGCTGTTTCTTACTCCTCAAAATAAAACAAATTCCCCTGCTTACATAGTCCTAAAACAAGTATTTCTATTTTCCAAAAGGTAGCATTACCTCATACTTAAAACCAAGACCCTAGTCCTCTTTCCCCAAAGAAGCCAAAGTGAAGAAGTCAGGCCATATCTAAACACTAAGTGTATGTTATTTTTGTTTTGGGGTTTTTTTCTCCTTTTTTTTTCCCCCCAATTTTTTTTTCTAGTTAGTTAACACAGTGTAACATTAGTTCCAGGTGTAAGATTTAATGATTCATCACTTACGTATAACACCCGGTTCTCATCACAACAAGTGTCCTCCGTAATCCCCACCACCCATTTAACCCACCCACCACCCGTCTCCCCTCCAGCAGCCCTCAGTGTGTTCTCTGTAGTTAAGAGTTTGTTTACTGGTTTGCCTCTTTTTCGTCCCTTGTATTCATTTGTTTTGTTTCTTAAATTCCACATATGAGTAAAATCATATGGTATTTGTCTCTCTCTGACTTATTTTGCTTAGCAAAATATTCTATAATTCCATCCACGTTGTTGCAAATGGGAAGATTTCATTCCTTTTTAGGGTTAAGTAATATAGCATTGTGTATATATATAAACCAAATCATCTTTATTCATTCATCATTCAATGGGCACTTGGGCTATTTCCATAATTTGGCTATGATAGATAATGCTGCTATAAATGTCAGAATGCATGTATCCCTTCAAATCAATATTTTTGTATCCTTTGGGTATATACCCAGTAGTACAATTGCTGGGTTGTAGGTTAGCTCTATTTTTAACATTTTGAGGAACCTCCGCACTGTTTTCCAGAGTGGCTGCTCCAGCTTACATTCCCACCAACAGTGTAAGAGGGTTCCCCTTTCGCTGCATCCTCGCCAACATCTGTTGTTTCCTGTGCTGTTAATTTTAGCCATTCTGACTGGTGTGAGGTGATATAGCATTGTATCTTTTATTTTTATTTCCACAATGATGAGTGATACTGAGCATCTTTTCATGTGTCTGTTGCCCATTTGGATGTCTTCACTGGAAAAATGTCTATTCATGTCTTCTGCCCATTTCTTAACATCCAAAAAACAAATGATCCAGTTGAGTTTGATAAGTTCTTTATAGATTTTAGATACTAACACTTTATCAGATGTATCATTTGCAAATATCTTCTCTCATTTCATAGGTTGCCTTTTAGCTGTGTTGATTGCTTCCTTCACTGTGCAGTAGCTTTCTGTTTTGATGTAGTCACAACGGTTTATTTTTGCTTTTGTTTCCTCACCTCTGGAGACCTATCTAGGAAGAATTTGCTATGACCAATGCCAAAGAGGTTATTGCCTGTGTTCTTCTGTAGGATTTTAATGGTTTCCTGTCTCACATTTAGGTCTTCAACCGATTTTCAATTCATTTGTATGTATGGTATAAGAAAGTGGTTCAGTTTTCTCAACACCATTTGTCAAAGAGACTTTTTCTATTGGATGATCTTGCTTTGTTGAAAATTAATTGACCATAGAGCTGTGGATACATTTCTGGGTTTTCTATTCTATTCCTTTGATCTCTGTGTCTGTTTTTGTGTCAGTACCATACTGTCTTGATCACTACAGCTTTGTAATATAACTTGAAGTGTTGTGGCTTTTCTAAGAGCAGTGATAATTACTTTCTCCATGATGCATTCAACTTTCAACAAGCACCTCTTAAGTGCCTGGTACCATCCTGGTGCTGTGGGTATAAGCTGAATCAGCAGTGAGGGAAACTGACTAATGTTGCAACACACTAAGTCTCTGAATCAGGTTTCCCCCCACATAGAGAAAGACAAGGTAATTAACTAAATGACTAGCTTGACAGGTGCTTCTATATTTCCTTAATTTTTATGGCTACTACCATATAAAATGGATATTATAGTTTCATGTGAAAACTGAAGCTCAGAAATATCAGGACAGGAGAAAAAAACTACCCAACATATTAAGCTAAGAGAAAGTCATCTTACGTGACTGGAACAATACGTTGAATGGTGACGAAAGAGCATGGAAACAAATGTAGATTTGTGCCAGAATGTACAGGATCTTTATCCTGTGTACGAAGTAATCAAACGGTCAACTAACTGAAAAGATTCTAGTTACCTTTAATTGCCTAGAATTTTGTTGAACCCCATAGAAGAGAGAATAGAATTTTTAGACACCATTCTTATGTCCATATAGAGGACTAAGTGGCCAAGCTTGTAAGGAGCCAACTTCAGGATCCATATAGAATTAAAGAGTAGACCCCCACATGGGTGAAATGAAGACAGAGCCTAGAATACTAGGAACAATACTAGGTACAAAAACCAGGAATGAGGATATATCAAGGACAAAAGCAGCGCTAGGAGAGAAACACCCTATTCCATTTTGTACTTCATGGAGGATAGAATTAAGATGCAGGGAGAAGCTTGCCCAAGGTCTCAGAAATTCTAATGTCCCAGCTGGGATCAGAATGCAGATGTCTTAATCACTATAAGGTGAAACATGTGAGCAGAAAAATAATTCGATGGAGGCACTCTTTATTAA
Source organism: Mustela nigripes (assembly GCF_022355385.1). Classification (NCBI taxonomy): domain Eukaryota; kingdom Metazoa; phylum Chordata; class Mammalia; order Carnivora; family Mustelidae; genus Mustela; species Mustela nigripes. The sequence goes on from NC_081559.1 coordinate 185,835,543, forward strand.
GCAACATTCTGTGTCAGATACTCTAGGCCAGTTGTGATGTCATCAGCATTACTAAAATATTTCAGCAAAACATTTAACACTTCAAAGGACTTTGAAAAATAATAAATGTATCTAGATGTATGAATATGTAAATGCTGCACTTGTTGAATTATGAATGTTCATCCCTCCACACACACACCAAATGTTAGGCCGCTGTGTTCAAATGTATGCCAGTCATATCTACTGAGATTTAGCAATGGTAAGTACAAATGAGTCCCTGCTCCCAGACAAAGAACCCAGTGCCCTGTAGTATGTTTTGTGACATTGTAAAAGTAGCATTTTACTAAGCATCATAAAGGTGGGATATGAAATGATAAGAAAAAGGGAGACTAGCTCTCTCTAGGGGTAGCATGGGGATGGGGGGGAAGCTCTGCCACTAATCAGCTGGGGAGCTCTAAGTAAATCACTTTTCCATTCAGGGCCCAGTGCACTCACTGTTCAGGTAGCAGCAGGGTAGCAGAGTGCTTAAGAACATGCGATCTTAAATAGGGCTGCCAGATTTAGCCAAAACAAAACAAATACAACAACCCCTGTGGTACTCTCAGTATTGAATTCCAGGTAAACAACAAACAATTTTTTAGTATTAGCATGTCTCCTGCAATATTTGGGGTATATGTATTCTATACTTTTTTCCAATGCTTATCTGAAATTCATATTTCTCTGAATGCCCTCCATCTTATGTAACAACCCAATTCTGAAGTTGGACTGCCTCAGTTGTTATTATTGCTCTTAAACTTATGGCTGTGACATTGGGCAGATCCTTAAATTTTCAGCGCTTCTTTATAGTATATGTATATACATTGAAAGAATAGCAATAACATCCACATCAAATGATTTTGGGGAGTATTAAATGAGAAAATACTTGCAAAGTGCTTAGAACAGTATCTAAGTCATGATATGTATTCACCTAATTGTTCTTGTTGTAATAATTGGGTGAAACTAAGTGATATCTGAGAGGATTTAGCCTTTGTGTTTCTCCCAATAATTTGTGAGCAGCATTACTTCTGGGTATCAAAGCCATAAATTTATATCAGAGTGTGATAAATATAGGCAGAAAGAATTTCATATGTGACTGGCAAATTGGCCTTTTCATTTAACTTAGGAATACTTTCATATAAAAAAGTAAGAAACCTAAGAAATAGCACTTTCCAAGGCAAGGGTCTCAAAAATGATGTTAGGAAAGTTTAAAACAATTTAAAACAAAATTAGTCCAATGGTGCATTGGCCTCTTTCCCATGGCTGTGTACTACAGATCTGAAAGCAAGGCCAGTATTTCTGAGAGGAGTAATTAGATAGGCCTCCCTCCCAAAGGATTAATTCAGCTCCCAACAGATTATGGCAGCCACCTTTCATTTCCATGAACAGACTCCATCAGCACACTGATTTCAATTAGAGAAGTGAAGTTCTATTGACTTTGCTAGACACAAGGAGACATAGCAGACAGATAACAAACTGGATTACAGCATTTATCTTATGGTCATGGCATCAGAAAGATTTTTAAATGCATTGCCTCTCTCCCATAGGAATATCAGAGAAGGTTTTTTCCCCCTCCTGCTGCAAGAAGTTTAATCTTTATGCAAGGTGATGGGTTCATACATAAATTGAGAGTGAAGTCAAGCCCTCCTCACTTCCTGAGAGGTATTAAATTTCTGGCTGGATTTGATGGGAGCTGTCTCTATCAGAGACCATACCTCGCAGTGCTGGTCCTGACCAAATCTCTAGATGGAAAGGAAACCACAAGTCAGTTGCCTAGATGTCCATCTAGAAAACACTTGAGCTAGATCAGTTGACAACTTGATTATGTAGACAAGGTGAAAACGCCCTCATACTAATAGTTAATAGTCCATGACATTAACAGATGAAGTGAAAAAGAGTAATATGCAGAGGAGAATGCCAGTCTCAGTCTAGGCTTCTCCTCTTAATTTTCTCATGCCTCTTTCTCTTTTTTAAACTCTCTTTTTGATGGTGTGATTCACGCTTCCTGTCATGCTCTGCTTGGGTTGAATGACACAATATTATCCAGCTTTCCCTGATTAATACAGAAACCCATTAGATCCCATATCTAGAACCTTCCCATGACACCATGGCCCAAACACCAGTTATCAGGCTGGATCTTAATACTTTCCCAGGCCTAGGATATCATCCAGATTCCAACCTCCAGGTTACCAGAGGAAGAACATATAGGAAAAGAATGCCAAAGGCCATGGAATATCTCAACAACAACTGAATTTTAAAAGGCTAACCTTATCGAAGGACACAATCAATAGAGGGAAAAAGTAACCCAAGGAATGGAAGATCATATTTGCAATTATGTATTTGATAAGGGATTACTTTCTAGAATATATAAAGAACTCTTAAAACTCAACAACAGCAACAATAACAAAACAAATAACCTGATTCCAAAATGAGCAAAGGACTTAAATTGGTATTTCTTCAGAGAAGATATATGGATAGATATATGGATAGAATTTAAGACAGCAATTATTAAATAAATGCAAATAAAAACCACAATGAGCTATCATTTCACAGTCAGTAAGACAGCTACTCTCAAAAAAAAAAAAAACAGAAAATATTGGCAAGAATGTGGAACTGTTGTACACTGCTACAGGAATGGAAAATGGTATGAAAAATAACATGGTGGTTCCTCAAAAAATTAAACCTCTGTTGTCATTAGATGTAGCAATTCCACTTCTGTGTAAATAACTGGAAGAAGGGTCTCTAAGAGATATTTGCACACCCATGTTAATTGCAGAACTGTTCAATAGCCAAAAGGTAGAAGCAACCTAGGTGTCCATCAATAGATGAATGCATAAACAAAATCTGATATATACAAACAATCAAATATTATTCAGCCTTAAAAAGGAACTATGACATAGATGAACCTTAAGGAAATTTTACTAAGTGTAATAAGCCAGTCAAAAAAAGACAGATATTATAGGATTCCACTTACATGAAGCACTTAGAGTTCTCAAACTCATAGAAACAGAAAGTTGCCAAGGGTTGGGGGAAAGAGGCATGGGGTGTTGTTTACCAGATTAAGTTTCAGTTTTGCAAGATGAAAAGCATTCTGGGGATTGGATACACAACAGTGGAAATGTACATAACCCTACAGAACTACATATTTAAAGATGGTTAAGATGGTCAGTTTCAGGTTATGTGTATTTTACCACAGTTAAAAGCTTTTTAAAGGCTCTAACTCATGTGCTTTCAACAGAAAGGATGTCACCACCAAGAGGACAAAAAAAATTGAAAAATGATCTTAAGGAAGAGAGATTTTTTAAAAATCTCACCTTTTTATGTATAAAGCACAGATAAGCATGAAGTCTATGGACAAATATATAGTATATCTAAGGTTTTAAAATTCTGTGGATGTGATTTTAAGTAAAAACTGCTAAAAAGACTCCTTAGGGGGCCAATAATGAAGAAATGTTGAGAAACTCTGCCCCAAATTATCATCTGTGTTTCAGTTTTCAATCTCAAAATACCTACAACAGATGTCTGCCTACCTCAGTTGTCACCATGACCAAAGTTAGAATCTGCTTCTGGCAGTAATGCATTTTGAGCACCAAGAATTCAAAAGTTGTATGGTGGACTATGGATTTTCCTGGCAAGAATGATATGAAACAGTAAGAAATTGGTCGTGTCAATCCCCTACTAAGCAAACATTCAATGCTCCCTAACGCAATACATGACTTAGAAGCCCATGCCCCATCCTATGGCCAGCAAGTCCATAAATCACAGACCTCAATCTGACCAGACTAATCTCTCCCAGGCATAATCTTCCATGGACACAGAAACTCACTATAACTTTGCACCTCCTGTGACCTGGGATTACAAATTCATACCTTCCCACAGCTCTTTCTTTAATTAGTACATGTCACTGAAAACATTGATGAGCCAACTTAAATGCTATATCCTCAAGTAAAGTTAGTCATTCCTTTCACTGCTATCCCAAGCCCACTGTGTAAATGTATCTATTAGGTGAACCTGGGTGGTTAAGTCACCAATTTGATTCTGGCTCAGGTCATGGTCTCAGGGTTGGGAGATTGAGCCCTGTGTGGGCTCTGCCTGTGCTGAGAGCAGAGCCTGCTTAGGATTCTATCTCTTCCTCTCCCTCTGCCTCTCTACCTGCCTCCCTACTCTCTCTTGGAAAAAAAAAAGACAAAACCATTGAGCATTATGCTTGTTTTTTTTGTTTTCCACTCTGTTAACTATATGCTTACTTGTCCCATAAACTGAAAATGTTCTCAGAGTAGAGAATATGCCCTAATGTTACATTGCCCTGCATTGACTACAAAATGCAGAGTGCTGGATGAACAAATTAATAAATGTGTGGAAGTATATGATGGGGAGGGTAACTCTTTTTTAATTTAGAGGCCATAAGATTTTAGGGAAGAGGGGGTATTTGGATTTAAGTGTAAAACTGCCTCTTCTTCCAGAATACAGTATTAAAAATGATTTTAAAATCCCCTCTGGATTATCAAACTAATACTTAAGGTTAAAAAAATACAGAAATTACAAACATATTCAGTGAAGCAGAAAAGAAAATCACCTCTTCTCTCTATACCCAGAAGCAACCACCATTAATATTTTAGACATGTTTTCTTTCAGCATTGAGCTAAGCATTTTTCTCTACAAAACTGAAATAATTTTATAATCTCCTTCCTTACTTGATGCTATATCATAAGTATTTTCATTATCATTAACAAGCATTATAAATATAATTGTAAATGATTGCATCCTATTCCTTCACATGAATATATATCATAATTTACATAATCATTTTCATAGTACTAGATTTCTAGGTGGTTTCCGGTTTCTTGCTCTCATAAATAATGCACATATTTACTCATAAATATTTATTCCTATTTCTGATTATCTTCTTGGGATACATTCCTAGAAACAGAAATAGTCAAATGGTGTTAGAATGTGGTGGCTTTTGAGAAATAATGCCCATATATTTTGTGGAAAGTGGGTAGCAGTTTATGTTCCCACAAGCAATGTGAGAGGTGTAGGTTTGAGAGCATTTTGGCAAAACCGAAGAATACCAGAATTATTACTATTACCTTTATATTTCCTTTTCCACTGAAACAAATCTGGCATTGGTCCAGCTGTTTTTTGTTTTTGTTTTTTTTTATTGTAAAACACTGCTCCCTTTCTTGCTTCTTCTCCATGTCAAGGTGCTGTCCTAAGCCAGATCCCTGGTGATTTTGTACATACAAACCTACCAAAATCCCTCATTCAAGTTAACCTTCCTCATACCTATGCTGACACTTACCTCAGACTTCATTTCAGCCTCATCTAAATACCTTTGCCTACATAACCAGTATCATATAACCTTAAATTTAGTTGTTCTTTGGTTCAAATGAATGATGTTTGTATCCTCAAGGCAAGACCATGCACATAGTAATTCATTCAAGCAACATCTAATGAACCCAATACTTAACACCAGAGCTGCAAGGACAACAAGGCACAGTGCCCACCTCCAAAGACCTAAAAACCCAGTGGGGAAGAGGAGGAGTAAATACATAAGAGAGATGCTTATCAGATTATACAGTAGGAATACAGTAAATACATAAGAGAGATGCTTATCAGATTATTCAGCAGGAATAATCACAGTAATAGGAAGGAGGGGAAACTGTTATGATCTTGGGAGACCTAGAAAGGCTTTATGGAAAAGCAACATCTAAGCACAAATTTTGTGTTGTCAGGTAAGAATTTACTGAGGCAAAGCCATTTGTCATGGACTGCATGTTGGTGTCCCCCTAAAATTCGTATATTGAAATCCAAACCCTCAATGTAATGGTATTAAGGGTGGGACCTTTGGGAGGGAGGAGCCCTAATGGTGGAATTAGAAACCTATAAGAAGGGACTCACAACTTGTTTCTTCACGCTCTCCTGCTCCCCCTCCCTCCCCTCCTTTCTTTTCCTCTCCCTGTCTCCTTCTCCCTCCACCATGGAAGACACAGAAAGAAAGTGGCCCATTGGGGCGCCTGGGTGGCTCAGTGGGTTAAAGCCTCTGCCTTCGGCTCAGGTTATGATCTCGGGGTCTTGGGATCGAGCCCTGCATCGGGCTCTCTGCTCAGCAGCGGGCCTGATTCCCTTCCTCTCTCTCTGCCTGCTTCTCTGTCTACTTGTGATCTCCGTCTGTCAAATAAAAAAAAAAAAGAAAGAAAGAAAAGAAAGTGGCCCATTGTAAACCAGAAAGACAGCCCTCTACCAAGAAACCAATCATGCTGACACCAAGATCATGGAATTCCAGTTTTCAGAACCACAAGAAATGAATGTTTGTTAGTTAAGCCACTCAGTCTTTGGTATTTGATTCTAGCAGCCCAAACTAAGATGCATTCTAGACAGAGGTACAAGCATGTGTAAAGACAACAGAGAGATAGAGGGGAAAATGTGGAAAAACAAGCCAGAGACTGAAATAAAATCCTCGCAAAACATCTCCCTTATGAATGACTTGTAAACAAAAGACATTGGTAAGAATGAAGGAAAACTGAATAAAGTATAGACTTTTATTAAATAATAATATGTCAGTTTGGGTTTATTAATTGTAACAAATGCTTCATACTAATTTCAGATGTTAACAGAGGAAACTGGGTGTAAGATACATGGAAACGTTAACTACATTAACAATTTCTGCAAATCTAAAATTGTTCTAAAAAATGAAAGTTCTTTAATAAACCAAATTATAAAATTATATGTGTATATACATAATTGCATCTTGATTTTACACATACACAAAAATAAGCCCTAAGTGAATTAAAGAGTCAAATGTGAAAAGTATACTTAAAAAAATGTTTGAGGAAAACAGGATAATTCCTATATGAAGTTAGGAGAGGAAAGAATTTCCTGAATAAAACATAAAAAGTACAAGTTAGAAAACATTGATAAACTTGATTATCTCAAAAACTTAAATTTTTCAATGAGAAGTCAGTATAAACAAATGTTAATGCAAGGCAAACACAGAACATTAATTGATACCTATAAAACAAATAAAGGATTAGTATTCAAAATATTTAAAGAATACCTCAAACCCATTAGTAAAGAACAAACATATTTACTTTTTCAATAAATTAGGATAAATTGTTTGTTTAATAAATAAGAGATTATAAAGTCCCCAGTATTGTTTTTGTTAGGAAAGTCATATTTGAATATGGTCCTTGGCTTGAACAAAAAGAATTCTGTTATGAACTTCATTCTACAAAGAACTCTGTTTTCCTTTTAAATAAATCATTACGTAATTTTTTTTAAATGAAAGAAAAGACAAACTGATAGAAAACAAACAGCAAAGAATATTATGGTGGTTAATTTTATGCCTCTACTTAGCCAGAATATAGTGTCCTGTTGTTTGGTTAGACATGAGTCTAAATGTTGCTGTAAAGGTATTTTCTAGATGTGATTCATGTTTAGATCAACAGATTTTGAGTAAAACAGATAAGCCTCCATAGCGTGGGTGGGCATTGTTCAATCAACTGAAGATTTAGAAGAAAAGGCTGAGTTTTCCCAATGAAAAATGAATTCTCCAGACTACATAGTTTCCACCTGAGCTTCTAGCCTTTGAACTCAAGACTGCAATGTCAACTCCCCTGAATCACTATCCTTGCCAGCTTGCCCTAAGCATTTCAGATTTACCAGTACCTACAGTACTATGAGCCAATTCTTTAAATTTCTCAGTAGATACACAGATAGAGACAGATAGTATAATACATATATAAAGAAGAATTTGGGAACAAGATGGTGGAGGGATTAAAGACGTAAATATCATGGGGTTCCAGGAGTTCAGCTAGATAGTTATCAAACCATTCTGAACACCTACAAATTCAACAGGAGATTGAAGAGAAGAGCAGCAATTCTAGAAACAGAAAAGTGACCACTTTTTTGAAGATAGGGCATGCAGAGAAGTGAGTCTGAGGCAACAAATAAGAAGATAGACTGTGCGAGGAGGCACCGGCTCCTGGCAAGTGGTGGAACAGCACAGCACAAAATTGAAACTTTTATAAGTCTGCTCCACTGAGGGACATTACTCCAGAGGTTAATCAGGGGTGGAGACCTCTGGGTGTGGTCTCAGGATCTGCAGGGTCACAAAAAGACCAGGGCTGCATGAGTGTGACAGTGTGGCAGTGTTTCCCAGGTATCAGAGGGGGGAAACTGCCTGCAGAGATGGAGCTGAGGAGTAGGTTCTGAGCTCATGGTTACCTTAAACCATGATCTGAGGCACAGTCAGGCCACTGTTCTTCAGGTAGGGATCCCACAAATGGCAGATCCAGGGAAACTCACATCCCTCCCAGGGGAGGGGTGGTGTGGGAGTGCACTGCAGGAATCTGCTAGGTTTGCAGATGCCAAACCAGGCTGTGGGCCAGAGATAGAAACGCTAGGGTTACAGGCCGGGTGAGCATGGAGTATGGCTCGAGAACAGGGAAATAGGAGGAACTGATTGCTTTTCTCTGGGAGCACATTGAGGAGGGGACCCCAGCTCTCAGCTCCTATGGGGCAAGAGATTGGGAGGCTGACATTTTCATTCCTGTTCTCCAAAGATATATGGAAAGCATTCAAGGAACAAAAGCTACTAAAAGCAAAACCAAGCTCATTACTTAGCCTGGCCTCTGGCAAGGGTGGTGCAATTCCACCTCGGGCAAAGACATTTGAGAATCACAGCAATAGGCCCCTCCACCAGAGGTCAGCAAGAACATCCAGCCAAGATAAAGTTCACTGATAAATGAGAACTAAGGAACTCCAGACCAAGGGGAAAGCAAAATATAAAATCCATGGCTTTTTTTTTTTCTCATGATCCTTTAGTCTTTCAAAGTTGAATTTTTTCCAATTTTATTTTTTTCTTATTTTTTTAAATTTTCCCTTTCCTATTTTTACCTATTTCAACTATTTTATCTTACCAATACCTTTTAAAAAAATCTTTTAATTTTCATTGTTATAGTCTATCCCCTCATTGTACTTAACCTTATTTTTTGTATACATATAGGTTTTTCTTTAAAATTTTGGGATACAGTTTCTTCTAGTAGATTAAAATATACCCTAAATCTAGTGCATGGCTTTGTTCTAAGCTCCAGCCTAATCACATTCTTTCTTTTCTCTTTTTCCTTAAGAAATCCATTAATATAATATGCCTTATTAATTGGTCAAAGATAAGACCATATTATATCAATAGGTTCTGATTGATCCTTTCACCAAATCTGATAATGATTCCTATTTAAAAAAACAGGTAAGAAAATAAAAACAGACAGATACATTTATAATATGGTAATACACTCTCTCTCACAAACACATATCATTTAGTTCCAAAGTCAGAATCTCATTTAATGGGGCATCTCCACAAAAATCAGGAAAACGGAAAGTTTCTCATGACCTTCAATATTATTCAATATTGTTCACTATTAGTATAATTTTTTTAATTTATTTTTTATTTTCAGCATAACAGTGTTCATTATTTTTGCACCACACCCAGTGCTCCATGCAATCTGTGCCCTCTATAATACCCACCACCTGGTACCCCAACCTCCCACCCACCCCCACCCTTTCAAAACCCTCAGATTGTTTTTCAGAGTCCATAGTCTCTCATGGTTCATCTCCCCTTCCAATTTCCCCCAACTCCCTTCTCCTCTCTAACTCCCCACGTCCCCCATGCTATTTGTTATGCTCCACAAATAAGTGAAGCCATAGGATAATTGACTCTCTCTGCTTGACTTGTTTCACTCAGCATAATCTCTTCCAGTCCCGTCCATATTGCTACAAAAGTTGGGTATTCGTCCTTTCTGATGGAGGCATAATAGTCCATAGTGTATATGGACCACATCTTCCTTATCCATTTGTCCGTTGAAGGGCATCTTGGTTCTTTCCATAGTTTGGCGACCGTGGCCAGTGCTTCTATAAACATTGGGGTACAGATGGCCCTTCTTTTCACTCCATCTGTATCTTTGGGGTAAATACCCAGGAGTGCAATGGCAGGGTCATAGGGAAGTTCTATTTTTAATTTCTTGAGGAATCTCCACACTGTTCTCCAAAGAGGCTGTACCAACTTGCATTCCCACCAACAGTATAAGTGTTGTTTCCTGTCTTGCTAATTTTGGCCATTCTAACTGGTGTAAGGTGATATCTCAATGTAGTTTTAATTTGAACTTCCCTGATGGCTAGTGATGACGAACATTTTTTCATGGGTCTGATAGCCATTTTGTATGTCTTCATTGGAGAAGTGTCTGTCCATATCTTCTGCCCATTTTTTGATACGATTGTCTGTTTTGTGTGTGTTGAGTTTGAAGAGTTCATTATAGATCCTGGATATCAACCTTTTGTCTGTACTGTCATTTGCAAATATCTTCTCCCATTCCATGGGTTGCCTCTTTGTTTTCTAGACTGTTTACTTGGCTGTGCAGAAGTTTTTGATTATTTTATTTTTTTCAGTGTTCCAAGATTCAGTGTTTATGCACCACACCCAGGGCTCAAAGCAATACATGCCCTCCTTAATACCTATCAATAAGCTCACCTAACCCCTCACCCACCACCCCTCCAAAACCCTCAGTTTGTTTCTCAGATTCCACAGTCTGTCATGGTTCATCTCCCCGCTCCCCGATTTCCTCAAATTCACTTTTCCTTTCCTTCTCCTAATGTCCTCCATGTTATTCCTTATGCTCCACAAGTAAGTGAAACCATATGATATTTGACTTTCTGCTTGACTTATTTCACTCAACATAGTCTCCATTCCTGTCCATGTTGATACAAAATGGCTAACAGACACATTAAAAAAATGTTCATCATCATTAGCCATCAGGGAGATTCAAATCAAAACCACATTGAGATACCACCTTACACTAGTAAGAATGGCCAAAATTAACAAGACAGGAAATGACAAGTGTTTGGGAGGATGTGGAGAAAGGGGAACCCTTTACCCCATAGGTAGGAATGCACGTTGAAAAAGAGTGTGGAGATTCCTTGAGAAATTAAAAATAGAGCTACTCTATGGCCCTGCAATTGCATTACTGGGTATTTACCCCAAAGATACATATGTAGTGGAAAAAAGGGCCATCTGTACCCCAATATTCATAGCAGCAATTGCCAAAATTGCCAAACTGTGGAAAAAGCCAAGATGCCCTTCAAAAGACGAATGGATAAAGAAGATATGGTCCATATATACAATGGAATACTGTGTCTCCATCAGAAAGGATGAATACCCAACTTGTTTTTTAACCAACTTCTTATCAACATCTTCTTTAGAATCTTTTTTTTCACTTTACTGTCATATTTCATCCCTTCATTCTGTGTGTGTGTGTGTGTGTGTGTGTGTGTGTGTGTACACATCTCTTTCTTCAAAATTTTGGGACATGGTTTCTTCCAGATGGAAATACAATAAAAAATCAACTGTGTGGCTCTGGTATTTTGTCTCCTCCTTTCTTTTCCCCCTAGTTTCAAGTCTCTTCTAATTTGATTAGTTTATATTTTCTGGGGTCATCGCTATCTTTTTAGTATTTCATTCCCTCATTCATCCATTTTATCTGGATAAAATGACAAGGCAGAAAAACTCACCTCAAAAAAAAAAAAAAAAAAAAGAGAGAGAGAGAGAGAGAGACAATACCAATGGCCAGGGACCTAATCAATATGGACATTAGTAAGATGTCAGAACTAGAGTTCAGAATGACAATTATCAAGGTTCTAGCTGGGCTCAAAAAAGCATAAAAGATACTACAGTATCCCTTTCTGGAGAAATAAAAGAACTAAAATCTAACCAAGTTGAAATTTTTAAAAAACTATTAATGAGGTACAATCAAAAATGGAGGCTCTTACTGCTAGGATCAGTGAGACAGAATAGAGAATTAGTGATATAGAAGACCAAATAATAGATAATAAGGAGGCCAAGAGAAAGAGAGATAATCAACTACTGGACCACAAGAGGAGAATTCGAGAGATAAGTGATACTCTAAGAGGAAACAATATTAGAATGATTGAAATTCCAGAAGAAGAAGAAAAGTGGGGGAAGAAGGTATATCGGAGCAAATTATAGTGATCTTATAGCAAATTATAGAGAACTTCCCTAATTTGGCAAAGAGAGCAAGCTTCAAAATCCAGGAGGCACAGAGAACCGCCCTCAAAATCAACAAGAATAGGTCCACACCCCATCATCTAATAGTAAAACTTATAAGTCTCAGTGACAAAGAGAAAATCCTGAAAGCAGCTTAGGACAAGAGGTCTGTAACATAGCATAGTAGAAATATTAGATTGGCACAAGACCTATCCACAGAGACCTGGCAGGCCAGAAAGAATGGACATGATATATTCAGAGCACTAAATAAGAAAAATATGCAGCCAAGAATAATATATCCAGTTAGGCTGTAACTGAAAATACAAAGAGAGATAAAAAGCTTCTAGGACAAATGAGAACTTGTAAATGCCAAACCAGCCCTACAGGAAATACTGAAAGGGGTCCTCTAAGCAAAGACAGAGCCTAAAAGAAACAGACCAGAAAGGAACACAGACAATATACAGTAACAGTCACCTTACAGGCAATACAATGGCACTAAATTCATATATTTCAATAGTTACCCTGAATGTAAATGGACTAAATACCCCAATCAAAAGAAATAGAGTATCAGAATGGATTAAAAAAAAAAAAAAGGACATATCTATATGCTGTCTGAAAGAAACTCTTTTTGGACCCAAGGACACTTCCAGATTTAAAGTGAGGGGGTGGAAAACAATTTATCATGCTAATGGACATCCAAAGAAAGTTGGGGTGCAAACTTTACTTCAGACAAATTAGATTTTAAGCCAGACTATAAGGGATGAGGAGGTACACTATATCATACTTAAAGTGTCTGTCCACCACCAGGCTAACCCAGCCTATATATGTACACATATATATACATATCTATCTATCTATCTATCTATCTATATATATATATGTATGTATATGGTAAGTGATAAATCACATCTACCCCAAAATCAACATTACACTATATATTAACTAATTTGAATATAAATAACAAAATGGGTAAAAAATTACTCTTTTTCCTCAATTAAACTGCTTCTGTACCTTTGTAAAATATAAAATAAAATAAAGAGAATGTCCAACAAGAAGATTCTAACAATTTTAAATACCTATGCCCCTAACATTGGAGGTGCCAACTACATAAACCAATTAGTAACAAAATCAGGGGCACCTGGGTGGCTCAGTGGATTAAGCCACTGCCTTCGGCTCAGGTCATGATCTCAGGGTCCTGGGATCAAGCCCCGCATCAGGCTCTCTGCTCAGCAGGGAGTCTGCTTCCCCCCCCCCTCTCTGTCTGACTCTCTGCCTACTTGTGATCTCTCTCTCTCTCCCTGTCAAATAAATAAATAAAATCTTTTTAAAAATAACAAAATCAAAGAAACGCATTGACAATAATACAATAGTAGTAGAGGACTTTAACAACCCGCTCACTGAAATGGACAGATCATCCAAGCAAAAGATCAACAAGGAAATAAAGGCCTTAAATGACACACTGGACCTGGTGGATCTCACAGATATATTCAGAACATTCCATCCGAAAGCAACAGAATACACATTCTTCTCTAGTGCACATGGAACATTCTCCAGAACAGATCACATCCTGGGTCACAAATCGGGTCTCAAATGGTACAGAAAGACTGGGATCATTCCCTGCATATTTCAGACCACAGTGCTCTGAAACTAGGACTCCACAACAAGAGGAAAGTTGGAAAGAACCCAAATACATGGAGGCTAAAGAGCATGCTGCTAAAGAATGAATGGGTCAACCAGGAAATTAAAGACGAATTTAAAAATTCATGGAAACAACTGATTTCTTTACATTGATTTTGTATCCTGCCACATTACTGAATTGCTGTATGAGTTCTAGTAGTTTGGGGGTGGAGTCTTTGGGATTTTCCATATGAAGTATCATGCCGTCTGCAAGAAGAGAGAGTTTGACTTCTTCATTACCAGTTTGGATACCCTTTATTTCTCTTTGTTGTGATTGCTGTTGCTAGGTCTTCTAATACTATGTTGAACAAGAGTGGTGAGAGTGGGCATCCTTGTTGTGTTCCTGATCTCAACAGGAAGGCTGTGAGCTTTTTCACATTGAGGATGATATTTGCTGAGGGTTTTTCATAGATGGATTTTATGAAGTTCAGGAATGTTCCCTCTATCCCTATACTTTGAAACATTTTAATTAGGAACGGATGCTAGATTTTTTCAAATGCTTTTTCTGCATGAATTGAGAGGACCATGTGGTTCTTATCTCTTCTCTTATTGATTTATTCTATCGCATTTATTGATTTGCGAATGTGGAACCATCCTTGTAACCCAGGGATGAATCCCACCTGGTCATGGCGGATAATCTTTTTAATGTGTTGTTGGATCCTATTTGCTAGGATCTTGTTGAGAATATTAGCATCCATATTCATCAGTGATATTGCTGTGAAATTCTCCTTTTTGGTGGGGTCTTTGCCTGGTTTGGGGATCAGGGTAATCCTGGCTTCATAAAAAGTCTGGAAGTTTTCCTTCTGCTTCAATTTTTTGAAACAGCTTCAGGAGAATAGGTGTTATTTCTTCTTTGAAAGTTTGGTAGAATTCCCCAGGGAATCCATCAGGTCGTGGGTTCTTGTTTTTCTGGGAGGTTTGTGATCACCATTTCAATCTCATTACTAGATATCAGTCTATTCAGGTTGTCAATTTCTTCCTGGTTCAATTTTGGGAGTTTATACTTTTCCAGGAATGCATCCATTTCATCTAGGTTGCTTAACTTATTGGCATATAACTGTTGATAATAACTTCTGATGATTGTTTTTATTTCCTTGGTGTTAGTTGTGATAGAGCTTCCCCAAACCCAGTAGTGCAACTGCAATTGCACTACTGGGTATTTACACCAACAATACAGATGTAGTGAAAAGAAGGGCCATCTGTACCCCAATGATTACAGCAGCAATGGCCACGGTTGCGAAACTGTGGAAAGAACCAAGATGCCCTTCAGTGGACAGATGGATAAGGAAGATGTAGTCCATATACACCATGGAGGATTATGCATCCATCAGAAAGGATGAATATCCAACTTTTGTATCAACATGGATGGGACTGGAAGAGATTATGCTGAGTGAAATAAGTCAAGCAGAGAGAGTCAATTATCATATGATTTCACTTATTTGTGGAGCATAACAAATAACATGGAGGACATAGGCAGAAGGAGAGGAGAAGGGATTTGAGGGAAATTGGAAGGGGAGATGAACCATGAGAGACTATGGACTCTGAAAAACAATCTGAGGGTTTTGAAGGGGTGGGGGGGTGGGAGGTTGGGGGAGCCAGGTGGTGGGCATTATGGAGGGCACGGAATACAGGGAGCACTGGGTGTGGTGCATAAACAATGAATTCTGTTACACTGAAAAGAAATTTAAAAAAATATATGGAAACAAATGATAATGAAAAAACAACAGTTCAAAATCTGTGGGACACAACAAAGGAAGTCCTGAGAGGAAAATATATAGCGATACAAGCCTTTCTCAAGAAACAAGAAAGGTCTCAAGTACAGAACCTGACCCTACACCTAAAGGAGCTGGAGAAAGAACATCAAAGGAAGCCTAAACCCAGCAGGAGAAGAGTAATAATAAAGATCAGAGCAGAAATCAATGAAACAGAAACAAACAAACAAAAAAAACCAACCAACCAAACAAACAAACAAATAGAACAAATCAACAAAACTAGGAGCTATTTTTTTGAAAGAATTAATAAGAATGATAAACCCCTGGCCAGACTTATCAAAAAGAAGAGAAAGGACCCAAACTAATAAAATCATGAATGAAAGAGGAGAGATCAAAACGAACACCAAAGACAATTATAAGAACATATTATGAGTAATTATACGTCAGCAAATTTGACAATCTGAAAGCAATGGATGCATTCCTAGAGACAC
>NC_081559.1:185856492-185932502 GCF_022355385.1 Mustela nigripes
GTGTCTCTAGGAATGCATCCATTGCTTTCAGATTGTCAAATTTGCTGGCGTATAATTACTCATAATATGTTCTTATAATTGTTTGGTATTCTTATAATTGTCTTTGGTGTTCGTTTTGATCTCTCCTCTTTCATTCATGATTTTATTAGTTTGGGTCCTTTCTCTTCTTTTTGATAAGTCTGGCCAGGAGTTATCATTCTTATTAATTCTTTCAAAGAACTAGCTCCTAGTTTCGTTGATTTGTTCTATTGTTTTTTTGTTTGTTTGGTTGGTTGGGTTTTTTTGTTTTTTTGTTTGTTTGTTTGTTTGTTTCTGTTTCATTGATTTCTGCTCTGATCTTTATTATTTCTCTTCTCCTGCTGGGTTTAGGCTTCCTTTGTTGTTCTTTCTCCAGCTCCTTTAGGTGTAGGGTCAGGTTCTGTACTTGAGACCTTTCTTGTTTCTTGAGAGAAGCTTGTATCGCTATATATTTTTCCTCTCAGGACTTCCTTTGTTGTGTCCCACAGATTTTGAACTGTTGTGTTTTCATTATCATTTGTTTCCGTGAATTTTTAAATTCGTCTTTAATTTCCTGGTTGACCCATTCATTCTTTAGCAGCATGCTCTTTAGCCGCCATGTATTTGGGTTCTTTCCAACTTTCCTCTTGTTGTGGAGTCCTAGTGTCAGAGCACTGTGGTCTGAAAATATGCAGGGAATGATCCCAGTCTTTCTGTACCATTTGAGACCCGATTTGTGACCCAGGATGTGATCTGTTCTGGAGAATGTTCCATGTGCACTAGAGAAGAATGTGTATTCTGTTGCTTTCGGATGGAATGTTCTGAATATATCTGTGAGGTCCACCAGGTCCAGGGTGTCATTTAAGGCCTTTATTTCCTTGTTGATCTTTTGCTTGGATGACCTGTTCATTTCAGTGAGGGGGCTGTTAAAGTCCTCTATTATTATTGTATTATTGTCAATGTGTTTCTTTGATTTTGTTATTAATTGGCTTATGTAGTTGGCTCCTCCAACGTTAGGGGCATAGCTATTTAAAATTGTTAGATCTTCTCATTGGACAGACCCTTTGAGTATGATATATTGTTCTTCCTCATCTCTTATTATATTCTTTGGCTTAAAATCCAATTTATCTGTTATAAGGCTTGCCACTCCAGCTTTCTTTGGATGTCCACTAGCATGTTAAATTGTTTTCCACCCACTCACTTTAAATCTGGAAGTGTCTTTGGGTCTAAATAATGAGCATATTGATGGGGTTTTGGTTTTTTATCCATTCTTATACCCTTTGTCTTTTGATTGGTGCATTTATCCCATTTACATTCAGGATAACTATTGTGAGATATGAATTTAGTGCCATTGTATTGCCTATAAGGTGATTGTTGCTATATATATTCTCTGTTCCTTACTGGTCTACTACTTTTAGGGTGTGTCTTTGCTTAGAGGACCCCTTTCAATATTTCTCATAGAGCCGGTTTGGTGTTTAAAAACTCTTTTATTTTTTATTTGTCCTGAAAGCTTGTTATGTCTCCTCCTATTTCCAAAGGTAACCTAGCTGAATATAGTATTCTTGGCTGCATGTTTTTCTCATTTAGGTCTCTGAATATCATGCCACTTCTTTCTGTCCTGCCAGGTATCTGTGGATAGGTCTGCTGCCAGTCTCATATTTTTACATTGTATGTTACAGACTTCTTGTCCCGGGCTGCTTCCTGATTTTTCTCTTTGTCACTAAGACTTGTAAGTTTTACTGTTAGATGATGGGATGTGGACCTATTTTTATTGATTTTGAGGGGGTGTTCCCTGTGCCTCCTGGATTTTGATGCTTGTTCCATTTGCCATACTAGGGAAATTCTCTGCTTTAATTTACTCCAACATACCTTCTGCCCCCCTTCTTTCTTCTTCTTGTCAAATCCCAATTATTCTAATATTGTTTCGTCTTATGGTATCACTTATCTCTTGAATTCTCCCCTCATGGGCCAGTAGTTGTTTGTCTCTCTTTTGCTCAGCTTCTTTATTCTCCATCATTTGGTGTTCTATATCACTAATTCTCTCTTCTGCCTCATTTATCCTAGCAGTAAGAGCCTCCATTTTTTATTGCACCTCATTAATCACTTTTTTTTTAAGTTTCAGACTGGTTAGCTCTTAGTTCTTTTATTTCTCCAGACAGGGTTTTTTTGTTTGTTTGTTTTTTCCTCCAGACAGGGTTTCTCTAATATCTTACATGTCTTTTAGGAGCCCAGCTAGAACCCTGAGAATTGTCATTCTGAACTCTAGATCTGACATATTATCAATGTCTTATTGATTAGATCCCTAGCCTTGGGTACTGCCTCTTATTCTTTTTTCTGTGGTGAGTTTTTCCACCTTGTCATTTTATCCAGATAGGAATTCATGAATGAGGGAATAAAGTAGTAAAAGGGCAGCAAAGACCCCAGAAAAATGTGTGTTAACCAAGTCAGAAAAGACCCCAAACCATGGGGGAGAAGAAAGAGGGTAAAAAGAAGTTCAAAAATTTAAAAAAAAAAAAAGGAAATATATATATTAGACTGGTGAATAGAACAGAGCTTCCCACTTGATTTGGGGGGTATTTTTGTCCCTTACAAGAAACTACCTCCCAAATTTTTAAATAAAGAAAAAATATATATATACCTACATACATACATAAAAATAAGGGTAAACACGATAAAGGGATGTAATATGACTGTGAAGATTGAAATTTTTTAAAAAAATTATAAAAAAGGAGTTGATAAGTTGGTTGGGAGAAGAATGAAAAGGAAAGAGGAGAGAATTTGCTCAGGCTTAGAGACTAGAACAAATCCTGTGCTAGATTTAGGGTACATTTTAATCTATTAGAAGAAATTGTATCCCAAAATATTTTAGAAGAAAAAAACCCTATGTGTATAAATAAGATAATGTTAGATACAATGAAGGATAAAATATAACTATAATAATAAAGGTTGAAAAATACTATTTTTTTAAAGAAAGGTATTGTTAAGATAAACTAGTTAAAAAAAGTTAAAAGAGGAAAGAGTAAAAGTTTTAAAAATTAGAATAAAAAAATTAAAAATATTTAATTAACTTTGCAAGACTAAAGAATCATGGGGTGAAAGCCATGAATTCCATGCTTTACTTTCCCCTCTTCTGTTATTCTACTGTTCTTCTTGATCCGTGAGCTTGGTCCTGGCTGGATTTCCTGCTGATCTTCTGGGGGACTAGCCTGTTGTAGTGATTCTCAAGTATCTTTGCCAGAGGCAGAATTGCATCACCCTTGCCAGGCGCCAGGCTAAGTAATCTGTTCTGGTTTGCTCTCAGGAGCTTTTGTTCCCTGAATGCTTTCCGTAGAGCTGTGGAGGATGGAAATGAAGATGTCAGCCTCCCAATCTCCACTTGGAGGAGCCAAGAGCTTGGGCCCCCACTCTTCAGTGCGCCCTCAGAGAAAAGCACTCAATCACTCCCATCTCGTTGGTCTCTGGCCGCACTCTCTGCTCAACCAGCCTGTAACCAAGCATTTCTATCTCTGGTGCACAGCCCCATTTGGAGGCTCCACACCCAGCAGATCCCTGCCACTCTTCCAGGGGTGTGTCCCCAGATCTCCCACTTGTGGGTCACTGCTCAAAGAGCAATGGCCTGACTGTGCCACAGATCACAGTTTAAAGTAACCCTGAGTGAGAGCTCACTCATCTGTTCTGTCTCCATAGCCAGCTTCCCCACTCTAATACCTGCTAGCTCTGCTATACTCAGACACCCCTGATCCTTCTGTGACCCTGCAGGACCTGAGACCACGCTGTCCCCTGAAGGCTCCACCTCTGCTTAGCCTTTGGAGTGATATTCCCTCAGTAAAGCACACTTCTAAAAGTTCTGATTTTGTGCTCTGTTGCTCCATCGCTTGCCAGGAGCAGGCCCCTCCCTCCATGGTCTATCTTCCTGTCACTTCGGATTCACTTCTGTGCAGGTCCTACCCTTCAGAAAGTGGTGATTTTCTGTTTCTAGAATTGCTGCTCTTCTTCTCTTTGATCTCCTGTTGGATTTGTAGGTGTTTGGAATGGTTTGATAACTATCTAACTTAACTCCTGCTACCTGATGTAATCTCCATTTGCTACTCCTCTGCCATCCTGACTTTCTATCCAGCATCCTTTCTTGATCAAAACTCTTCACACTGTAGGGATAATGGGCACATACCTCAATATCATCAAAGCTGTCTATGAAAAACCACAGTAAATATCATACCTCAATGGGTAAAACTGATAGCTTTTCTCCTAAGGTCAGGAACATGGCAGGGATGTCCACATAGTACTAGAATTCCTAGCCTTAGCAATCACACAACAAAAAGAAATAAAAGGCATCTAAATAGGCAAAGAAGAAGTCAAACTCTCATTCTTTGCAGATGGTAAAATGCTTTATGTGGAAAACCCAAGATACTCCACTCCAAAACTGCTAGAACTCATACAGGAATTCAGTAAAGTGTCAGGATATAAAATCAATGCACAGAAATAAGTTGCATTTCTATACACCAACAGCAAGGCAGAAGAAAGAGAAGTTAAGGAGTTGATCCCATGTACAATTGGACCCAAAGCCATAAGATACCTTGGAATAAACCTAACCAAAAAGGCAAAGAATCTGTACTCAGAAAACTATAAAGTACTCGTGAAAGAAATTGAGGAAGACACAAAGAAATGGAAAAACCTTCTATGCTTGAAGAAAAAGTATTGTGAAAATGTCTATGCTACCTAAATCAATCTATACATTTAATGCAATCCATATCAAACTACCATCAACTTTTTTCAAAGACATGGGACAAATAATCCTAAAATTTATATGGAACCAGAAAAGACCCCAAATAGCCATAGGAATGTTGAAAAAGAAAACTAAAGAGGTCAGCATCACAATTATAGACTTCAAGCTCTATTACAAAGTTGTCATCATCAAGACAGTATGGTACTGGCACAAAAACAGACACAGAGATCAATGGAACAGAATAGAGACCCCAGAAATAGACCCTCAACTCTATGGCCAACTAATCTCCAACAAAGCAGGAAAGAATGTCTAATGGAAAAAAGAAAGTCTCTTCAAAAAATGGCATTGGGGAAATTGGACAGTCACATGCAGAAGAATCAAACTGGACCTATTCCTTACACCACACACAAAAATAGACTCAGAATGGATGAAAGACTACAATGTAAGGCAGGAATCCATCCAAATCCTTGAGGAGAATACGGTCAGCAACCTCTTCAACCTCAGCCATAGAGAAACTTCTTCTAGAAACATCAGCAAAGGCAAGGAAAGCAAGGGAAAAAATGAACTACTGAGACTTTATCAAGATTGAAAGCTTTTGCACAGCAAAGGTAACCATCAACAAAACCAAAAGACAACTGACATAATGGGAGAAGATATCCTCAAATGACATATCTGATAAAAGGCTGGCATCTAAAATCTATAAAGAACTTATCAAACTCAACACCCAAAGAATAAATAATTCAATCAAGAAATGGGCAGAGGACAGGAACAGACATTTCTGAAAAGAAGACATCCAGATGGCCAACAGACACATGAAAAAGTGTTCAACATCGCTCGACATCAGAGAAATACAAATCAAAACCAGAATAAGATACCATTTCACACCAGTCAGAAAGGCTAAAATTAATGTCAGGAAATGACAGATGTTGGTGAGGATGTGGAGAAAGGGGAATCTTCCTACATTGTTGGTGGAAATGCAAACTGGTACACCCACTCTGTAAAACAGTATGGCAGTTCCTCAAAAAGTTGAAAATAGAGCTACCCTAGAGCCAGCAATTGCAATATTGAGAATTTACCCCAGAGATACAAGTGTAGTGACCCAAAAGGGCACATACACCTGAATGTTTATAGCAGCAATGTCCACAATAGCCAAACTATGGAAAGAACCTAGATGTCCATCAATAGATGAATGGATAAAGAAGATGTGGTACACAGACACACACACACACACACACACACACACACACACACACAGTGGAATACTATGCAGCCATCAAAAAAGTGAAATCTTGCCATTTACTACAACATGGATAGAACTAGAGGATATTACGCTAAAGCAAATGATATATTATAAATTAATTAAAAAAATAAAGAAGAACAATTTGCCAAGCTGGAAATGTCCAATTATTCTGATATTCTACACTGAGGGACACAATCTACATAAATCCTCCAGTAACTTCCAAGGACATACATAGGAAATTGTTCCTTGTAGCATCAGTTGTACCAGCTAAAAAAAAAAAAATAGAAGAAAAACATCCTAAAATCCATTAATAGAGAAACATAGAGATTGTGGTTTTTTAAATGGACAACAACAGCTGTTACAATGGAAGCATTACATCTATATGCATCAGAAGAAACATAAAAGTGCAAGTGGTGTATTTTAAAATGGTATATACAGTTTAGTTTGATAACCTAAGTGCTTACTTTAATACATGGAATATGACATGTTATATATAAATATATGCTTGTATAATAAATATTTTTTAAGCATCAGTTGGAAGAATGAACAACTACATGGCTTTTTGCTTCTGATGAATGAGGAAAAAGGAAGGAAACAAATAGAGTTACTGAATGAAATTTCATCTAAATTTATATTTTGCTTTATCAAAGTCCAAAGTATATGTAAAAATGTTAATATTTGTTAGCAACAGGGTGGGAAGTACATGGATATTAGCCACATTACACAGACTTTTCTGTCTGTTTGAATTTTTTATAATTATTTTAAAAAGTCATTTTAGCAAAAGGGAGAGGTGACTGAGGTGGTGTTAATCAAGAAGAGGGGACAGGTAGCATCAGCCAATCAGCAGCATGTACCACAGCAGGTGAGCAAGAGGGAGCAGTGAGAGCATGTGAAATGTGTGTCCTTGATTTCCAGCTAAGGTGACTCTGGAGGAGGAGATACCATTCATTGAGAGAGGACTGGAGGAGGCAGAGTAAGTTGGAATGAGAGAGAATCTTCTATCATATTGGTCGTAAAGCAAGACACATTATAAACACGCAGTAAATATTCTCATGACTGCTTTGAAAGGAAATATCTGGGGAGCTGGCAGGAGGACATTCTATTTCCAAGACTACATTCTCTTATTTCTAGGTATTTTGGGTATATTGGCTCTATACTCATCACAGGCCAAGTCAACTATGTAAGTGAGGCTAGGGGAAGCATTCTCACATAATCTAGTTATAGATGTTATTACACAACAGATTCTAAGTGAATCTTATTCTGAACTTTAACAACACCCTAGGGAAAATAGTTATTAGATTTCAAGTGGCAAAATATGGCTCCCCTTTAAAAAAAATCAATAAATTCTCTGGAGGAAAGTAGCAAATGACTTCCTTTTTAGGATTTTATCAGTAGCTTTCCTGCTATAAAGGCAGAGTCTATAAAATCATACTCAAAGATGATCTAGTTGAAATGAAAGTCAACAACAATATAGATCCACATCCTGTTTCATACTGGACGTGTTTCAGTAGTTGCCATTTATTGTTGGAAATCCCTTCAAATTTAACCCAGCTTCCACAGTGCCTGGGTGACCGAACTGACCTCCCCTTGGCCTCACCTAGTTTCTCCTTGACTAATGCTAGGTGACAAGCAGAAATAATTAACACAATATACATCACAGTAGGTTATAATTATGTGTTCCCATACCCTTTTTTTTAACAGACTATTGGACCATTTGGGAACAAGAGGCAAAGTTGGGTAAGGGAGCATCCAGGCAGGGATCTGTCATCAATAAGGAATTATAACACAAATATGGCACCCACTGGATTATTTGTTCACCCAATTATTATATAATGAGCAAAACAGAAACTGGCCCCTCTACCTTACAGGGAGATGACATATCAAGTGAAGATATAAAATACTACTTGCCAGCCTCAGTCTCTGTTGCAGGTATGGGTACGGGTGTTTTTGTTTGTTTGCAGGTACGGGTAAATTGCAGTGTGTGGCTCCCACCTCACCACTTAAGGAGTGACCAGATAAATGAACACCATTTTGTCAGCAAAATCATCTGTAACGCCCACACCAAATAACACACAATGTAGTACTAGTAACTAAAACCTGTGTCTTTATTAGAATACATAGAAAGAAGGACCATAAAGAAGGTCTATGCCTCAAAAAATTATAATTTCAAAATCATTTCACATATTTAAGAATATTTTACATCCAGGACTTGTAACGAGTCTCTTATTTTAAACATAAAATGTTATCAAAGTTTTATCTGTGGACAATAAGTTTCTCTCATCCTCCTACATAAATACTTTAAAAATATTTGTTGAAATGGTTTGCTGTTATTTCCCAGACGAGTATTCCATTTCTTATTCTGGCCATATGCAAGGCCAAGTGTGTACTTAAAATATTTTCTCCTAACACTGAGTGCTAACACCTAGTAAGTACTTAATAGGTGTTTGATGAATGAATGAATTTAACAATACTTATCACCTACTCAACCTTCAGTGTTAGAAAATCCACTAGCTCCTATGACACCTAAGATTTTATTATAGCACAACTCTGATGGTTAGAAAAGAATAAAAAAATTTTAAAAAAACGAAAGTATCTCTTGGTTATCTTGAATATCCCAATCATGGATATATTCTTGGGACACACTGATCTAATATCCACAGCAACCATTGCAGATAAAGTACGGAACTCAGTGAGTCCTAATTCCTAGAAGACACAGAGACCCTACCTGACAACATTTGAATTGTGAGCTCCCTAGTTGGCTTTCCTTATGACCTTGATCTTTACACACACATTTTTGGTGGCAAGGGAGAGAAGAATTGTCAGGTATTTTCCAGAGCTTCTATTCGATAAAGATAAAGACTTTCTAAAGGAAATAGTAGAAAGAGAACACAAAATCAGAATTTTTCTTACTCCAAATACAGTAGGGAAGAAAAGACTGCTGATGGAGCACATACCTCGTGCCGGATGCCTCCCCCACCATTTTACAGATTTCTGACAACTACTCCTGAGTCATGTGCTAACGACTCCATTTTAAAGGTGGGCCATTAAGACCCAGAGAAAGTAAGTAATTTGTTAAAGTCATAGAAAGAGTGGGGTAGCCAGCATCTGTATCCAGGTCTGCCTAGAAACTTGTCCATCTAGAATGGTGGCTAGGTTCAATATAATTAGGATCCATGTGTATTCTTCAACCAACTAATTCAATGCCAACTTGTCCATCCACATCTACACCTTGAGAAGGAAGGAAGAATTTCAAAATTATTTCCATAACAAGATGCTGAAGTCAGAGGAATTAGAAGGAAGACCATCAAAAGAGTTCATGGGGATTGTCAGATGCTCTAAATCTGCCCAAGGTAAAAGAGGCTAGAAGTGGCTTTAACATGTCTATACAATAAGACACACAGTACCAACAATCTGTTATTTAAAGGAGTTCACTGTGGTGCTGATTCTCAAAAAACAGGAGCACCAAAGGGTTGACTCAGCTTTTAAAAAAATAAAAAAATAAAAGAAAACCCTTAATGACTTAGATATGTCTCCCCAGAGAGCATGCCTCCTGAGAACCTTTGAGAATCATTGGGAGGAAAATAAGAAAGTCATTCTGTTGTTTTATTATTGAGGATATTTTTTTCCCTATGAAGCAAATATCAGCCAGGTTAAATCCTATCTCAGAAGTTAAATGATCTATTTTTAAACTCGTGCCATTCATTTGTATTTTGTATATTCAACACTGCTACATCTGATGCCACCCAAAGTGAGGGACACTGACCTGAGCATCAGCACCAGCCAGTAGCTTGTTAGAATCCAGGCCCCACTCTGGTCCTATTGGTTCAGAACTTGCATTTTAACAAGATCCACAGGTGGTTCTTATGTATTTCAGCTTGTGAGTTGCTGTTGAACACATAGGGGTGCTCCCCCCTTACTAATGGGGAGGGAAGGGGAACACTATTTAGGTGTCATGTGAACTAGTGCTTCTCAAAAGTCCCTTATCATCCACTTATAACACCGTGTTCAAATTGTTTGCCTGAAGGTCTCCTTTTCCCACCTGGATATAAGCTCTTTGAGACAGACTGGTGCCTTCCATTTTCACCAGAATGATTGTTGGCAACTGACATTGCCTGGCACAGAGAATATTTTCAGCAAATATTTGGAAATCCCACAGCATTGTGAGTTTCTTAAGGTCAAGAACCACATATTGGTATTTGTGTGTCTTTAAAACATCGTGGGGTTCTGACATATGATAAATGCTTATTTATGTTGATCTCCTGAATATGTGCCTGATTCACCCCAAAGCATGGAATAGACTGAAAATGTACCCAATGTAACTTCTGTCAAGCTTTCTCTGATGTCTTCCAGTTCTAATGAAGCACTAACTCCCCTGTGTTCTTACAATGTGTAGTTTATTGATAGTAACAAAAATAAACACTTGAATGGTTTTCAGTTTGCCAAGTAACTTCACCTTCACAGTCTCATTAATTCTTAGATTGGCACAAAGAAAGTGTTCTTGAGGGTTAATCTACAAAGTTCAGCTAAGTCCTTGATAGAGTCAGATTCAAAGAGTATGTAATCTTCCCAATGTCACAAAGCTGGTAGGTGACAGGTCAGGACGCATTCTCAGATCTGGCCCAAAGCGGCTTCCCACTATATTACATTGATTACTGTAATCAAATGGCATCTGATCGTTTAGGAAAGTCACTCAGACACTGGCTGGCACTTGATTTTACTTCACATTTTCATTACAATTACTTCATTCAGCTATATATACACTAACTTCTGGGTTTTGTTTGTTTGTTTGTTTTCAAAGAAATGTGTCTGTCTGGTTCTGTAGTAAGCACCTTCTCTATCTGTACCTTGCTCTCTCTATATATATGCATTCATCCACTTATCCAACTTCTATTGACCCTTTCTGAAAAGTGTCAGCCCAAGAGTCGTTGTTCAATGTTGGTTTAGTTGAACTGATCAGCCTCCTTTGATCAATATTGATGATTCCAGTCCCTGAGATTCACTGGTGAAATAAGCGTATAGCCAGATGACAATTATAAAGTCATCAAACATTAGAGCTAGCAGATGCTTTTGGAGATTATCCACTGTAACCTCCACTTCTGCCAGATGAAGAGGCTGAGCAGCAGAGAGGAAAAGTGACATGCCTGAGTTCACATTTTATGTCGCTTTTCCTGTAGGGACCTGAATTATCTGCCTTATATGCCTGCATTGATCACAAGCCAGGTTGTTGCCAGATCCCCACTTAACTTGGGCATAGGACCAAATAATTTAAAAATACCCCCAAAGCCCCCATATAATAGATGCCTTCTACAGCTTGCGGCTGACAATGTACTCGTATTGCTGATCCTAAGAGAAATTCGGAATGACTGAGATGGACTGCCACGTGTAAATATTCATGATACAAACGCATCAAGCCTTGAATAAGAACATATGTGAATAATTAACAAGATCTGATTTGTAGCATCATGGTAATAGATAACCTAGCTCTTGGTGAGAGCCAAACTGAAGCTGCTTTTCCTTTTACAAGGCAACAACAAAAAAATTTTGAGGCAGTCCATTTTAATATTTGTTATCACTTTTGGGGGGATAAGGTTTTGGAAGTTGAATCCTTCAGTTTTTCTTCTAAAGGATTTAAACACTCGTTACAAGACACTGTATTTAAGATGGTACATTCTAGGCTCTTTGAGAAAGTGACGCAAGGTATCATTATAGGGTTTATTCACTCATCTGTGATGGTGCTAACCTTGTTTTCCTTCTCTTCCATCTTATACCTAAGAAAATGTAACTCTTTCTGTTTTTTGATTCAGTATTGAAACATGAGGGTTATTTTCAGCTTAGCCCTGTGATTGTTCTTAGGGAAAGTAAAGACAGTCACCATCCTCCCTTGGATGCTTTTCCCTAAGAACAAAACACCCCCCGCTTTTTTCATCTCACTCAGAAGAAAAGAAACTCTGAGGACCCAGCCTCCTGTGTTACCTGTGTATCCTATAGGGGTGTGGTCCAACCCCTCCCTTCTTCCTTCCTCCCCCCCTCCCCGGCTCTCTCCCCACAAACGAAAAAGTCTACTTTTTTCTCTTACATGAAAATCACCACTTTGGAAGACCTCTTGAAACCACCTTCTTTTAAAGCTGAACACATATCTACCCCATGGCCCTGTAATTTTATTCTATGACATAGGTCAACAAGTACATTTGTCTACCAAATGACAAGGATAAGAATTTCATAGCGGTTTTAGTCATAATAGCGAAAACTAGAACCCAAATGTCTAGGTACAGTAGAATTGATAAATAAATTGCAGAATATTCAGAGAGTGGAATACTGTGCCACAGTTAAACAGAACATCTGCTACAAGAATGTCACAGTTGTATCTCACAGACACAGCAGTGAATGAGTAAAAGAGGCTGACCACAAATCTTACATCCTGGGTAATTCGGTATAAGAAAGTCAAGAACAAGAAAAACTATACTGTAGTGATAGAAGTCAGAATAATGGTTACCTGAGTTTTTTAGGGGGGAAAGAGGCAGACCATGTAGGTTCATCCTTACAAAGGGGACATGAAGGGTCCTTCCAGTTATTAAAAATAGGATATATAGAGAGAGACTGTTGATTTATACATTTAAGATTTGTATATGTATCTATACCTCAGTAAACACTGGGTTTAAATGATAATTGACATTTTCCTCCCAACAGCTGGCAAACGCTGGAATTATGTATACAATGGTATTGCTAATTCAGTGCCCTTTCCCTTAGCAGCCACCCACTTTGGGTTATCCACTTACTTTTTTCATAAAGGAGTTCCTTTTAGAAAGCGTGTATCCTGACCACAACAAAATATTTTGAAATAAAAATCTGAACACAACTTAACAAAAACATTTTAACACAAAATCATTTTCATGATACATGCAAATTTAGGGCAGATGTGTTTAGAGGAATAACTCAAGTCCACCCACCACTAGAAGAAAAGTAAAAATGAATAAGCATTTCTGAAATCTTGCAATGATTTTCCCCCTGGCTTCTAGTCAAGACTGGAGACAAATACAGAAACGCCAGCAGAAAGGCCTCTCTGGGAAGACGGGACTAGAATCCTCAGACACTGGTGGGAGACTGGGGAAACTTAGCTTAGCTTTGAAGTCAAGAAGCAGCCCTTATGGGGAAAAGATGAAGCCCGTTTTGGGATGAACCATTCTGTCCTTTCACATATACAGATATGACCTCATTTAACACTTCTAAGATCAGTAGCATTATAAAGTAAGGTTTACAAACATTAAGCAAAGCCAAAGAGCTTTTTGGTTGGGAGCCCCTTTGGGGCCCTCATTGTCTAACTCCCAGATTTTGTGTCATGCCACTTCTAATCTTACTGGCTGGCTTTCTTAGTGTGGCTTCTAGACTGAAATACTTGGAAAGGACTTAAAGATTACTTAGATTAGTCATAGTATGTTTTCCCCCAATAAAGTGCATAGTATCTTTTTTTATAGTATCTTTTTTTTTATTTAGTCTATCTTGATAAAAAAACAAATTGTGAACTTACCCTGCCACAAATCAAATGAAACTAAAACTAGTGCCCTACAATTCACACAACTGTTTGAGCGTGTCTCTTACTTTGTTCTGATTGGTTTCTCCCTCTGAGAATGTTGAAAGTGGGGAAATGGGCATGATCCCTGATTTCCACCCTACTCACTGCTCTGTGGATACCTGTTCAAGGTATACCCTTGCAGTCACAGCAGTTCGCCTAAGTTTGAACCAACAGCTTGTCCCTAATTACTGACTGGCTCAGTGTTCTTGATCCTGGAACCTAACAGAACCAGAGTCTGGAAACCAGCTTCTAGCTCCAACCAGTTCTTTCTCCCACCACACCAGGCTTCCCTCAGCAGCCATCCTTAGAGCCTTCCATTGCGATCTCCATGGATCAGAATCTGGGGGAAATACACTGTGTCTTGGAAGCTTCTATGGTAGCAAAGCTTAAAGAACTGAACACCGCCAGATTTCTCTTGGCTCCCCAGGAGTCCTTCATAAGCAGCTCTGGGGAACCAGTTACCCAGACAGGCCTGGGGCAGTCTCATCAGATTCTATTGTCACACAGTCTGTTTGCAATCAAAGATGCTTCTGCCAGGAGGCAGAGTAGAAATTCCTAAGTTCCTAAGATGGCAAAAGGCTTCCCCAAGTGATCACTCAACATCTATTTGCTGCCTTTGTCTCTCCAGGTAAGAATCAGGGAACTCTTTAGAGCCCACTTAGATGAACCAAGGTTAGAGTCACTACGGATAATTTACGTGCATTCTGATATTAACAAAACTTTCTTTAATTAAATGACAAAAGTGGAAATGGAATATCCTGGTTAGGAAAATGGGAAAGCCACACAATGGGAGCTTTTCGCCCGTCTTAGAAATATTGAGGAAAAGTTGGTGACCTCCTCTCCACTTCTCAGTCAGACAGCTGTCTGTGCAGGGGAACAAGTGGCTTGGTCTATTTTCTCTGTTCCTGCTGCCCTGTGCTTGTGGTCAAAGTCTGTTCAGGTGGCAGACTAGAAGCTCATTCTGGGATTGGGTTTAAGCCTAGATCTCAGTGTAGTTTGCCAGTAATAAAGTTTATTTTTAAAAGATTATATGCTTGGATATTTATGAACCCTCTATTTCAGAGATCCAAGAAGTTCAGGTAATGCTAGAGAACACTACAAAGAAGAAATTCTCCAACAACTTGGCTTAAGAGCTAAACCATTATCCATACCATTGCATTTCTTTGTATATGCTTTCTTGTCTCTGTTCTTCTCCCACACACTTCCTATCACAGAGAGAACCACTGCTGAACTTTGTGTTTATCATTCCTCCAAATGTTTTCATATTTACAGTATGCATTCCTTCACAATATCGATATTTTGCTTGTTTATATATATGAATAGTATATTCACATATTCATATAAATAATTCCTTTTTTTTTTTACTTGAGTAACAATATGTTACACAATATTATGTCATCAGGGTTTACTCATGTTGACAGACATATTGCAAGTACATGCATCTCAATTGATTATAGTATCCCCATGGATTAACATATTGCATATACATTGTGATGGATATTCAGGTGGTTGCCCATACTTCACTACTAGAGGCACGCTGTTATGAATATTCTGTGATAAGCTTCCATGTACACATATGTGCAAGTTTCTCCAGGGTATGTGTCTCATAGGCAAATTGCTGCATCCTAAGGTAAATGCATTTAGACTGGTATTGTGTACTATTAAGCTGATATTCAGGTCCCACAGAAGAGAGGAGATGACTTCTGTTTCCTTCATCTCCTACCTACAGTAATCTTTCTTCTCCCTCCTTGTGCTTTATGAAGGCTTAATCATTTCTTATGACTCAGCTAAGTTTGTCTCTCTTGTGAAAGCTTCCCTGAGCCCAACAGATTGATCATTCCCCTCATCTGAGCTTTCACAGATGGTACTTCTGCCATCCACTTCTAGGACTTGTCAGTTACCAAGCCCTGTAGATCCTGTGAATATGTTGGCACAAATTTCGCAAAGGCTCTAACTTCCAGAAGAGACACCAAAGAGCAGACTTCCCAAAACCATACTATAGGGATACTGTGTCCTTCTATAGATTCTTAATCACCCAAAGCTCCAACAGTTAGAAAGATTTACCCAACAGTGGCATCCTTGCCATTGCCCTTAATCCTCTTTACCCAGAACACTTGGGTTCTTTATGAAAGTTGGAGCATAAAATCAATTTTGTTAACTCTAATATCTACACACATAAAGGTCATACAATCCCTACCCACATTCTCCTGCCATTTACTTGATCAGAAAAGGTACATACGTGAAACTATTATAACAACAACAAAATCCACTTGTGGAATTATAAAATGGTGGGGCTTTAAAGCTGAAAGGGCTCACAGGTGATCAACACAATCTCCCTTTGAGAAACAAGAAACAATCTTTTGAAGTGGTATTTCACCTGAGATCACATATCCAATTAATAGCAAAGAGCTCATGATAACTTGTTTCCTTAATTTACCAAATATTTCTAGAACACTGAACTATACATCTCCATATGTATGTTAATTAAGATGAACCTGAGAAATTCAATTTTGTTAAAACTTTCTTATAGATCTACTCTGTGAGTATTGCCATGTAAGTATATCACGGACTTTACAGAAGACATTATTATCACTAGAGTTTTCACAAAACTTATATTTCATCTCATGGCAGTAAGACAGGAAAATGGTGAACCATGAGAGACTATGGACTCTGAAAAACAGTCTGAGGGGTTTGAAGTGGTGGGGGGGGTGGGAGGTTGGGGTACCAGGTGGTGGGTATTATAGAGGGCATGGATTGCATGGAGCACTGGGTGTGCTGCAAAAAAAATGAATAATACTGTTATGCTGAAAATTAATTAATTAATTAATTTATTAATTTTTTTAAAAGACAGGAAAATGGTGACACCTGAGCGTGTACCAAGATGTAAACTTAAAAGTTTTAACTGAGGCGGTGAGAAAAAATAGATGAAAATTCCAAGGTGGAATACTATACCACATGCAGACATTTTGAAGTAATTCTGAGAATCATGTGGAACACACAGAGAAGATAAAGAGGTCAAAAGAATAGGAATTAGGAAGAATATTCTTGTGAAAATTATTTGGAAAAGCTATGCTAGGAACCCACCCCTCTTTTCTCTTGCCATTTTACTTTAAATTTAGAGAAGGACTTTGGCAAGACTATTTGGCTCTGTGTTTGGGGGATCTGGGGGGATGCTGAGACTCAGAGTGACACATGCCTGAAGAATAAAGGGGAGAAGCTGGATGGAATGGCCCACATCTATAAAGCAGATGGGGGGGCGCTTGGAAAGTCATCACACTCTCCTGTGTGGATTAGCAGTGTTCAGATGTGAAATCTCATTGGAAAGTTCAGTTATTTAAATAGGAATCCTATCAAAGAAATCTTCTGCCAGAGGGTAAGGGAATCCATGGAAGATATGTGGAGTAGACTGCCAGAAATATAAGTTGAGTTGAGTATGGATAAAGGCCACACTAACCAAAAGTAAAGGCACTGTCCATGCCTGTGGAGTCCTCACTTAGAGAAGTTCAGTAGGAGAGCCATTGAAGAATCACGGAAATTCCTGTGAAAGGTTAGCTGAACCCATCGGCCAGAACCCATCTTGTAAGCCAAACTTACAACTCACCAACTAAGAACTTTCTCTCTCTATTCCCATTTCTCAACCTGCTTTCAACAGAGGACAGGTTGTCAACTTAAGCTTAATAGGTGAACAGATGGAAGAGAAGGAAGGAAGGAAGGAAGGAAGGAGGGGGGGTTAATCATGACTCAATTCTCCAAAACATAAACTGGCCTACTTGGACTGCCCCAACGTAGTGAATAGGCTGGGCAAGAGGTCTCACCTTTAACCAAAGACCAAAGTATTATTTTGTAGGTACCATGTCCATTATTCATTGACATTTCTGACTCATCTGATTTTGATATACAAAATCATTAGTTATCTTTATTTCCAAGAACATCTAGAAGATGATGCAATGTGCCAAAATTTCGGTGGCCTGGGTAACTGCCCCTAGTATTTAAATAATTAGGAGTTGGAAACAAAAATGAAGCTGTGCTGTGATTGCATTCGATGAGTCCTGGTCATTCCACATACCAATTACAAATATGACCTCGTGCGAGGCACTTCAGATGATTTCATTTAATTCTTATCATGCAAGTTGGATATTAATACACTGACTTTTCAGAGATAGTTCAGAGAACTTATGTCCCTAACATAACTAAATACATGACTATGTGAGTAACTAGAAGAACCCGCATCCTCCCAGGAGACAAGAGCATCTGTGTGGCTCTACAGGCCATTTTCCTTCCACTCCATCCATCAGGTAATCATGCAGACAAATGGCAGCACGAAATACCAAAATAAGGAGTTTTACCGGCATAACCTGAATGGTCTGTCTCATCTTCATGTTAAATCCAGAAGAAAACCCACACAAAAGGCCTCAGAAAGGACTGTAAATATTAACTAAAGTTATTTTATTTTTTTTTTAATTTTATTTTTTTTAATTTTTTATTTTTTATAAACATATATTTTTTAAAAGGCACCAAAGAGAAATTTTGTTCCTAACACAATGTAGTTTCTTAAAATCAGTTTAAAATCACAATTCAGTTTCTTAAAATCTCCTTCTCTACTTCTCTTCTAATCTCATATAATCAGCTGCCCTCAATCTCTCACCTCTGTACGCAAAAACATCCAGAACTCTCTTCCCTAACTCAGGGATTTTACAGACTTCACTCTCTAAATTCTCTTGCTAGCCTATCAAATTGACAGTTTCCTCTGAGGTCTTCATTCTTTCCAATAGTAATAAAGCAAACATTTCTCCCTTCTTGCACCCAGTCTACCCTGACCTTTGTTGCCATAATCAACATGCTGAGAAGGGTCAGAGGTGATGGGAGAGGGGAATGGCCATAAATATTTTATCTTACATTTTATCTCTCACACGGGAGTTCACAGAATGGGAATCTATTCGGACTTGAGTAACAGAGAGACTTCAAACAATCATATCAGCCTTGAAGGAGGGAGAGAGTTTCGGTACTTGTGATTAGTACATCAACATTATGTCTACTCTCTTATTCCAAATGCTAAGAGGTTGAAAGACAAATTCAAGTACAGTTGACCCCAGAGCAGTGGGGGGGTTAGGGCTGCTGACCACCCCCACTTCCTTGCAATCAAAATTTATATGTAACTTTTGCCCGCCCCAAAAAACTTAACCACTAATTGCCTACTGTTGACTGGAAGCCTTGCTGATAACATAAACAGTTGATTAACAGATATTTTATATATATTTTATTTACTATATTTTTATAGTAGAGTAAGCTAGAGAAAAAAATGTTGAGAATCATAAAACACTTACATAAGTACTGTATTTATTTAAAAAAAAAAAAGAAATCCATACATAAGTGGACACACACAGTCCAAACCCATGTTGTTCAAGGGTCAACTGTGCTCTCTACCATAAGACATTTTCTCCTACCTTTCAAAGGACTACCTTTTCTCCTACCTTTCCTGAGGAGAGCTGCCATCACTAAATGTAAGCTCTAGGAAACCTATAATCAGTTTCTCTCTCTAATTGAGTACTTTCTTCCCTTAAGTTTTGGTAGAAGCATGAAAATAATTTACTGATTTAGGAACTGGGTGGAGTAGACCGCAGAAGGACAAATCAAAAACATCTGGAATGAACTAGTTGTAAGAGAAAGAGGGGGAGGGAGAGCGGGGTGGGGGGTGGAGAGAGAGAGGGGGGGGGTTTCAAATGAAACAAAGTACAGATGATTTGGCCAAATTTAAGCCAAGCCAAACACTCACATTAAACATTGCACTTGGGTCTGGTTCAATAGCGGGAGCCGGCAAGAGGGAGCGTCAGCCAACATTGCATCAGACACACATTGTGGATAGAGGAAATGAGTTTAGTCAAGCCAGCTGTGACTTCAAAGGGGCTGCTCTCTTAGAGAACAGTGGGAAAGGGTTCCCTCTTCAGTGAGGATAGCAAAGTTCGGCCAAAGCCAACGGACTTCTGGAGGAGGGAAATTACATTCAATGTACAAGAAAGGCTATTTTCCTTTAATGAAGGGGCTGTGACCATCAGAAAGGAAGATGATGGGGAAAGGAGGTGAGAAGAAAAGATTCTGACACTCATCTGAGGACTGGAGTCTTATATGCATAATTATGAAATGGGGTGTTTGTGTATAGAGTACTGGTTGCTTTTCAGCTCAGACACCTCCTTGCCTGAATCATGTTTCCAAATCTGTGGGAGGAGAGATCATAGGATTCCTCCCCCAACTGATTCCCATAGTTTCTTTTCCTCTTCATACTTCTAAAAAACTACACAGTTCTTTCAAATTATTTACTCAACACAAATTCACTAAGGGACAAACAGTGGGTTGGACCCTGGGAACACAAAGACAAACAAGACAGTCCTTTTTCTAGGGGTTCACAGTCTGAAGAACTAGACACATACACAGAGGATTATGGCACTGGTCAATAAATCTTATGTTAGAATGGTGGTTCTCGAAGCGGGATCACCTTGACCAGCATGAGCATCACCTGGGAACTTGTTAGAAATGCGAATTTGTGGGTCCCTGCCCAAACCTACCCAATCAGAAAGCTGAGGTTGGTTTAATAAGCTCTCCAGATGGTTTGGATGCATGCTAAAGTTGTAGAAATCCCTTGGTAGTGGAAAAGAAAGAACTTTGGAGCAAAGAGACAACACACTTGAGTCAACCTAGAGTTCCTCAGCCATCTATAAATCACATCTCAGTTCCTTCCAGAGGAGATTCTAAATAGGATGCTCTCTGGTTATTCACAAGAATGGTACACAAGTGAATGTCTTGTCTCTATGTCAATTGTAAGAACTTTAAGAGCAGGGGCTAATTCCTCTTTCATGGTTTTTTTTTTTTTCTTCCTTTCTCTTCCTTTCAGACATCAGCCCAAAGAAGATACAGGCATTGAAACTGATTTTAATTCAGAACTTCCACTGGTGTGTGGGTTATACATTCACAAGGAGAAATTGGCAAATATGTATTTAAAAATTCTCCTAACTCTCATAGGTTGCAGGAGAACACAAATATTATCTTTCCCAAGCACCCATTTGATATTTGAATTCTCTCTGTGATATCTTTGCCAATGGTTTGTTCTTAGCTTGAGTTCTTGCACTGATCTCACTATCTAGGGATACACTTTGCTTCCTTTCAGACAGCTCAGCTAGGAAGAGCTGGCTTCTTCTGGGCTGAAATTTACCATCATTTAAATTCCATTTGTTAGTTATAGTCCTATCTCTTGGGAACCCATAGCAAAGATACTTACATATTAATGTGACATATTTCAAGTATTTGAAGGTAGTAATTATGTAGTATATGACATAGGTTAAACTCATAGACTCTGGAACAAGATTGCCTGCATTCAAATTCCTGTTCTATTACTCATGAGCTCTATGACCTTGAAAGAGTTATTTACTATCTCCATAGCTTTGTTTCTATATATACATAAAACTATATAATAGCATTACACAAAGGGCTTTTGTAAGGAGTGCATGAATTAATATATGTAAATGTTCCTGGTAGACAGTAAATGCTCTAAAAGTTTGGGCTATTATTAATCATCATTATCAAAGAGAGCTTGTCAAGTATATGACCCAAGTCATCATTCTAATTCTTTAGCCACTCACCAGGTAAGCCTGTTCACTCCCATGACTTCAGTCACCATCTAGGTTTGTGAACATATCTTCATTTTCTCTCTGAGCACACAGCTAAATGCAAGGAGCCAGTTGGGACCATATGAATCGTTCTGGCCACTATCATTTGGGTGGAAACAATGCACACAACTTCTAGTCCTGGCCTCCAACATCATCCTGAGAAACCCTCCATTTTCTTTCTCTCTCTTCATCTGATAGTTGAACATATAGGAAGGATGCCAGACCAGGACTCCAAGAAGCCTCCAGGGAGAAGTGGAGCCCTGAGTTGGAGGAAGCTCTCCGAGTCAATGTTTAGAGGGGAGCAGCCTGTGAGAGCTACCAGGCTAGAACATCCACATGGGGCTTTGTGTTTTATTGAGTTAAACTATTGAGACTTTCATGGCCTATCATGCGTTAACACAATGACTCCCTCATTTATATGTATTGCTCAGATTTTGCTTCTGGACTCCAGAACTATACATCCCACCTTCTATTCAGCCCTTCTACAACTGGACCCTCAAGTAGAGTAGTAAGTCAACTCAAGTAGTAAGTCAACTCAAGGCTTCAGGGATCAGACGGTTGTGTTGAAATACCAGTCTGCCAGGAACCTGCAATAGAACCATTAGGTGAATTATTTATGTATTTGTAACTGTATATTCTTCACAGTTTTTGGAATATCAAGTGGGTAGATGTATATAAAACACTTAGAATGGTCAATAGTCCATGGCAAATGTTCAGTAAATACTATGGCACAGTTATTATGGCCATCCTACTCCAAATTTGCTCCTTCCCTTTAGTCCTCCATACAAATAACTGCTACTTTCTCCACCATCCAACAAGATGTTAAAACCAGAAACTTGCAACTCAATCTTGAATCAGTTTTTTTTTTCTTCATTATGCCACATGGAACCAATCACCCAAAACCAATTGATCATACTCCTTAAATATTTCTGAAATCCATCCACTTCTCTCTATTCTCTCGCGCTGTGCCCTCTCCATTTTGAAGGCAGCAGCATTCATGACTCTATTATAGTTGTATTCTTACTAGTATTTTCAAATCCATCTTCATGCCCTTCAAATGCATTCTTTAAAATTCAAATCTGATCTGGCTACTCTAATATTTAAAACACACTCATATTTTTTGTTGCCCTTTGGAAAGACCAAATTACTGACCCATCACTTCAGCCTCTCCTTATCTCCACCTCAGGACCTTATCTCTGGAGTTCAGCCATGCTGGGCTTTTATCATCTTCATAAATATGCCACAGGTTATCCCATTTTTTTAGGTTTTCACGTGTGGGCTACTTTTGCTTAGAATGAACTTTCTCCCCACCACCAGTTTACCAAATTAATTCCTGACCCTTCTTTATATTCCAGCAGAAGTGCTACACTGTCCAGATAGCCTTCTTCATCATCTCTGCTCATGCTAATACTAGTACGTTCTTCTGCCCTCGGTCAAAGAGGGAAAAGAAAAAATGATATGAGCCTTTGGCATTGACAATGGCTTTGCAGCAGTCCCCTAAGCATGTGGGATTTCTCTAGCTTCTTTGGAGTCGTGACCAATAGTTCTGTCCCCTTCCCTGGTTCTAATAAAACTCTGTGATGGGTTTTGGATTACACTCATTCCAAGAAGACTCCTTGTCAGTCCTCCAGTGGCCTTTGTTGTCTACAGCCCCTTGCAATGAATTTGAGGGCAAAGGTCTCGGTTACATCCACCACTGAAATCAGACTCATCTATACTACATGAGGAACGTATTAAAGGGTGGAATCCAGCATTCATCCTCCCAGAACATAAGCAATAGTTCTGCAGCCATTCCCTGTCTTTACTTTTGATAGTTCTATAACCCACTGCCTCTCACGTTGCAGACAGCTAGGATTTCTCCTGACCTGCACCGAAAATAAAACAGCATGCAGCAGAGGAGTCAATGCAAGTCTTGGGAATGTTTTCGCTAAGAGAAGAGGTTGAACAAGTTTCGATACCAAAAAACTTATAAATCCCTCTAAGTATTTTCCCCATTTTAATAGTTCTAGCCAGTGCCTTATTATTATTCACCCCATGTTTGAATAATGGAACACT
Source organism: Mustela nigripes (assembly GCF_022355385.1). Lineage (NCBI taxonomy): Eukaryota > Metazoa > Chordata > Mammalia > Carnivora > Mustelidae > Mustela > Mustela nigripes. The sequence continues at coordinate 185,879,736 of NC_081559.1, forward strand.
TAGATCACTATTTCATCAAGGGAAGGAAATGCTGTATATTCTAAAAAGCACTTTGAATAGAGCTCTCTTCCTTTGCAAGGCCATACTTCACTGAATTTTCCTAATTGCTAAATGCACAGTTCTGGCTTGAAATTCAAGAGCCTGAAGAGTTGTAGAACACGTACTGAGCTGGTGAAAACCAGACCATAACAGATCCCAGGGCCTTCCTTATCCAAGCAAACCTTTCCAGTCCCAGATTATTACAAGCAGTGGCAATAGTTTGTATCTATACACATGAACACTGTATTACTGTAAATAGTTTCAAATATGTGTCTATACCTGAATTATGAATATATATATATATGAATGATAGAAAAGGCCTCAATTCTGGCCCTCAGCACTGCTATGCAACAGTAAATTGAGTTTGGGAAAGTTCTGAGCCTCAGTTTACTCATCTGCTAAATGGGGATAATGCATTTGTCTTGGTCACCAGTCAAGGTTCTTTTATAGCTCTAATGTGATAATGTAGGCCCTGAGGCTCAATGATCCAGGATATGTTCAAGAACTTTTCAGGGAAAGGGGTTTTCTTACACCATGTGTGCTATCTGCTATCTGTTCTGGGACCAAGCTAATATAGGGGCTCCTTTCGTTGTCCAAAGTGCAGCATCTCTGATATCTTCTACGGGAGCTTGGAGCAGAGCAGATTTGGACAGCTGAGAGCCTCGCTCTGAGCAGGTCAGAGTCTCCTCCCATTTCCTGTCTAAAGTCTTTCTGAAGAAGTTAATTCAAGTGGGACAATCAGCCCATTGTTTGAAAGAAGTCCAAGGTTCTTGAAGATCTGATTTTTGGATTCATTCCCCCAGGTGAGCAATAATATGCACGTAAGAAACACATAGCTGTGTGTGCAATAACCCGGAGCCTAAACTACTTGACACAACCCAATCACCCAATACACACTTGCTGGTGGATCATTCAGGAAATAGTTATGAAATTTCTTTTGAGTATGAGGAAGTGCTCATGCTGTATCCTTAAACAATGAAGTAAGGTTTGCATTTGTGTGACCTGTATTCTATCAATTCTATGCCAAGGAGTTCTGTTGATCGTGATAGACTCCAGAGTATATAAACAGAGAGCAGCTTTCTTCTCCCTTTTATCTGTCCCTTTAAACCTGTGCAGTGGGTTTTGAGAGGCCAACTTTCAACTTTTCCAGGTCACCCCAGATTTTGACATATGTTCTCTGGCCAACTTGAGGCCTGAAAACAGCCTCATTTCAGCAACTAAAGTATCCAGTCTAGTATATATCACCACCCACTAACGCCGTTGAAGATTTCCCTTCTACACCAGCTTAGGTTCTGCTTCATGCCTGGGAGATTGCTGTGAGGAAGAGATACCTGGTTACCTTCTTGTCTCTCCTTTCTTTCCCTCTCTTCTCCCTCACTAGTCTTCCTCAGGCTCCCCAGAGTTGAAACAGGCTTTGATAGAATGTGGTCATTGTGCCCTCTAGAGGCAGCACAGTGTGTATGGATGACTTGTCCTTGAGGAGCTCTCCTGAGTCCATCATAAGATCCCCCTATGTGTATGTAAGTGTCCATCTCTTGGTACACCAAGGTGTCCATCAACTGATGAATGGATAAAGATGATGTAACACACACACACACACACACACACACACACACACACACACAATGGAATATTACTCAGCCACCAAAAAGAATAAAATCCTGCCTTTTGCAATGATATGGATGGAGATAGAGTGTATTATGCCAAGGGAATAAGTCAGAGAAAGACAAAGACTATGATTTCACTCATATGTGGAATTTAGGAAGCAAAACAGATGAACAAATGGGGAAAAAGAGAGAGAGATGGAAGCAAACCATAAGAGACTCTTAACAATAGAGAACAAACTGAGGGGTGACAGAGGGAGGTGGGTGGGGGATGCGCATTAAGGAGGGCACTTGTTTCTTTGTTTGTTTGTTTTGTTTTGTAGTGGTATAATGTTACAGTGTAATGTGCAATTTGTTTCCAGTTAACTTGTCTTAACTTCACTGTTTACTGTTTTGAACATGTCTCTGGAGTTCTAGCTCCAGGGTGATAATGCCTTCCTTCCTCAATAGGTGCTAATAAATTTAGGGTTAGATAGATTTGTTCTGTTATTTTGTGAGCTAAGCATTCTGCAAGTATTCATTATTTGAGCAATGAACATAGGAAGGATTCAATAAATGTAAAAAATGCATTTGACATTATGAAAAGTATTAATTACTAACTCTGGAGCAGCTGTGTACTCATCCCATTTTAACAAGTACAAAAATAGGTGTGGCTTTATGGAAACAGTTTCCTGGGAGTGAACTTATTCTATGCCATGATTAAAGCCAGTTGGCAGATTTGCCTCTCCTAGAAGGTAATGAGTCCCTTTTCCTGGAGTGGATTATGTTCAGGATGATGACTGTTCAAAGACGTGCAGAACACAAGTTAGACTAGATGGCTTTAAGGATCCATTCACTTGAGATTTTCACAAGTTTGAAAATTCAGAAATTTATTATTCATTCATTCAACAAATGAAAATTTGCTGTGCTAGGCACTCTTTACAAAATCCCTAACCAAATACAGGAAGATAGACAATAAATAGATAAATGAATTAATGTTTAGTAATCAATGTTTAGTATGTCAGGTGATGATACCTGCTGATAGAAGACCTAACATTTTCAGCTGGAGCTGAGTTTTAAATTTAGTTTAGAGCGGTACCCCAATCTCAAACCTCAGTGGCAGGAAGGCAAAGAGTGTCAAATGCAATGGCCTCTGAGTCCCAGATGTTTCCTTTCCCTAGCATTTAATATCATCTGATGCAGATGGATCCCTGGTCAGTTGAGGAAACTAATTAATAGTTGATAAGTTTCATCAGGGAAAAGATTTCTATCATGGGGTTCGGTATCCTTCATCAAAGCATCCAGGTGATACTATGAATTTTTCCCCTCTGGTTAATCAGGTTGGCTAAATCCAGGAGAAGGGTTCCACAAGGTCAGAGAGATGGAAAAACAGCTACAATTGGCATTCTGGAGCACATGATTGTATCTATTTATATATACCTCCAGGGAGACAGGGGGAAAAGGCTCTAGTATGCACAGATAAGATTTTCAAAGGTCCTAAAAAGCTAACTGAACCATTCAATCCACTAAGAGAAGATTAGTAATAAGTATCTGCTCCTAGATAATGGTAGTTTATTTCTTTTTATCAGAAAACTTCAGTACAACTTAGAAGAGCAATTTTGATACATTTGCCCTGTTTCAAGGACTGGATTAGGCTATGTTTAAACAGAGACACAGACATATTTCTAGGTTTAACCTCACACATAAATAATTCCTAAAGTGATTTTGTATCTATTATTTAACAGATTTATTCCTGCACAAACCAAGCTCAGAGTTAAGCAAAATAGGTCTTGGGATTTGGGTGGAAACAGGAAAAGAATGTATGTTTTTGGTGTCACAGGTTTTCACATACATTTAGCCCCTCCCGCTGGGGGCTCTCAAGCGTCAATGGGCATCCAAGAAATGGGTGTGTAGGTTGCAACATGCCATACATTTCTTCATTTCTTCATTCACAAACATGGCAGTCACCGGCTTGGGGTCTGAGGCTCACAGTTTAGGAAAGTGGAAGACAAGCTTTGCAATAGCTATAATAAAAAATGAAATGTGGAGAGCACCATTAGAAAGTTATGGAGTGTTATGGGAGTTCATGGGAGGAATATATCACATTAATTTTCTTGTCAGAAGATCCCAGTGGGCTTTGTGGGCAGCTGTATTCAGCTCAGCTGATGTGGAGGAGGGGAGGAAGAGCATAATCACTGTGGTCCATTGTTCCAGATAATGCACCCAAAACTTCACAAAGGACTGGCTTTGTCAGATGCTTAGGGCCAATGTGCCTGTTTTTAAAAACACGCCTATGGAGTCGCACTTCAGCCCAGGGACCAATCCTGGGCTGTGGGACTTTTAGTGCCAAGTAAGTTCCAGGCAAACAGAATGAGTTGGTCATCCTACCTGGTAAGGCTGTGCCCTCAGACCAGACAGCTCTCTTCACCGAAGATGCTAACAACTGCAGATTTCTGCTGACCCTCCCCTTCAGCTTTCTAGAATGGGCATCTGGGGCAGTGTTTCTCCTTGGCTACCCTCTTACCTTCACTGTACGTATTACACCATTTTGCAGATACATTAGGTTCAATGAATTGCAGTGCCCCACATGAGGACAGCAGCTCTTAAATCAAAGAATTACTCATGATCTATGTAGGCTCTGAAACTCTTAAAAGGGTCAAATACTTCGTCTTCAGGAATAGCATCAAGATGAGAAGGGAAGACAGGAATATTTTCCTTTAGTAAATTTAAGGAAGAGAGATCATGGAGCAGCAAATAGGTTGCCAAAGTTTTAATAAGAGATTGGGAGCAGTCACAGTCCTTGGGGTCTAAGCCAGGAGAGGGCTGAGTCCTGGGTCTGACTTGGCATGGCTGGTAGCCCCGAAGAGAAGGTTGCTACAAGGTTTTATAGTCCCACAGGCAGCCTGCTTCCCTCCTCTTTTTTGTTAGGCCTGTTTTATAAGCCAGCAGAAACATAAGCTGAATTCTGTGGAGGTGTTCCCAAGAAGCTTTCCCCCTTTCCTGGAGGGCTAAAAGACAAAAAAGGGACCGTTCATGGTAAGGAAAGGAAGTGGTTGGAGTGGATTCCACAATTCCTTGGCCTTTTAAGCCTGAAGATGACTAGTTAAATAATTTGATGCACAGATCCTGACCAACATTCTAATGAGCTCTGGTAAGCTGGCACAGAAAATTAATGATAATAAATTAATTCCAGAGAATTCCATTTTATATACTCAATTATTAATGGAATTATGGTGTTATTAATGGTGTCAATTATTAATGGCATGAATAATTAAGAAATCACATCTATGCTATGATGTACAAGGGTTCTAGTGTTGAGCAAATTGCTCAGAATAAATAAATAAACATAGCAGGGTTCAGACCTATAATGTTCAGCCTTCAACGTGTTTCTTGGAAAACTGGTCGTCATAAGACTAATTTTATTGATGACGTCTCTGTTACTAGGACTCCTGCCCAAGTTTTATGATAGTAACAAGAAAGAGCGTAGGGGATGGGGGACCATGTTTCCTTGGCATTTCTGCTTTCAGGAGAAACAGAGAGGAGACTTTGAAACTGGCATCTATAGGAAAGCAGATACGAGAAGAAAGAGGTTGTATGAATTTAGTGAATCCAGAAGAGCTGACGGGTAACCCAAGGATGACTAGTTAGTGTTGTTTAACTTGAAAGATATCAGGAGCAGGCTACTGCCACAGCCAGTGCGATCAGAACTGTAAGCAAAAATGAGGGAGGGACTTCAGGAAGAATGTAGTTTCCAATGGGGGCAATTGATCGGCTGTGTGAGTATCCTGCAATAGCTTCCTGAGTCTCCAGTCTCTTGCTTGTGTAAGGGGGATGGTATTTATTCTGAAGGTGGTTTGACAAAGTAAATGTAGCGTTCACAATAAGGTCTCAACAACAACTATTAGTCTGGTTGTTGCTTGTTAGTATCATTATAAACCTTATTATCCAACTTGACCATGTTACAGGTGATGAGATTGATGCCTGAAGAGGTAACTTGCCACTTGGTTTGTATATAGGACATCTTCCCCTCACTGCTCCAGGCTACTGTCTTCATCCTCGGTGCTTTCCAGGAGCCGGCCTTCATGCCCAACACTGACAGGCTCCAGTGCCTGGGTGAGCTCTGCTAACGGAGAGATGGACCAGAGATGGGCATAAGGGGCAGGAGGAGGCCAGGGCATCTATTTTCTTGGCTTCTTCCTTGAGAGAGATTCCTATCAGGTGGCCAGGCATCTCTATAGACAGCTACCGGTATTCCCAAAGTGACTAAGTCTACGTGATTTTCTTTTTCTTGAATCCTGAAGCTGCTCCCATCTCTAGACCCTTCCAGTCTATAAATGATAACAAGTTTTTGCTGCCAGCTGTGAATTACTGTGCTATCCCTTTGTGAAAAATGTTGATCAAATTATCCAACTTTGAGATAGCAGTGACAGAAATGATACAGAGTCCATGTTCTTGGTGTATTGTCTTAACACTCACTTAATTTTCATTCATAGGCTCATTAAATTATTGTCTCCTTAGAACAAGGCCCCAAGCTGGACACAGTGATATAAATATCAGAAACACGTGGGTGCCCATTATTTTGAAACACCACTTTAACCCAATTGTTTCTATGTGAAGAGGCAACTAATTTAGACACTGGGCTCTATGTCGTTATTGTAATTACTCAACTCTGCTGTGGTAGTGCCAAGGCAGCCCTAGACAATACATCTACAAATGAATATGCCTATTTACCAATAAAACTTTACTTATATCCGTTGAAATTTGTACTCCAAATAATTTTCATGACTCACAAAATGCTACTCGTTTGATGTTTTCCCTCCAAATATTTAAAAATATAAAAGGTATTCTTAGATTGTGGACTGTATGAAACCAGGCAGTGAGCTAGATTTGGCCTACAGACCATAGTGTGCTGACTGCTGTGCTAAAACATGAACTTGATGTTGAGGGAACAGATTTAAGGAGGCCAAGAGTTAAGAAGGGGAAGCAAGGAGAAGATCCATATAAGAAGTGACATTTGCACAGGGAACTGATGGATGACAGAGTTGGTGTGGCAGGAAAGAAGGGAAAGTACCTTTAAAGCACAGGTAATGAGCAAAAGGAAAGAATCTTGGAAGTGTAAGATGTGCTCAAGGAGTGCAGCCTGAACTTGTAGGGCCAGAAAAAAGAGGTGTGGGGTGATTAGGGAGGGGAGACCCTGGTGGGAGAGAGGGCAGGAGGCTCTGAGTCACATCCTGGAGGACCAGAGTGCCCTGCTGAGAGACTGGATTTGAGAGATGGGAAAGCCTAGTGATGGGATCCTGGCAACCAGCATTAGACAGACCTGAGTGCAAAACCCACCTCTACCATTTTCTGGCTGAGCAATCATAGGCAAACTACTTCAGCTGTCTGGGCCTCATTTCTTACATGCAAAACAGTCATCATCACAGCACCAGCTTCATTACAGTTGTGAGGAGTAAATGGGCTAATACATGCAGACTGCTCTCAGCAGTACCAGCTCTTGGTAAGTGCTCAAGAAAGGTCTGCTATTATTAGCATTCCCATGATTGGGCTCATGGACTAGGCTGGCTCTCACTATGTTTTCTCTAGTCCAAGTTCAGAAAATTTTTGCCATTGCCAGTGGGGATGGCAGCTGGACAGCTGGCAGATCTGAGATGAACATAAGGTTTCCCTTCTAGCACCATGACAGCATCAGCCCTAATGAGTCTTCAGTGGCAGAAATCCATTTCTCTGGACCTGAACCCCATAAACCTTGGGTCATTGGACATGGAGCCAGAGCCACAGCTCCTGAGTCCAGACAATATTCTTCTTGGAGTGTTCACCTATTATTACTTTGCCTATGAAAGCCTGCTTAGGCTGCAAAGAGAAAGGACAATGTTTGGATAGTTCTCCTTTTTAACAATTCCCTTTTGAATCTCCTGGGTAGCAGCCTTCAGTGAATTTCCATGGTTTACTATCCAACCTGAAGAAGGAAAAAGGCTGAAACAAGTGGATATTATTTAGGGACTAGTCTTTAAAAAAGCAAGTTCTATCTATCCTAAGGATGTCTAAAGTAAAACATTTTGTGATTACTTTAGTGGATCTTTAAAATATTTCAGACCTGATTTTAATGCAATATTGTATAGAAACCATAGCATTTTACTCCAAAGACACTGTAAAAAGATTATGAAGTATTTCCTGTCTTGTTAATACTAACTGGTGTAAGGTGGTATTTCGGTGTGGTTTTGATTTGAATTTCCCTGATGGCTAATGATAGTGAACATTTTTTTCATGTGTCTGCTAGCCATTTGTATGTCTTCAGTGGAGAAATGTCTGTTCATGTCTTCTCTCCATTTTCTGACATGATTGTCTGCTTTTTGGGTGTTGAGTTCAAGGAGATCTTTATAGATCTTGGATATAAGCCATTTATCTGTAGTGTCATTTGCATTGGTAGGAATGCAAGTTGGTGCAGCCACATTGGAAAACAGTGTGGTGATCCCTCAAAAAATTAAAAATAGAGCTACCCTATGACCCTGCAATTGCACTGCTGGCTATTTACCCCAAAGGTACAGATGTAGTGAAAACAAGGGCCACATGCACCCCAATGTCCATAGCAGCAATGTCCATAATCACCAAACTATGGAAAGAGCCAAGATGCCCTTCAACAGACAAATGGATAAAGAAGATATGGTCTATATATACAATGGAATATGACTCAGCCATCGGAAAAGATGAATACCCAACTTTTTTTTATCAACATGGACAGGACTGGAGGAGATTATACTGAGTGAAATAAGTCAAGCAGAGAGAGTCAATTATCATGTGGTTTCACTTACTTGTGGAGCATAAGGAATTACATGGAGGACATTAGGAAAAGGAAAGGAAAAGTGCATTGGGGGAAATCAGAGGGGAAGACAAAGCATGAGAGACTGTGGACTCTGAGAAACAAACTGAGGGTTTTGGGGGGAGGTAGGTGGGGGTTTGGGTGAGCCTGGTGGTGGGTATTAAGGAAGGCATGTACTGCATGGAGCACTGGGTGTGGTACATAAACAATGAATCTTGTAACATTGAAAAAATAAAATTAAAAAAAGTTACTCCTCAAAAAAAAAAAAAAAGGCTTTTTAAAAATTAGTGAGGAAGAGGACAGATTATTTTAAAGACAAAATAATTTTAATATTTAATTATAATTCAGATAATTAAGTCACTAAACAGACTTTAAGGACATATTTGAAGGTAATAATTTTAACCCCACTTTAAAAAGTATGAAAAATTCTGCTATAAAAGTAACAACATTTGTTACTGTACAGATAATAGGTAAATATATTTCTTTATTACTCAATATTTGGTGAAAAAAAGAGAAAGCTAGAGAAAACGAAATAACAATTATTCAGAGACTAAACTCATAGGCTGTGTTTTTAACATTCATTATGTATATTCTTCAAAGACTCTTATTGGCATATTGTAAATCTAGATAAAGGTAGGAGGAAAAAAACAAAAAAAAAAGTATGGGATATAAAAGGATTATAGTGGAAGAAAGAGGTGAGGATGCAGAGAAAGGGGAACACTCCTACATTGTTGGTGGGAATGCAAGCTGGTGCAACCACTCTGGGAAACAGCATGGACGTTACTCAAAAAGTTGAAAATAGAGCTACCTTATAACCCAGCAATTGCACTACTAGGTGTTTACCCTAAAGATACAAATGTAGTGATCTGAAGGGGCATGTGCACCCGAATGTTTATAGTAGCAATGTCCACAATAGCTAAACTATGGAAAGAACCTACGGATGAAGAAAAGGTGGTATATATATACAATGGAATACTATGCAGCCATCAAAAGAAATGAAATCTTGCCATTTGTGACAACATGGATGGAACTAGAAGGTATTATGCGTAGCGAAATAAGTCACTTGGAGAAAGACAATTATCATATGATCTCCCTGATATGAGGAAGTGGAGATGCAACGTTGGGGGGTTGGCGGGTAGGAAAAGAATAAATGAAACAAGATAGGATCGGGAGGGAGACAAACCATAAGAAACTCTTAATCTCACAAAACAAACTGTGGGTGACCAGGGGAAGGTGGGTAGGGAGAGGGTGGTGGGGTTATGGACATTGGGGAGGGTATGTGCTATGGTGAGTGCTGTGAAGTGTGTAAACCTGGTGATTCACAGACCGGTACCCCTGGGGATAAAAATATATGTCCATAAAAAATAAAAAATAATAAATAAATAAATAAATAAAACTCCAGGAAAAACAAAAATGAAAAGAATTTGCAAACACCAAACCAGCCCTTCAGGAAAGATTGAAAGTGGTGCTCTAAGCAAAGAGAAAGCCTAAAAGTAACAGACCAGGAAGGAACAGAGACAATATACAGTAACAGTCACCTTACAGGCAATACAATGACACTAAATTCATATCTTTCAATAATTACCCTGAATGTCAATGGGCTAAATGCCCCAATCAAAAGACACAGGGTATCAGAATGGATAAAAGAGACAGGACCCATCTATATGCTATCTGCAAGAAACTCATTTTAGACCCAAAGACATCTCCAGACTTAAAGTGAGGGGGTGGCGAACAATTTACCACGTTAATGGACATCCAAAGAAAGCTGGGGTGCCAATCCTTATATCAGATAAATTCTATTTTAAGCCAAAGACTATACTAAGAGATGAGGAAGGACACTATATCATACTTGAAGGGTCTATCCAAAAAGAAGATCTAACAATTGTAAATATCTATGCCCCTAACGTGGAAGCAGCCACAAACCAATTAATAACAAAATCAAAGAAACACATTGACAATAATATAATAATAGTATGGGACTTTAACACCCCCTCACTGATATGGAAAGATCGTCCAAGCAAAAGATCAACAAGGAAATAAAGGCCTTAATGACACTGGACCAGATGGACCTCACAGATATATTCAGAACATTCCATCCCAAAGCAACAGAGTACACATTCTTCTCTAGTGTACTTGCAACATTCTCTAGAATAGATCACATCCTGAGTCACAAATCATGTCTCAACTAGTACCAAAAGACTGGGATCATTCCCTGCATATTTTCAGACCACAATGCTCTGAAGCTAGAACTCAACAACAAGAGGAAAGTTGGAAAGAACCCAAATATATGGAGGCTAAAGAGCATCCTACTAAAGAACAAATGGGTCAACCAGGAAATTAAAGAAGAATTGAAAGATTCGTGGACACAAATGAAAATGAAAACACAACTGTTCAAAATCCTTGGGACATAGCAAAGGTGGTCCTGAGAGGAAAGTATATACCAATACAAGCCTTTCCAAAGAAACAGAAAGGTCTCAAGTACACAACCTAAACATATACCTAAAGGAGCTGGAGAAAGAACAGCAAAGGAAACCTAAAGCCAGCAGGAGAAGAGAAATAATAAAGATCAGAGCAGAAATCAATGAAATAGAAACCAAAAGAACAGTAGAACACATAAACGAAACTAGGAGCTGGTTCTTTGAAAGAATTAATAAGACTGATAAACCCCTTCCCAGACTTATCAAAAAGAAAAGAGAAAGTACCCAAATTAATAAAATCACGAATGAAAGAGGAGAGATCACAACCAACACCAAAGAAGTACAAACAATTATAAAAACAAATTATGAGCAACTATACACCAGCAAATTTGACAATCTGGAAGAAATGGATGCATTCCTAGAGACACATAAATGACCAAAACTGAACCAGGAAGAAATAGAAAAGCTGAACAGATGCATAACCAGTAAAGAGATTGAAGCAGTCATCAAAAACATCCCAATAAACAAGAGCCCAGGGCCAGATGGTTTCCCAGGGGAACTCAACCAAATATTTAAAGAATTAATACCTATTCTCCTGAAACTGTTGCAATAAAATAGAAGTGGAAGGAAAAAGTCCAAACTCATTTTATGAGGCCAGCATTACCTTGATCCCAAAACCAGACAAAGACCCCATCAAAAGGAAAAGTACAGACCAATATCTTTGATGAACACAAATGCGAAAATAAGGGCAGGAACATGGTAGGGATGTCCACTATCACCACTGTTATTCAGCATAGTACTAGAAGTCCTAGCCTCAGCAATCACACAACAAAAAGAAATAAAAGGTATTCGAATCAGCAAAGAAGAAATCAAACTCTCGTTCTTTGCAGATGATATGAAGCTTTATGTGGAAAACCCCAAAGACTCCACTCCAAAACTGCTAAAACTCATATAGGAATTCAGTAAAGTGTCAGTATATAAAATCAATGCACAGAAATAAGTTGCAGTTCTATACACCAAGAGCAAGACAGAAGAAAGAGAAATTAAGGAGTTGATCTCATTTACAATTGCACCCAAAGCCATAAGATACCTAGGAAGAAACTTAACCAAAGAAGCAAAGAATCTGTACTCAGAAAACTATAGAGTGCTCATGAAAGAAATCTGAGGAAAACACAAAGAAATGAAAAAATGTTCCAGGATCATGAACTGGAAGAAAAAATATTGTGAAAATGTCTATGCTACCTAAAGTAAGGTACAGATTTAATGCAATCCCTATCAAAGTACCATCAATTTTTTTCAAAGAAATGGAACAAATAATCCTAAAATTTACATGGAACAAGAAAAGACCCTGAATAGCGAGAGTTATGTTGAAAAAGAAAGTCAAAGTTGGTGGCATCACAATTCCAGACTTCAAGCTCTATTACAAAGCTGTCATCATCAAGACAGTGTGGTACTGGCACAAAAACAGACATGTAGTTCAATGCAACAGAATAGGGAGCCCAGAAATGAACCCTTAACTCTATGGTCAACAAATCTTTGACAAAGCAGGAAAGAATGTCCAATGGGAAAAAGACAGGCTCTTCAAAAAATGGTGTTAGGAAAATTGGATAGCCACGTGCAGAAGAATCAAACTGGATCATTTCCTTACACCACACTCAAAAGTAGACTCAGAATGGATGAAAGAACTCAATGCGAGACAGGAATCCATCCAAATCCTTGAGGAGAACACAGTCGATCTCAGCCACAGAGCAACTTCTTCCTAGAAACATCATCAAAGGCAAGGGAAGCAAGGGCAAAAATGAACATTGGGAGTTAATCAAGATTAAAAGCTTTTGCACAGCAAAGGTAACAGTCAACAAAACCAAAAGACAATTGACAGAATGGGAGAAGATATTCGCAAAGCACCTATCAGATAAAGGGCTAGAATCTCAAATCTACAAAGAACTTATCAAATTCAACACCCAAAGAACAAATAATCCAATCAAGAAATGGGCAGAGGACAGGAACAGACATTTCTGCAAAGAAGACATCCAAATGGCCAACAGACTATTGCACTCAACAACAGCACTCAACATCACCTGCCATCAGGGAAACTCAAATCAAAATCACAATGAGATACCATCTCACACCAGTCAGAATGGCTAAAATTAACAAGTCAAGGAATGACAGATGGTGGAGAGAATGTGGAGAAAGGGGAACCCTCCTACACTGCTGGTGGGAATGCAAGCTGGTGCAGCCACTCTGGAAAATAGCATGGAGGCTCCTCAAAAAGTTGAAAATAGTGCTACCCTATGACCCAGCAACTGGACTGCTGGGTATTTACCCTAAAGATACAAAGGTAGTGATCCAAAGGGACACATGCACCCAAATGTTTATAACAGCAATGTCCACAATAGCCAAGCCATGGAAAGAACCTAGATATCCATCAACAGAGGAATGGGCAAAGAAGATGTGATGATAGATATATAGATGATAGATATCCAGTGGATATAATGAGTGAAATAACTCAATATATCCATTGGATATCTATATCTATATCCCATATCTATCTATCTATTGAGTTATTTCGCTCAGTATAATACCCTCTAGTTCCATCCACATTGTTGCAAAAGGCAAGATTTCATTTCTTTTGATGGGGGGTGTGGAAAGGGAGGTTGGGTTATGGACATTGGGGAGGATATGTGATATGGTGAGTGCTGTGAAGTGTGTAAGTCTAACAATTCACAGACCTGTACCCCTGGGGCAAATAATATACTAAATAGTAATAAAAATAACTAATAAAAACATTCTCCAAAGTAAGGCAAAAAAAAAGTGAGTAAAATAGAAAGAGTGAGATAGTATATATAAATAAAAATGTATGAGTAATTACTTTAAATGTAAATAGATTAAATATTTCTATTAAAAGAACAAAGGTTAACAGCAGAGATTAAAAGTAAACCAGCCATATACTTCTTAAAAGAGATATACCCTGAATAAAAGGATGTAAAAGTTTGAAAGTGAAGGAGGAAGATTTATGCAATGTGAACAGTAATAGAGTAAGTTGGATATATACAAATATCCAACATAGTAATTTTAAAGAAAGAAACAGTACTATGATAAAAGGGACAGCTTTTATTAAAAAAAAAAATCAACCAATAAGAAAATGTACCAATTCCAAATTTGCATCCACCTAGTAACATAACTTCAAAATACATACAGAAAGTATTAAGAGAACTAAGAGGAGAAATAGACATAGTCACAGGTATTTGGAAAAAATGAATGCATACTTCATTCAAGTTCTAGTAAGTAGACCCCAAATCAGCAAGGATGTAGGATATTTGAATAGCATGAAAAACAAACACAAACTACTTAACACAGAGAGAATAATGCATGCAATAACTGCAGAAAATAATAATCAACAAGAGGATCAGATCAGTGAATACAAAACAAGGATTTATTGTTGTGGAAGCTGAATTAGAGAAAGTGCTTTACCCTTTGGTCAGAATAAGGTTTCCAACTATTCCACCACCACAGCCTCTATCAACCTAAATTTTTCTTCCTACAAGGAACAGGGCAATTTTAAGCCTGCTCAACGAGGAGGAAGAAGAGAAAAGAAACCTATTCTTGTACGAACTCCACGTTCAGGACGGTGTTTCTTTGGGGAGGACAGTGGCTCACAGAGTAAAAAACGGTTCCATTCCAATTCCTAGGAGTGGAAGTCTCCTCCTAGAGACATGGTGATAAGAAACTGGGCTCTCCCCACCCAACAGTATCTCAAGGAGATACTGCAATTCAGAGAGAATGACACAAAAATGTTATTTATAATCCTGTTTTAATACTGATCACATTTTTATTTTAAAGACATGTCTATATTCCTGACACCTCATCACCAGAAACTAGATTTTTTTAATATGTGTATCCCCACCCCTTCACATAAGCTGGGCATAATATATATTTTCTAAAAGAATTTTTTGAAAAAATAAATAATTTTTTGAATAAATTGTGAGTCCCTCAAAATTTGGAAAAAGGTAAAAGCATCTGGCAGAGACCAAAACCAATCTATGAGTAATAGCTAGTTCTTTACAGAAGTAGCCCTTCCTAAGACATCACATGCAAATGTGTTCCTGAGGAAACTTGGAAATCACCCAAATTCAGAGTAGCTGTGCACATCCTCCAATCTCCAATGTGACCAAGGATAGTTGTTAGTTCATATATTGAACTGAAACTAGACATTCTGAGGGAAGAGATGTTAAGAGATCCATGCAGTTTGCACAGAGATGGAAATTGGCTCAGGGTCAACAGCCAATATAGGAAGAAGCAGGAGCTCTGATTGCCCAGTTCCAGGCTTTTGATGTCCCAGAGATGGGGACTCCCACATTTGGAGTGCCAGGAAATCCTACTTAATACCCCACAAATATCCTTTAAACCATTACCTCCTTTGTAACGGGATAAAACACTGAGGTCCAGAGAGAATAAGACAATTGCTCTAATGACTGCCGAAACGGAGAATCAAATCCTGATCTATCCTCCCCTCCCCAAAATCTGGGTTCTTTCCAGAGAGAGAGAGGAGGAAGCAGGCTCCCCACTGAGCAGAGAGCCTGATGTGGGGCTTAATCCCAGGACCCTGAGATCATGACCCAAGCCAAAGGCAGAGGTTTTAACCCACTGAGCCACCCAGGTGCCCCGCTTTCCACATTTCTATACAGGTTCCCAACAGCCTTGAGAAGATGCTTTGAGTCTACTCCCTTTGTTCAGTAAGCAAGCTACTGATGTTGACTTTACTTGCCTTGAGAATTTCCCACGGAGGAGAAATGTAATGACAAAAACTCTTTAGTTCCCACTGTAGTTCTAGATGCTTTATTGCATTGATGACTTGGAGTCTGGTGTAATAATCAGTACCTGATGATACTCATTAGTTGTTAAGACTGTAATTGAGTCTTGATGGGCTGGAAAGTCAGAGTACCGAAAGGCGCCAACCTGGCCCCTTCTGTGTGTAGTTCTGCAGAGCGAACAGCATGTCCAGAATGCCTCTGTCTCCTCAATATTTATTAAAGCACTCAGCAATTTACCTACAACTTTCTTAAGAAATCAAAAGGGCAATCCAGTCTCTTTCCTTTATTTATGTGTTGAAACTCTATATTATGGATTTTGAAACTTTTTATTATGGGCTGCCAATATTTTTCTCTTTCATCTGTCCCTTAAATTGTATTTTTTTTTTTTTACCGTCAAGAAGTACCCTCTTTTGCTTCTCTCCCTCTCTCATCACCCCCACCTCTGTTGCTCCCTCTGTCTCACCCCATCTCTTTTGCTTTCTCATCCTCATCTCTTTTTGTCCATCCCTTGTCGACTCTTTCATTGAGAAGTTTGTAATTTTAGACAAACCTACAAATCCTTTCCACTCATTCTTTAACCCACTGTCTCATTTATTTCCACAGAACAGAAACTGTTCTTTCAAAGTTCATAAGGGGTTTGGGTCCTAAACTGACACTGTCTTTCCTCAGTTTCCAGGAGTCTTCCATTCCTTCGCCTTCCTGCTTCCCTTCACGGCTTCTCTGCCTATATCCTCTATTTGAACAGGTGCTCTCCAGGAATCAGTCCTCTGTATTCCTCTTATTTTCATCATCATTCCATTTCTGAGCAATATCTATGAATCCAAGGGTTCACTGAGGAGATATGTTGCTATGTGCAGAAAAGTGAAGACAAAGGTGTCTTTCTAGAACATTAATATTATGAAGACCTGGAGATGAATTGATTATTTTCTAGTATGACAGAAATGGATACACTGTGAAACAAAAGGCAAAATTTGCATAAATTAAAAAAATAAAACATCAGGTATGAAAAAAATGTCAGAATCACTGTGTGTGATTTTAAGTCATGTCTCCAAAATCCCTGGGCTTATTTTTCTCATTATCATCCACCATCACTAATATATTCATGGTAAAACAAATGCACACAAAACTCATGTGTAAGCTTTCTTTATGACTGATAAATTACATCAATAAATCTAATCAATTTTCAGAGTCCTAATCTTAAGTCCCCAAATGTTTCTTAATGCTAATTTGATGGACATTATTGCATAGAATGGTAGAGAATTTTCCTGTGGCTGGAGCAGGACAATAATCATCCTATTATTAATACAGGAGTAGCTATCTCTATCCTCTATCTCTATCCTTGTCCAGAATCCTGCCTTAGAAGGCATGGGAAGACCTGGTATTCATTTATAACATGGTATTGTTATTTATAACAATACCATTTATAACATGGTATAACCTGGTATTCATTATCAACATTGGTAAAACACTGCCATAAAAGCAGCAACACGAGTCTGAGAGGTATAGTTTTACAAAAGTAGACTGTTGCTTAATTCAAGGTAAAACATTCCTATGCCTCTTTTACTGTAAGGTGGGTCTTCTGGTTTGATGCCCTATTATACGGGAATCCCATACTGGTAGATCCTGCTGTAAGCCTCTAGACTGTAGTGACTGCTTAAATCCCACAGGTAGTAAAGGCAATTCCAAATCCAAAGTATTGTTTCTGTTCCTGTAAGAAAGAAGCATTGACTCATACAGAATGGAAGGAGCCTGTAGCCAACTTGCAACTAAGTGGCCTATTGGTCTCAAGGCTTGGTGCTGTATCAGATGTTCATGGTTCATTTGTGCTGCTGGCTTGGTAGACCATCCAGTGCCATGCCATGTCACAGCTAATCAGATTTGTTCAGTAAGAGTCCATACTATAGAGTCCATGTGTTATCTCTACTACCTTGGCTACATCACTCTTGTGCCTGCCATGATAACCCTGGGATGCTTGAGGACAGAGGCTGGCTGACAACAACTAGACCAGTCATTTCATCGGTTTGGCTGTTTAGTGCCTTTCTCATAATAGACACTCTCAGGTGGCTGTTGCTCTGTGATACAGGTCTACTCTACCTACTCCCAAATACTCATCTGTATGCCTCTAACCCAAACTTCTGTAACTGGTCCTCCAACCTTTTCCTTTACATATCATGGACCAGCCTGTCAGCCATTTGTTACTGACCATATCTCCATACATATTCTAAACGTGGCCAATGATATTTTCACACCCCTACACTCTGCCCATTAGGTCATTTCTCTTTGCTACTGCCATTCAAGGGCATGAATGCAACGATAGCTTGACAAATCCTCAGTCACCCTGATGGGGAGTTCTGGAATAAGTATTGCCTGCCAGTGGATCCCACACTGGCCCAGAATTATTTGGTTGTGTTTTGTTTGTTTGTTTGTTTTACATTTTCTACTTTTATTTTTTTTTATTTATTTTCAGCATAACAGTATTCATTGTTTTTGTACCACACCCAGTGCTCCATGCAATCCGTGCCCTCTCTAATACCCACCACCTGGTACCCCGACCTCCCACCCCCCGCCCCTTCAAAACCCTCAGATTGTTTTTCAGAGTCCATAGTCTCTCATGGTTCACCTCCCCTTCCAATTTCCCCCAACTCCCTTCTTCTCTCCATCTCCCCATGTCCTCCATGCTATTTGTTATGCTCCACAGATAAGTGAAACCATATGATAATTGACTCTCTCTGCTTGACTTATTTCACTAAGCATAATCCCTTCCAGAATTATTTGGTTTTGTCCTTACCCGCCTACCTCACCTAGTCACAAAATGCTGAGTGCCCAAGGAAGAGTGAGATCTCAGGTTGGATGGGGAAGGGGGACTCTCTGGAGAGGAGTTCTCCAGAGCCAAGATAGATCCTAAAAGAGCTGGCAGCTGGAGGCTGTCTGCTGATCCCCAGCCTCACTGCTGGACCCCTGGTCATCCTTGAAGGGAGATCTGGATAGTACATCTCTATGTCTATCACATGCCTTCCCTAACACAGTGCCCAGCCAGAATAGAGTGTCTGTCTGTCTGTCTCTGTCTCTCTCTCTCTCTTTAAGATTTTATTTATTGATTTGAGAGAGAGAGAGTGAGAGCACAAGTGGGGGAGTAGGCACAGGGAGAGGGAGAAGCAGGCTCCCCTCTGAGCAGGGAGACCAGCATGGGGCTCAATCCCAGGACCCCAGGATCATGACCTGAGACAAAAGCAGATGCTTAACCAACTGAGCCACCCATGTACTCCTTGAATATAGTATATCTAAACTGTATATTTTTTGCAGGAAACAGGAGGCCTGACCAGAGTGACTATGTTTTCTTTATATAACAATGTATCTACTGTTAATAGGTTGTGTTGGTTCAAGAAATCCATAATGTCTATAGCTTTCTTGCCATTATCCTCATGGTCACAAGGTAGCAAATATCATATTCACAGTAAAGGCCAGAATGAGAAAGGGCATTGCAGTGTGTCTGTCTCTTTTCATCAGAAAATCAAAATCTCTTCAAGAATTCTGCAGGGAAATTTCCTTTTCTTAGGTCTCCTTGGCCAGAAAGAAGGTATACTAAGGGCTTCCAAGAATGCTGAGAGAGTGAGAATAGGATTATCATGATTGACTTACACCAATAAAAATTTATTGCTCGGGTGTGAACATAATTCTTCCCTCAAAAAAAAAAAAAAATTCTACAGGCAAGGAAAAGGGAAAAGTAGTTGAACACGAGGTAGAATACTAACAGTATCTGCCACAGTGAATAAATATTTATTGGCTGGAGAATGGTTTTGTGCCACACACACACAAAATTCTGCAATGCAAAGAAGTTTGACTAAATAATTTCTGAGGTCATTTCAATGACAGTCTGTGAACTAGAGGGAACATTAAAGACCATCCATAATTAAGAAAAAGAAATATTTTAACGACGGCAAACCATCAAGAGAGCCAGCGAATGAGAGGAAAATTCTTTAGCGTCGTCGCCAGACTCATTCGGTATCCCCAAAGGAAACCTCGGGCAGCCACTGACTTTCAGAACAGAGCTGCTGAGGCAATGGTGGGCCAAGCAGGAATAATAACCTCTTTGTCCTGACACTGGGTCAGGGAAATAGTGATCAGCTGTAGCGCCCATGAAAAGCCTCGCTCTCACCACCTTTAACGACCCGCCCCCGCCTTCCTCCCCACCCTGGACGGATTCCCCTGCTCAAAATCTGACGTCAATTGTTTCCTTATCGTGGCAAGCTGCCTAAGATTTCTGGGAAGTATGTTTAAACAGGAGTCATGCCAGGGCTGGAATGAGCAGCGCTTCTGTGGAGCCTGCAATGTAAGCTGTAATTAGGGATACTGAGATCCCTGAAGTTGTAGGCCAATGAAGCGGGGTGCGTGTGTGTGTGTGTGTGTGTGCGCGCGCGCGTGTGTGCCCCCCCCCCCCCGTGGTGGGAGAGGGATGCACGCATCCGCATACATATATCTAGGGTTTCCTATTTGCTTCTTAACTTAGAATATGAAAATCAAAAACTTTAAGGAGCTTTGTTAGCTTTATGAAATGTAACATCCCTCCCAAGTCGTTTTTTTTCTCTTTCTTTCCCTTTCTCCTCCCTCCCTTCTTTCTCTCTCTTTCTTTCCTTCTATTAAAGACTCCTTGGGTAAACAGTAGCTAACAAAACAAATACAGCCTACATTCTCATAAGAATTATGGTAAAAGGTAGACTTCAAACCAATTTTTAAAATAGTTTCTTGATGACATCTACCCTCTTACCTCCTTCTGTTTTTCCTATTCTTCACCGTTTTGAGGCTGAAGTAAAATACTGCCTGCTGAGATGGTATGGTTGAAGAAGCATGAGCTACAGAATAAAAAGACTGATTGAAATTCCAGCTGAGCCCCTTACGACCTGTTGGACCTTCAGCAATTTACTTAACCCACAAGAAGCTTTTTTTCGTCCTGTGAGCAGATGGCCAGTGGTCCATTCACATACGGTGCATCCCCTTTCAACTCTTCTCCCTCACTGATACTTTCTTAAATAAGAAATGTGTTGGTGATCTTGCATGAAGTCATCTCTCTTCTTGGCAGACAGATACTCTTTGTGTCCTAATGACTCCAGTTCATCTGCTGGATTTATTAAATTTAACTGAATAATAGCATACAGAAAAGTACACAACTCCAGGTGCCTGGGTGGCTCAGTCAGTTTAAGTGTCTGCCTTTGGCTCAGGTCATGATCCCAGTGTCTTAGGTTCCAGCCCCTCAGGTTCCCTGCTCAGCGGGAAGTCTGCTTCTCCCTCACTGTCCTCGTGCTCTTGCTCTCTCTCCCTCTCAAATAAATAAAAATAAAAGTACACAACCCACAAATATACAGTTTAATGGATTTTCACAAAATGATCAAACTTGCATAATCAGCATCCATACCACAAAACTGTATATTATCAGCACTGCAGAAGCCCCTTCATCCTTGTCTGGTCACACACTTCTCAAACGAACTATTATCCCTACTTCTGGCACCAATAAGAACACCATGGGGACTCTTGCTTAGGGCTTCTTTCATTAAACTCCGTATTTATAAGATAAATCAAGGTTGTTAATAACAGTGTTACTCTTCATACTCACTGCTGTATAGTATCCCACTGTGTAAATACATCACAATTTGTTTATCCGTCCCTCTGTGGCGGAACATTCTTGTACATGATTGTTAACATATGCACAGTGTTCTTTGGGATACCTAGGATTAGAATTCCTGGGTCAGCAGGTATAAAAATACTCAACGTGCCAAATACTGCTGGGTTCCCAAAGTGGTTGCGACAAGGTTTACTCCCACCAACAGTATATAGGGTCACCATTGCTCCACATGTTCACTAGCCATTGTTCCCATTAATTCTTATCACTGTTCCTATTGGTTAGTTCCTACAAACTAATGTTTCCATTGTCCAACATGCTTTAATATGTCCTTTTTTCATTTGAACCATTCTGGTAGATGTATAGTGACATTGTATTATTATCTTAATTTTCATTTCCCTGAGGGCTAATGAAGGTGAACAACTTCTCATAAAGTGTCATTGGGACACTTTTTATGAAATTCCTATTCAAGCTTTTCTGCCAAGTTTTGCTGTTGTCTTTTACTTATTGGTCCATAGTAGTTCTTTATATATTCTGTAGTGCCTTTGTTAGCATATGGATTGCAAATTTCTCTCACTCTGTGGCTTGTCTTTGATTTGAGTCTTTGTTCACTTTTATTTTTTTAAAGATTTTATTTCTTTATTTGTCAGAGAGAGAGAGTACACACAAGGAGGGGGAATGGCAGGCAGAGGGAGAAGCAGGCACCCTGCTGAGCAAGGAGCCCAATGCGGGTCTCAATCCTATGACCCTGGGATCATGACCTGAGCCAAAGGCAGATGCTTAACTGCCTGAACCACCCAGGTATCCTGTTCAATTTTAAATACTGTTGTGGAAACAATGAAGTTGAACCATGCCTCCACAACTTTCTTATCTGTGAGAAATCAGGTAAATTAATAAATCTCTCTGCATTTTAGTTTCCCATCTATAAAATGGGAATAATGACCCTCACCCAACATATATAATATTGTTGGGAAGAACAAATGAGATACTATCTGTGCTATAGCTTGAGAATTTATATGATATCCAGGTCAAGAACTATAACTATGGTTTATAAGTATTACAGATAAATCATATTACCATCAGTGGCAATTAAGTTGTCACCAGAGAAAGAAATAATTTACATGCTGAATAGAAAAAAAAAAGGTTTGGTATAAATCATATATGAGGGGGACATCTTGGGTTCATATCCACAGGATAAAGAACTTTTAGTTATACATCCTACACAGGAAATAAACCTCGTAAGACTCAAGTCATGCACCCACATGTGAGCATCAGCACTCACATTAAGAAGGATTTTCAGAACCTGCCATTTAACATTCCTTAATTCTCATTTTCTCTAAGTTCCCTTACTTCCCAATGGATACATTCAACCAGGCAAAGGTGTCTTCCCCAAGCAAGTAGTGCCATTTCTCAGAAATCTAGCTCTATAACAGGATGTGTTTTCCATATATTTTATTTCCTCAAATTGAAGAACAGCTGACTTTTGTTGAAAACTTGTGATTTAAGGGTTGTAGGGGATATAAGAAATGTGGAATTACAGAAAGTCAGATGCTGACAAACCGAGATAATCTCATCCTACCTCCCAATTCTATACCTGGGGAAACAGAGGTTTAGAGAGATAAAGTTACTTACCTCAAGATGTACTTAGAGTGAAGGGGAAAAGCCTAGAATTTTATTTTATGAACTGTGACTTCTATAGGACAAGGATTTGTGTCTGTTCTGTTCATTGTCATGGCATGTAGCATACCAACCACAATGCCTTTCAGTCTTCCTGTCACTTCCCATTCCTATCCTCAAAGACAGCTAAGCTGAGCTTAGGCAGAAAAGGCTGAGCACTTTAAAAATGTGGAATAACATAAACAAATGATTGATTGTTTAAGAAGTACCTACAGCTGGAAAAACTTGTACAAATAATTAATTATGGGATACTTCTCATGTTCCTCAGAGAATCCTTCCAAAACCACCTACACCCTAAAATGGAGTGAATCTGTGTTCTCACAGGAACATGTCTTTAATTATATTGTAGCAGTATGTCCTGTATTACCTCATGTTATAGGTAGTGAGATTCATTCATTCATTTATATCCACTAGACTGCACCTAATACAGACCTTGGTACCCAGAAGGTGATCTATAAATAGTTGTTACATGAGTGACTCACTCAACCAAAAAACAGCTGCTTTTCTAGTCTAGTGTCGACTACTAGATATACTATGGTATACTACTCTGGTATCTCTACCTGTACTCCCAGTGTTATCATTAGGGATACTGAGATCCTTGAAATCATATGTCAAGTAAGTATTTTTCTCTGGGGAAGTGAAGGGGTGCATACATATATGCCTTTTTTCTATTTATATGAACTTATAAGTTATAAATGAAAAAAAACACAGCCTATAAGAGACTGTTTGATAAAGTATAGCAGCCATGTCAACTGTTTTCATTTCCTCTCTTTATACTCCTTTATTCATTCATTCATTCGTTCATCCGTTCATTCATTTACTCATTCTTTTAACGAAAGAAATATATTTAGGTAAAGAATGGCTATCAAGAGCAATTTTGTCCCTCAAGGGAGATTTACCAACATCTGCAGACATTTTTGTTTTCACACCTTGAAGAGAGAAACTGCCACAGATACCTAGGGGTAAAGGACAGGGATGTTGCTAAACATCCAAAATGCACAAGACCGACCCCACAGCAAAGGCCTTTACAGCCCAAAAGTCAGTAATGCCAAGCTGAGAAACTCTGCTATACATCTATTGTAGCTAAAATGTTGCCCATTGGCCTGTGTAACCCAGGAGAAGCATGAATTAATTTAATTAAGAGAAAGCATTGGTTTCATCCATGGCCAAGAAGTTTGCAATTATGCAGCTCTTCTTCTCTAAACTTTGCAGTGAATGAACCAATCAGCCTTGTTTATCAGTGGAGAATCACTGGCCATTCCAATCTAACTGAGAGGTTATCTTAAACCCTTGAGTCACTTACATCATACACTAATGAATGACTTATTGCAGTCTAGGGCTGTGCTATGTTAAGAGAGAAGGCAAAAGAGAAACAATTCACACTGAATCACTACTTTAGTTTTCAAAGGACCTTATGATGTGACCTCACAACTTCCTTTCAAGCTAAGGAAGGACAGGCAGGAATTACTGGCCCAACCTGACAAATGAAGAAACTGAGGCACAGAGATACATACAGAGTCTCTATCCCCAAAGATTAAAGAGTTCTCCTGGTGAAATAAAACTAAAACCATTGCTTGTATAACACTGACAACAGGAGAAATGATAAAAGGCATTAGAACGGCAAGGGCAGTTCTGTAGTCGCCGATCTGGAGTGGGGAAGGAGGCAGGAGAAAGAATGACTCGCTCCTTATCTCAGTCTGCGTAGCCTGCTATAGCCAAGTAGCTTATAAACAACAGAAAGGTATTTCTTATCGTTTTGGAGGCTAGGCAATCTGAGATCCAGGTGCTGGCAGACTCTGGCACATTTAGTGTCTGGTGAGGGTCCCCACTTCCTAGTTCCATCTTGCTACGATGTCCCAACACTGCAGAAATGGTGAGGGAGCTCTGGGAGGTCCCTGTTACCAGAGCACTAATCTGCTCACAGAGGCTCCACTGTAAGACTTCATCCACCCTTTAATGCCACCTCTTCCAGGGTTAGGATTTTAACACATGAATTCTGGGGAGACACAATAAACATTCAGTCCACGACACTCCTCCCCAGATACCTCTTTGGCGAGACCACTTATCCCAATCAGGATCCAGAAGCTGAGCTAAACTGGGAATCCTGAAAGGTTCTCCCTACCTGGGCAGAATCCGTGGGCCCATTAAGGCAAGTGCGGCTCAAGGCAAGCTAGATGAACTAGTTTCCTGCCTGAGCTATCTTAGAAAATGTTGTCATTTAAAATAAATCCAAAAATAAAAAATAATGCATATTTTAGTAAACAGCATTTCTATTTCTCATTCTTAGACTGTAGGAGAAACAAATTGTTTTATTTTTCTGAATTTTCTGAAGAAACCCGGCTCAGAGAGATTAGATGATTTGCCCGAAGTCGCATAGTTACACACTGTCCTGATCGCATGACTAGGTCTTTTCCCATTTTTCTATTGCCACTTTTTCCCAGAATGCTCTCCTCTTTTTAAGACATCATCCTAGCACCCTCCATCTTAATTTTCTCCAGGGAAAAAAAAAGAAAAAGAAAAAAAAACAAGCTGCTAAATGGAAGCACAAAACTCAGGGAAGTATGGCACCTCTAGGGATTTTTTCATGACTCACTAACATAACTGGGTGCATCCTCTGGGAAACAGAGTCAGAGTAAAAAAAAACGTGGGAAGATCTTCTCCTTCCCCTAAACTGATGATACGACATTCTCTGACTGACATTCTCAGATTCCCATAGGGAGAAGAAGGCTCCTTGTCTCTCAAGTGTGGAACTCCGGGCTGAAAGACATCTTTCTCATTTCCAAGAAAACAGGATCACTAAAACCAAGAGGTGCAACTGAGCCAAGACAATGTCCCCTGCAAAGGAGGCCCTAAGATTCCAGACCTGGCTGTGGTCAAGTGGACAAGGCCCAGTAAATTCCGATCATTGCTTCTGCCACCCTGGAGAGGCCTTAGTCCACCTCTAACCTTTTTTATCAGCCTCAGCTTGAACATGACATAGGAGACATCTATAACTTCACAATAAATTTGGTGTTCTGTACAGAATCACTTGTAATAACAGTATTTTCTCATGGGGTTTTGAGAAGATAGAATACTAACAGGTAGAACCATGGTAGTTGATCCCAAGATCATCTTTGACACAGGAGCACAATTAAACTCTCATAATCCAGAAGACAGTGTTATCAGTAACACCACTGTGCTTATGGACCAAGGTGAATTTATGAATTCATATAAAAATGCCCACAATAATCAACAGAGTTCTACAAGACCCAGATAGTACTAGAAAAAGAAAAATCACACACAATTTCACCCTTAGAAGACAACAGGTTATTCGACGCTATGAAAGTTATCAATTCAAGTACTTCATTGGTACCGTGTTCCATGCTATGCACAAGAAGGATAAAGAAGAATTTGAAAAGTGAAGCCTATCCTCAAAGAGAAGCAGACACATTCCTAAATAATGGCCTGGCGTGGTGACAATGCCACGGCTGTGGTCTGCACTATGTGCGGTGCTGGTACGAATGTGGGAATGACCAAGCCTGCATGGGGTCAAAAGTCATGAAAAGAAATCCAACAAATGCTTGCAGTTGTTGTCGAAAACCAGTAAACCCAGTCTCGGTCCTTTAAGGTGGTCCTCCTGACCGGAACTCAGTGACCAGTGGCTGCTTCAGTGACCATACAGACACACAGACTTAACTGCCAGCACATTCTGGTACAAGATTGGTTTCACTGGGTCCATTTCCTTTAGGGCTGATGCATTCAGTTCTCGCCTCTCATTTCATCAACCGAGGTCAGGAAGCTTGTCCAGAAAGTGACTAAGTCAAACGATGAAGTCTTACAAAATTTTCACAGAAGAGGAAAGATCATTTCATGTATGCGCTGAGCCAGATTTCAAGGAGACAATCATCTCATGGAGACAGTGACCAAAACTATTCCTACTCAGACTCTTTTTCTTCCAGCACAACTGAGCAAGAGCTCTTTGACATTTAGTCTTTTAACCCTAAATGAGCATTATGTCATCCAAATGACAAAGAATCAAACAAATGATATGGCCTTAAATAGTAACTCTTTGGTCTCTGGCCTCTCAGGACCAGTCAATTAATATTCCCCAATATTTCATGATCCATCCATACGTAGGGCAGGTCCTAACATGAGGCACTGAGGAATCAATAATAAATGAGCCATGTCTTCATTGTACCATCCCGGGAAGAGAGAGAGACCAAAATATGCAATTAAAAATCTGAGTCCAGGAGGCACCCAGAGGGAGCCCAATGTAATGTGCCGACTCGGCACACTCAGGCCTAGGTGTGGGGGAACAAAGCGTTCATTGGGCTCTGTCACCTCTGGGCCACAGGGTCAGGGCAAGTGTTGATGCAGGGGCCTAGGAGGTCCTGACATATGGCCATGGGAAGAAACCCTTCTGGGAGCCTCTCCCAAGCAATGGACAGCCCCAGTATCCAAGAGCTCCAAGTGCCTCTGCTGGCAGGTGTGGGCTGCAGACCACACCCCCACTACATCCAGAAATCTGCATGCAACATCCAGTGCCAGCAACTTGGACTGGGATGGAGGCAGCCTTCTCTCCCCACTCCTACCCTATGACCACCTTGGCTTGGCTGTCTTCTCCATGCTGTGCTTTTCTGCCCTGTGAGCATTGCTGCCTTCTGCCTGGCCCAGGAGCATCTGCCACCATGTGACAGACACCAATTTGCTTTGCCCATCCCCCCACTGCTCCTTGCACTTGGGAGCTGGGCGTCATTCGCTGCTGAGTCTGTAGCACCTAGCAGGGCCTGCACCCCAGACAAGACCTCATGTCAGGAGGCAGGGAAGGATCTGGCATTCATCTTGTCTCCACACTAGTTCCTCAGCAGCAGAGTAGAGCCCCTCGGTGGTGGACATCTGCAGCTTCCACTTCACACTGCAGAGCACAAAGAAGCAGGTGCCATGCCTGTGACAGTTCCCACAGTAGTCTTAGAGGTCAGGATGGGCTCCAGACTTCAACTACCAGGGCAAAGCCAGATGCTTTGTGTGCACCCAGAATCCACTGTGACAGTGTCTCCCAACAGCACCAAGTGGGTGCTGCCTACAGGCTTCTATTTTGGGGGTATTCCCCTTCCTCCTATTTGCTCCTTTGGCTTTGTCTACACTGTCATAACCAGTTTCCCGCAGGGAATTCCCTATCTGACGTACCCTGCCCCCCCCCCCAAATCTGCTTCCAGAATGTTCATGTGAGCTCAGGAAAGGGACAAACAGTAGGTGCTAGAGAGGTGGGATGTGGAGGGAAGATCTCCCAGAGAGAGCAGCTAACCTTAGTCTTGGGATAAAACGTAGGGAAGATCTAGGTGAAAAGGGGCCATTCCAAGAAAAGAATTGGTAAAAACAAAGGCCTACAGAGGGGGAAAAATGGGGTGCAGCTCAGATCTTAAAGAAGCTCAGAATAACAGGGAAGACAGGAGAGTTTTGAGTGGAGAGGGATGATGCTAGTAAAATGCCATTCAGGTTACACAAGCTCAGAGTTACGCTGAAGGCAGCACAACCTCTGAAGATTCTTGACAAGGTAATAACTCTATGTGTGTGTGTGTGTGTGTGTGTGTGTGTGCGCGCGCGCGCGTTTGTGTGTTTAAAGAGGACCCCAAAAGCTGCTTTGGAAGTGGGTGAGACAGAATCAAGACTAAAGGTAGAAACTAACCAAAAGGCTGTTTGTTGTCCCCACCAGAAATAGATCCCCGAAATGTTAAAAAATTGCAGAGATGGGGTGCCTGGGTGGCTCAGTGGTTGAGTGACTGCCTTCGACTCGGGTCATGATCCTGGAATCCCAGAAATGAATCCAGCTTCTGGCTCCCTGCTCAGGAGGGAGTCTGCTTCTCCTTCTGACCCTCCCCCCTCTCATTCTCAGTCTCTCTCAAAGAAATAAATAAGATCTTATTAAAAAGTAGCAGGGAGACATAAGTTTCTCTGAAACTAGAAAAATCAGAGAAACATTAGTATAATGAAGAATCTCCAAGTGCTTGGAAAGAATGGGTAGTTGGCTGGTTGACAGAGCTGAGGAAAGCATGCATGATACTGAAGTTCGGAGCTTGGAAGCCGGGTAGATCCTGGCGCTGTTTATGAAGAACAGCTGTTTAAGAAGTATAGGGACTCCACTGGGGATACCACTTGGAGAAGCCCTGAGAGCACACGCACAGGGATCCCAGGGATCCAGGGGCACCCAGGCTCCCAGCCGTCTCGGAGCTGCCCAGAAGGGAGCCAAGCTGCCTCGACTCCTGTGGACTAGCCCGATGTCATCTGAATACCACCAAGCACCCCAATCTGCCCAGAGAACCACCACCTCACCAAGTGTGCCAGAAGTCCATCTGCCATCAGGACGTGATAAAATGTTGTTGTTTTTGTTTTGCTTGTTTTTTAAGATTTTCTTTATTTGACAGAAAGAGACCCAGTGAGAGAGGGAACACAAGTAAGGGGAGTAGGAGAGGGAGAAGCAGGCTTCCCATCTGCAGGGAACCTGATGTGGGGCACAATCCCAGGACTCTGGGATCATGACCTGAGCTGAGGCAAACGCTTAATCACTGAGCCACCCAGGCATCCCTAGAATGTTGTTTTAAGTCAAAATAATCGTACTGAAAAAGAAGAGCAAAACTTCATTTTTAATAGTTTTTGTTTTTTTCATCTTCTGAGTTCCCACATGAAGTAAGTGACAATTTGTGGCTTTCTAGAACCAGATTTCTGGACCTAAGGTAACTTTTCACTTTTTCTGAAGCTTTCTGATTGAATATATCCCTCAAATATGTACGGGGGGGGGGGGTCAGACACAAAATGCCCCATATCCTGTGACTCTTGTTTACATGAAATATCCAGAAAAAGTAAGCCCAAAGAAATAAAAAATAGATGGGTGGCAGTCAGGGGCTCAGGGGAGAAGACTTCTTAATGGCTCTAGAGTTTTATTTTGAAGGATGACAATATTTTGTGACTACATAGAGATGGGGGTGGCACAACAAGGTGAATGGACTAAATACCACTCAATTGTTCACTTTAAAATAGTTACTTTTAGGGGCACCTGGGTGGCTCAGTGGGTTAAGCCTTTGCCTTCAGCCCAGTTCATGATCTCAGGGTCCTGGGATCCAGCCCATCGGGCTCTCTGCTCAGCAAGAAGCCTGCTTCCCCCTCTCTCTCCACCTGCCTCTCTACTTGTGATCTCTCTGTGTGTCAAATAAATAAAAATCTTAAAAAAAAAACAAAAACTTTTACGCTAAATGAATTTCATCTCAAACTTTAAAAAGCATATGGGGGGTGGTGTAATCATAAGGGGAGCTCCCGCTTCAGCTTGGTTCAGAGTCTCGTTCAGATGAGGAGGATGTTTGACTTCCAGTCTTTCTCAACTGTTTCAGGAGATACTCACCTCCTTCTGAGGAGCCTAACATTCGGCCTGACAAAATCAACGCTATAATCAGAGACAGCTGAACTTTCCGAATAAAGTAAATAGCATCAACCTTCCTAACACTTGGTCTACCTGTTGGGGAATCTCCGACATGATTTCGTGGGGGAGGGACGGGCGTGGTTTGCTGGTGTTCCTGCCTGTCTACAAGTTTTCCTTCTTTTTTTCTTTTTTTCTTTCTTTTTTTTTTTTTTTTTTTGGTCAATCTTTCCATCAGCTTGCAGGCCATTCAGCCACAGCTTAGCAGTTACCCCCTGCTGGCCTCCCCTCCTGCAGGAACCTGCCACGGTGTCTCCCCAAGGACATGCCGCGTTTACAGGGTATCCATTTCAAAGATTGGCTAATTGCTCCACAGGCTGCAAAGAGAGCACTCTCAAATCATAAAAGGGAAACACTTTGGCTTTTCCCAGGCCACAAAGCATGACCAAGTTGATGAAGACTCATAATTCACACTCCCGATACCTGAGCTTGATCCTCCAAGAAACAGCTGCCCTATAAAAGCAGAGGCAGAAGCACGTATATCACCCATTCGGGCCGCCGTCGTCACAACTCTGCTTCCACAATAAATGGCCTCTGCCATGTCTGGGCCAGGGCTGCGCTGGAAATGAAACAATAAGAGTGGAAAATCGCCTTTATTTATTGAGTTCACCTACCCTTAACATCAAATCAACACCCAGCCTACACAGCTCACAGAATCCAAAAAGCTTAAGATGGAAAACCCTGCAGTGGGCAAGCGATCCTTTCCCCTGGAGCTAGCACAGGCCGCACCCCTCACAGGACACCATCCATGTGCCGAGCCCCAGTGTTTGGAGCGCTGGAGCAGTTGGTGATGGTGACAGTCCCCCAATCAGGGCTGACCCTTCTCAGAATGACTGGGAGAGCTCCTGTGCTTTGAAACAGGACCCTCCTAACTGCAAAGTAACGAGAAGTAAGCATCATGATAAAAGTTACACAAAGAAACTGTTTATGGCCATTCATGTTAAATGAGAGATGTGGTGTGAAAGAACATGTTTCCTAATGGGGGTAAAATCACATTATATGGCAAAACCAGGTGGATGAATGCTGTTTTAAAGAAGATAAAACCCATCTTGGATCCTATATGCTGTGACAGGTCTTTCTCTTCCTGACAAGAGGTTCTAAATTGATGCTACCTATCGCAGGGTTGAGCACACAAGCTGTAGAATCACCCAGAAGTGGCTTTGAATCATAGCTCCATTTCCTCATGCATTTGATCATCCAACAAATGTTTCCAAGTAGCCATTCTATGCTTGAATAGAACACAGTGGGCAAAACAGGGCCCTCCTCTCAAGCTCATTGCCGAGGAGTTATTGAGCAAGAAAGGGTAGCATTACAGCCATCAAAAGAAATGAAATCTTGCCACTCGCAATGACATGGATGGAACTAGAGGGTAATATGCCAAGCAAAATAAGTCAATCAGAGAAAGACAATTATCATATGATCGGTCTGATATCATGGCATGGTGGAGGGCTGTAAGGGGTAGGGAAGGAAAAAAAAAAATGAAACAAGATGGAATTGGGAGGGAGACAATCCATAAGAGACTCTTAATCTCACAAAACAAACTGAGGGCTACTGGGGGGGGAGGATAGGGAGATGGTGGTTGGGTTATGGACATTGGGGAGGGTGTGTGCTATGGTGAGTGCTGTGAAATGAGTAAGCCTGATGATTCACAGACCTGTGTCCCTGGGGCAAATAATACATTATAAGTTGTTTTTGTTTTGTTTTGTTTTTAGGTTGGAATTAGAAAAAGTTGAGCAGTGCTGGGATCACAAAGGGGAAATGACATGGGGAGACAGGTCAGAATTCTTGGACTAAGTGGAATTTCAGCTGAGGCCTGGTGAAATACCGTGTGCATGTATAAAAAGATTAGAAAGAGTATATTTAAAGACCCAGAATCTACAGAGTATTGGGGGATCAGAGAAAAAAGAAATGGACCTAGAGAGGTAGCATTATGAGAGAGAGTATAGGAAGAAGGCAAAGGGAAGAAACTTAAAAATTCGTCATAGCAAAGTGACACAGAACAGAAATTTTAAGAAAATGTTATCGATCAGGTAACTTTAGACCAAAGAGTTAATACCTCTGAGCCTTGAGTTTTTAACACTACCTAATGTGCTGTGCAAATTAAATGATACAATATGTACAAAATGCTTACTGCCTGAAACCTAGGAACTAATTACTCAACAGTAACCACAACAAAATATTCAAGTGCTCAAATTTGATATAACTTTTGACCTTCCCTTCCTATACAAGATCAAATGTTTTATGAAATGCTTTTTGCAAATGTAGGTACAAACTAATTCAGTATTTCAGCTAATGGGAGTCTGAGAAGTTCATTTGCTCAATCAATTAATCAACATAAATTCTCTGAGCATCTTTTTTGTGCCACTGGGGATGCAATGAAGGAAGTACTGGTTGGGTGGTGATTTGGTTGGAAGTAATGCTTGTTCAAGTCAAATAATACAACAAATTACTGTGGTTTACTGTGGTTTGGGGTTTGTGGCAGAGACTACCAGTTGCCACCAAGTATCTGTTCCCTCCTTTCTCTTTATAAAAAGAATTCTTATTTTTAGTGCTGACAATGTTCTGTTTAATGATCTGGGTATTGTTTACAAAGGTGGACTTAGTTTGAGAACACTCATCAGGCTGTACACTTATATATAATCATTGATGAAAGTTAAAATTTAAAAACCTTCAATGTGTGTCTGAATGTATTTATGCCCGGCTAAAAAAATTATTGTTTCTAGGACTCCCTTGCAGCTAGGGATGTAATACAACTAGCCAGTGGTGTATAAGCATGGGTGCTGAGTGGCACGGCCAGCAAGTCTTTTTAAAAGGGTACTGCATGGTCTTTTCCAATTCTCTCCTCCACCTTCACCTAGAAATACACATGATGTGCAGGCTGTCTTGGATCACGAGAACAAGAGCCACATCCTAAGGATATCTGAGAACTTAGCTGGAAGATCTGTCCCTGCTTGACAACTTTTCACAAGCCAGTCTTTCTCTCTAGAGCTAGCTCACATGGAGGGGTGGGGGGAGTGAGCTTGTTGAAAACACTGTTAGGTTGGATTTTTCTGTTAATTCCACTGAAGCTAATTTTAACTAAAATAATGTTTGAGGTGGAATTCTGTTCAGTCCTTGTTTTTACACCAGGAACACCCAAATGATACAACAAATAAGAAGTTATCTAGAAAAGCAATAGCAATAGCAATAGCAAAACACTCTGAATCTTAAAGGTCTGGCTTCACTTTTTACTGTTGAATTGCAATTCTACATTCTCATATGTGTTATGGAGATTCAAAGTCTACTATGTTTTCTCTATGAGAGCTCTTTCCTGGCAACAACCCAGTCTAAATCTGGTTAACTTAAACAAAAAGGGAATTTGTTGGAATGTTGTCAAAGATCTCTCACAGTAAATTGATAGGCTAGTGTCCAGGCTTAAAAATAAGGCAAAAAAAATCTTAACAACTACAGGGTATTTACCCCAAAGATACAGATGTAGTGAAAAGCAAGGCCATATGTACCCCAATATTCATAGCAGCAATGGCCACAATCACAAAACTGTGGAAAGAACCAAGATGCTCTTCAAAAGATGAATGGATAAAAAAGATGTGGTCCATATATACTATGGAGTATTATGCCTCCATCAGAAAGGATGGATACCCAACTTTTGTATCAACATGGATGGGACTGGAAGATATTATGCTGAGTGAAATAAGTCAAGCAGAGAGAGTCAATTATCATATGGTTTCACTTACTTGGGGAGCATAAGGAATAACACAAAGGACACTGGGAGATGGAGAGGAGAAGTGAGACACTGAGACACTGTGGAGTCTGAGAACCATGAGACACTGTGGAGTCTGAGAAACAAACTAAGGGTTTTTGGGTTGGGTGAGCCTGGTGGTGGGTATTAAGGAGGGCACGGATTGCGTGGAGCACTGGGTGTGGTGCATAAACAATGAATTTTGGAACACTGAAAAAAATAAAATAAATAAAATAAAATAAGGCAAAAAATCAGAACAAAAACTCAGAATTGGATCCAAGCAACAAGAACATTCTACCATTTCCTCATAATGCCACACCTGGAATGAGGGATTTCAGCCATTTCTCCTTGGTGTGAGTCACTCAGTGCAACAGGCCAAGTTGTGGGAGAAGTCTGATTGACTAAGTGTAGATCACAAGCCCTTTGGCTTCTTTGAAGCAGTAAAGGAAAAGTCTGGAGGAGAGAGAATGCACCAACCTCCAGGGGCCTCTAGTTCTCTATTAGGAGGGCAGTGGACATTGATTTATAGTCCCATTGAGAATGTACAAAACAGGGGCTAGTTAGGTCCCTCAAATTAATGGATGCTGGATAGTCATAAATCAAAAAATGTCCACTCTTTCTACCTCACAAGGTTGTTGAGACTGGAATAAATTAGAGACAAATGCTCAGAAAACTGAAACCTGCTACACAAATACTCATTGATATCTTGTTAAAGTTATTGTTATGGCTATTAATATCAGAATTTATGAAAAAATAAGGTAACCTTAAAAGCATGGTCATTTGAAATTTTGAAGATTTCCTTCCTTCATTGAAGAAATCATTTCATTAGTAATGGGCACTAAATGAGTAGAATGTCTCAAGTTAATAAGAGGGAGTATGTGTAGATAATACTGACATTAACTAGTCAGTAAAAAACAAGTCTCCTTTTAACACAGGTTTGGAAGGTCACATCTCATATTAGATGGGTTTCAAAGAAGAGCATGAATAATGGGGAAATGCAAATTTCTATCCAGAAATCATCACCTAGAATGGGATTCTTAGTAGTAGCCTGGATGCATGAATGGCTTCAGAGGTTTATGAAATCCCAACATTGCATATAAACATTTGGTCTGTTGCATGTGAAAGTATGTATTTCTCAGGGATATGGGAATACTTTTTATCAGTTGGTAAAAGACACATGACCCCCCAAACACTAAGAATCATTATTTTTAATGCTATGTATCATCCCAGTGTATGGAATCAGAAATATCTAGGTTCATATTCTGGGTACCCCACTGTATCAATTAACATAGGACCTCATAAGCCATTCCCTAGTCTTCAGAAACTTAGGGTCATACCCAAGAGATGTGAGTGGGTATATTTTTTAAAAAAGAGTAGGTATATTAATTAAAATATCATGGGCTACAAATAACAGAAAAATCCAACAGAGGTTAGCTTACAGGATCTGGAAATAATTCATGAAGCTCACAGGAACAGAAATCCAGGGGGAAAGCAGGGTGCAGACATGACATAATGCAATGGCTTCAGCTGCATTCCTCCATGGTTCCCTTAGTGTGGCCTCCCCTGTGTGCAAGCTTCTTCAGGCTACCATTTGCTTTGGTTACAGAATGACCCCACATGTTCCAAACTGAATGGACACAAGTAATACCTATACAAGTAAGTATTATTCCTCGTTCGCCTTCAGCTTCCCCTCAGAGTACTCTGCACAATAACAATGACTGGATGAATATATGCAGTATTTAAATAATAACACATGACAACATGATTAAATAAGTACTTTAGATACAAAAAAAATAGATCAAAGAAAGAAATTATAAGTTGAAAAAGCTACTAAAATCCAAAAAGTTTCTACAGAATAACATGCTTCAAATAGATAGAGGGGGACAGAAATAGCATTCCAGACACACAGTTGGCACTTTGTTTAAAGGAAGTGAATTCATAAATGAAAAAAAGATACTAGATTTCAGGGGAACTTTCCATCCATTCTGAGTGGTTTCATATTTTTGTTGCAACACCATGAAGTTATTAGAACACTGGAAGTTTCCATGGAACTTTGTATCCTACAGAATCTCAAGTTACTTCATGCAATAATGATCAAGAGCACCTAAAATAGTAGGATTAATACATATGATGAGGATATGGAGGCTTCTATTTTTTTACACACTAAAAACTCATTATAGTTTTGATTCTCCACTATTTTTGTAGCTCACTTACACATTCATTAGGAACTTTCAAATGTCAGGGACCTAGCTATGTACTTTCAGATTTTTTATTTTTTTTTTTTTACCTTCCACAATAAGGAAGGTAAAATATTATCTTGACTTATACAAGGTACATAAATGGGAAACACAGTGAGGGCAAGTGCCCTGGCTAAAATAGCCAGCTAATAAGTGTCATAGTAGGAATTATAATATAGGATTACATGAGTTAATCTTAAGTGTTTATGTTCTGTTTAAAAGCCAAGTTACTCTTAATCTCACAAAACAAACTGAGGGTTGCTGGGGGGAGGGGGGTTGGGAGAAGGGGGTGGGATTTTGGACATTGTGGAGGGTATGTGCTATGGTGAGTGCTGTGA
This sequence comes from Mustela nigripes, assembly GCF_022355385.1. Lineage (NCBI taxonomy): Eukaryota > Metazoa > Chordata > Mammalia > Carnivora > Mustelidae > Mustela > Mustela nigripes. The sequence continues at coordinate 185,916,458 of NC_081559.1, forward strand.
AGTGTGTAAACCTGGTGATTCACGGACCTGTACCCCTGGGGATAAAAATATATGATATGGTTATAAAAAATAAAAAATAAAAAATTTTTTAAAAAGCCAAGCTACTTGTAAATACAATAAACATAACAATTTAAGGTGGGTCAAATGATGCCATGATTAAAAACTACTTCAGTCTATAGAGCACTTGGGTGGCTCAGTCATTAAGTGTCTGCCTTTGGCTCAGGTCATGACCCCAGGGTCCTGAGATTGAGCCCCACATCAGGCTTCCTGCTTCTCCCTCTCCCACTCTCTTTGCTTGTGTTCCCTCTCTCACTGGGTCTCTCTCTGTCAAATTAATAAATAAAATCTTAAAAAAAAAAAAACCTGCTTCAGTCTAATTATGCAGGTAGTTCCACTTGCTATTCTTAAGATCTTTCTAGTAGTCAGATTCTGGATAATGCACAAATGCAAAAGGAATGGAATTACTTTCTTGGAGACTACTGAAACTTTAGATCTTTCCTTCTTAATCGAAACAGGGTGGGATACCAGGAAGCACGTCACAGTGCCAGGAGGAACTCGAGTCCAATCTTGGATTTTGAACAAATTATATGATTTCTTTGAGCCAGTATTTTCATATCTATAAAACGGGTTTAATCACCGCTGTTGAGGACTGTTGTGGAATAAAGTGAGATGGGATTAAAGTGTGGTTTATGGACACACAGATGCCTAAGAACTATCTCCCCTGCCTTTATTCAACTAGACCTATCTTTCCAATATTCCAAATTATAGAGAAGGAAAAGATGAAAGCTGGCCTTGTCAGGCTTAGGACTATTTGTTTACCTTATTGAAGATCCAAGTAACTAATTTAGATATTTCTTCAATGGGATATTCTGGAAATGATAGCATTAACAATATAGTAGAGCTGGTTCATTTTTAAAAACATCTAAAGCGAGGTTTATCTCTTGGCCTGTGTTTTGGGCTTCCAACTTTTTAACTGTACTAGACAGGAGTCACTTTTGTTTCAAAGGAGTGAAAACCCAATTCAAATGTACTGAAAAGATACAGGAAATGTTATTTTATTCACATAACTGAAAGTCCAGAGGTAAGGTAGATTCAGGATTGTTTGGATTGACAGGCTTAACAGGGTCATCTAAGACCTGTGTGTATGTGCATCTACGCATGTGTGCACACTTGTATGCATCCATTACTTTTCTCTCACTTCTGCAGGCTCTTCATCCAGAGGCAGGTCAACCCATGACCAAGTGCCTGGAGAAGTTCTAAGGTTCATATTCAAACACCATGCCTTCCAGAAGAAAAGTATCTCTTCTAGTAACTAAATGAGAATAATAAGCAAAATTCTCCTGCAGACACTCTTACAAATCCTCTACTTTCATCTAACTGGCTTTAATCGAGTCCCCTATGCTCAGCTGGGATCCAGACCCTGTGCGTGATCACCCCTAGAGCTCCGGTCTGTATCGCCTACACCAATCACTCTGCGAAGTAGAGGGACTTACTTGGAAAAGTTTAGACCAATCAGAGCTTACCCATGGAGCTTGGGTGGGATTAACTTCTCCAGTGATAAATGGATAAACTGAGAGATGTATAGATCTGAGTATGGTTAAGAAAGGGAAACAGGAAGATGCTGAATAGACAACAACAGTATTTCACTTCAGTGGTCAGTTCCTAGAGTAGATACACGGATACCAGTCTAGATACGGACATGGCTGAGCATACAGACACCCACATACACAAAATATTCTATCTAATTACAAAAAGGAATGCAAGGTTAAGGTTGGTAACTACAAAAGAAATCAATGAAATGACCTATAATCCTATCATTTAGTCATAAGTACTCCTATTCTTTTGATGTATATACTATATGGTTATTTTTCACATACAATCCTAGTATGTATAGCACGTAATTATTTTTTTAATTGAAGTCACACCATACACTTTTGTTTCCATCCCACTTTTTTCACTTATCAATATATCATGCACATTTTCCTATGCCTAGAATGTAGATCCTTCGTATATATTCTTATTTTTATTACTACCCTAAAGCTCAGGTTCTATAGCTATGCAATAGTGCATATTATGGATACTATTATACTTTAAGCACTTCCTTATTGGTTTCACTTCTTAATCATTTCTTATTTTTCTCTTTTAAAATATTCTACAATGAACACTGTTTATTAACTGAATTTTCACTCAGAGTTTGAGGTTCTCAAGTCAGATTAATCTGATCTAAAATTATGATTTAGCCACTTAGTAGCTAGGTGACCATGAGCAAGCTGTTTACTTTCTGTGACCTCACTGTCCTGAGACAATAACAGTACTTCCAACATAGATTGTGGTGGTATTTAAATGTGGTAATCTATGTAATATATCTGAAACATGGAAGGAACTCCATAGTTACCATCATCAACACCATCACAAATCAGAATGGTGAGTTCTTATATGACAAGAAGAAATATTTTCTCCTCTAAGTCAATCTCATTTTCAAGAGGTTGCTGGAAGACCAGACTTACATAAATATAACTCAGCTTCCTCAAACCAGGTTTGTCTTTGTCTTCTAAGCTGATCTACATGTCAATAAATAACAGTGTGATTTACAAAGTGTCACATTTGTAAAGTCAGATTATTGACAATGTCACCACCCCCTATAGATTATCTGCCTTTTAAAATATTATAGACCAGAGTGCCTGAGTGGCTCAGTGGGTCAAAGCCTCTGCCTTCAACTCAGGTCATGATCTCAGGGTCCTGGGATCGAGCCCCACATCTGGCTCTCTGCTCGGCAGGGAGCCTGCCTCCCTCTCTCTCTCTCTCTCTGCCTGCCTCTCTGCCTACTTGTGATCTCTGTCTGTCAAATAAATAAATCTTAAAAAAAATTACAGAACTATTTGTAGAAATATAATGGTGAGATTATTGGAATTTTAATTATAGCAATAGACGGTAGTGTTATTCCTGAAATAAGAAATTCAAGGGCTTCAAGAACTAAGAGACCCAGAGATTGACAAGTACTGGGCCTGTCTTTTACAGATGGAGGCAACGGAATAAACATACCTGGTTGTAGATAAGTCAAGTGGGTCCGAATCCTGAGGAGTGTTTCTTACTGGTCTTTACAAAGGGTATGAAGATCACATACTAAGAGGATCCATAGCCAGAAAACTCCAATTAAGTAGAAAGGCATTTAGAATTCTTGCTCAGAGTCATTCTAAAAGGAAAATTATGTCCCTAGGGTTTTTCAGTCTTGCCATTGTTGATCTTGGGGGCCAGACATGAGACTGTCCTCTACCTTATGGAATACTTAGCAGCATCCCTGGCCACTAAATGCAGCTCTTCCCCATTTGAGAAAGTCACAACTGCTTCAGATATAACCAAGTGTCTGCTGGAGGAGAATGTCAACCCTGGTTGAAAACCACTGACCTAGGCTAAAATAAATACAAAATGATGAGTCTCTTCCTCATTTTCCCTATACTGAAAGACAATATAAAGTAGTGGCAATGTTGTAATGTCCACCAGAGGCACCTGGGTGGTACAGTCGGTTAAGCCTCCAACACTCAACTCAGGTCGTGATCTCAGGATCATAAGATTGAGCCCCACATCAGGCTCCGTGCTCAGTGCTGGAGTCTGCTTGAGTTTCTCTCTCTCCTTCTGCCCCTCCCACCACCATGCTTGCATGTGCTCTCTCTCTCAAATAAATACGTATATCTTTGGGGGAAAAGAAAAAGGCACAAAGAAATCTTGCCTACCATTATCCCACTAGCTAAAGTAGAATTATGGAAGGGAGCCATGTAAATCAAGATAGATACTTGTATTACATTAAATCATTGCAAATTTCCGAATAGGAAGTCAATACTGCCCGTAAGATGTCCTCCATTCTGATGCCAGCCCACTACAAATAACTCTTCATTCTCTTTATCTCTCCACACAGAGGATCCACTACACATCGCCATCCTATTCAACATAAAATCCACTGAACAAATCCTCTAAGCCCAAGACCAGGGTAGGGAGTGAAGTCAGTAGAGACATCAAGTGGGTAAGAGGGACATCATGACCAAACTGATGGGTGGTGCAGATGAGAGTCCAAAGGACAAGAATGTTTTTCTCTTGACAAAGAGGGGAGTGTCACAGGTTGAATTATGTCCCCGTTAAATCCCATATGTTAAAGTCCTGATCCCACCACACCTCAGAATGTGACCTTATTTGGTGCTAAGTTCATTGCAGGTATAATTAACTAAAATGAGGTCATACTAGAGTAGGAAGCTTCTAATCCAGTAGCACTAGTGTCCCTAGAAGAAGGGAAATCTGAACACAGACATGTAGCAAGGAAAGCAACACCAAGTGAAGATCAGAGCGATGCTGCCACAGGCCACAGAACCACTGGGAACTGGGAGACAGACCAGAAGCTGATCCTTTCCTGCCACCTCCAGAGGGAGCAAAGGCCTCCTGACTCCTGATCTTAGATTTTCGGCCTCCAGAACTGTGAGACAATAAAATCATGTCATTTTGGCTACTTGCTTTATGGTATATATTGGTATATATTGTATATGGTATATATATGGTATATATTGTTATGGCAGCTGCAGAAAACCAATACAGGTACATGACTAGTTAAAAAAAAAAAAAAAAAAAGGGCAGCTATGCCAGGTGATGACTTGGGAGGAGGTTGAATAGACCAGAGGAGCCAATCCCAACTCCCTAAAAGCTGTGGTTTGATGTAAGTTGAAATATACAACTCAAACCAGAAGTCAATGAATATTTATTTTTACCTTCTTCTGGAATCAGTGTCTTGTGAAGAGTAAAATTTGCTAATCAACTTTAGCTCTCCTCCTTTCTACTACTAAGTGCTGATGTCTAGCATTTGCTCTAACTTCATTCTTAAATATTCTGGGTTCTGGCATTCCGTGCTTCTGTCTTCAGAGACCAAGCAATTCAAGTTAAAGTTCCAAAATGGCCACCTTTGAGAGAGAAACCAATCAAGTTTAGGAGTAAAATGAGCCAGGAGTTACAGAAAGGATGATTTTCTTTGATATTTTTTTCCATCTTACCATCAACTCCCTCACAGGACTCTCATCTCACAGTCTCCAGAGTGATTTCACATACACAGAGTTATCTTTTCTCCCAACAACACAAAGTAGCTACAGGGAGGCTGTTCCCATTACACAGGTGGGGGAACTGATGCCCATGGAGACTATAAGAGTTTCCATAGGGAACTGACCCAGCAAGTTGAAAAAGGTCTAGTACCCTTCTCCCTACACCAGAAACTTTTTTCGTCATGAAATAAATGTTCCACCACATGAAGATAAAAGTTAACTCTGTCCATACTCTTTATGAGAGGGACATTTGATTCATGCTTACATGCTCCAAGGACTTCAGCCGGACTTGGGGTGCAGTCCAGATTTAAGATCTTGATTCCTTCCATGGCCTTTTGGCTTCTTGACCCTCCTATTAACTTACCAAGCCTGAGTCATAATTCTGGATGGTCCTGCAGGGAATCTTTGACTCAGGAGAGGCTCATAAAAGCTCTTCTGGGAAATTAGACATAATGTCAGAGTTTAGCACAATTGAGGTATCTTTACAGAATCCCAGATCAATACCATCAGAACGTTCCTTCTCCACTGCATCTTGACCAAAGATCCTCACATAAAAAGACACATTTTTTTTTTAACTGAGGTGCAGTAGTTCTCACATCTCTACTTTTCTTTGTCAAAACAGGGTTAGGAAATCAGCCCAGAATGTGGGGTTGTGGTATATTTTCTTAGACTCATAAAATGTTAATACTGGAAGTGATCTAAGAAATACTCTGATTTAACACTGTTTCACTATGAACACTGAGACCCTCGGACAAGAACCAATTTGGCCAGTGCCATATGAGGAGTTAATAGCAGGGCTGATACTAAAATGTAGTGCTCCAAATTCAATGTTCTTTCCAATATGCTAGTTTTATCTGTGGACTCAATTCTTTCCAATACTTGATTGCTGGCCTTCTATTTAAATGTCATGGATCAAAGCAGTAACCAATGTGATTCGCCAAGGATGGCAAAAGATTCACACTGGTCTCAGCTCCCACTCTCTGGTGTCTGCAGTGGTACCTACTTCTTCAACATTAATTATTAAGTTATTGATTTGTTTTATTCAATAACTTTATTCAATAAACTTTTATTTATAAACTATAGCTCTCCAAGCTCCTTGTTGTCACTGGTTGGTCTTGCTCATCCTCATCACCTCTGAAAATATAAAGGTCAGAGTACAGTAGAGGGTGGAGATATCTGCAGAATTAAGGAAATACAATTTGGTAGAAACATTATGCAAAAAATGAGATATGGAGCTTAGAGAAAGGGGAGACTCACTATTCTAGGAAGTAAAGTATGGAGATGGGGGAAGATTCCCAATGGAAGTGCCTTGTGATGTTGAGCCCAAAAGACTGGGAAGGAGTCTGCAAGTTGTAGAGGCCCAAATGGTATTCCAAACAGAGGAAACAGCAAAACTGAAGTGTAACAGTGGGGGGTCACTTGGAATAGGGTTTGTAAGGTCCACAGAGGGGAGCTGGAGCTGTAGGAGCAGGAAAGGTACTTGGCTAAAAAGTTGGGATGGACGCAGCCAGTCAGGGGCCGGTAAGGCCATGACAATAAAGCAAAAGGAGTGTGGGCTTTGCAGAGAAGATGCTAAGGAGCCCATGCAGAGGCTGGAAGACCATTTCAAACATTTCAATACTCGTGGCAATAGATGATGGAAGTCTCCACTGGCAAAGTTGGGTTTGGAGGAAAATTTGAGTTTAAGGGCTAAATGGTCCATTGGATATTGCTATCAGAAGGGAGCAACCCTGCCAGTGCCTGGAGAGTCTAATCAGGAGACTGTCACCTGGTCATGAAACTGTACCCTCAAAGAGAAACTTCTTAACCCTTTAGATTCAGTGGGTTTTATGAATCTGACAGCAACTCTGAAGCCTCCACCTAGAAAAAGGCACAAATAGAGGTGATTTTTCATGCAATTTCAAATGCTTTATGAGCTCCCTCAAGCCTATAAATGAGTGGGACCCCAGATTATGAGCCCTTGTTTTACAAGAGGAATTTAAATACAAAAGCACCTGTGAAGTCTGGGCTGTGAATTACTGATGTCCTAAAATTAATCTGTCAGCTTCTGAAACTGCTGGTTGGATATCTGTACTCTAATGTAGCAAATGGGGTAAGGTTGAAAGCACTTGCCATGTGGTGGCCATGAGATGGTCACAGAGTAGAACTAAAGCAAGAAGTGAGGGGATCAAAAGATGATCATCAGCACCCTCTATATTTTTCTCAATCAGAACAGAATCATGGATATGAATGAATCAGCTACATCCCATATTTTTACCATCCTTCAATCTCTGAGACTTTAAAACTCACAATAACCCTGTGACATTAGCAGAGAAGACTAGTAGATCTGTATCACAAGATGTGAATCCATCAAAGTTCAGAGAGATGGCGAGGCTTTCTTCCCCAAGGTCACAAAACTAAAGTGGCACAGAGGAGAACAACTCTATTTCCTTCCTCCTCAGGGCTGTTTCCTTTAAAGACAAGTTGGCCTAAGACATCAAGAACAAAGATCTGCTTCTGCTTTGGATTCTGATCCAGTTTTTTCCACCAGAAAAACTTCTACCACAACACTTCCACCAGAGTGTTGGTATGTAGGACTCTGCATTCAGGAGACAGTGGGGTTGGAGCCATTGAGTACAGTATCTTCAGCTTTAGACAGACTTAGGATCAAATGCCAACTCTGCCACTTACATCTCTGTGACAATGACCAATCTCTGTAACCTCATTGCCTTCAGGTTCTTCATCTTTAAAATAGATACAGTAATATGTATCTCCAAATTTGCCAGGCTCCAATGAGACATGATAAGTGAAAATGCCCTCCTTGAGTGCCAGCTCCTCCTCTGAAAGCTTCAGCAGGCACAGTAATTTGTCCGCTATCATAAATCCTAACTGCAGGCTCCTGACACTGATCTCTTTCCCTCATTTTACTCACTGGGAGCAACCAGTCTGCCACAATTGTCCACTGGCCGATCCACCTGGAACACACAACTCTCTTGTCTCCATCACCAGAACAATATGCTCCAAGAATATCTGACACCTTAACACTTGAAGTGTGAGTCTCTACAGACTCAATGAAGATCTATTTTTAAATATACATGCTCAGAAATAGAGAACAATAAGATTGTGAATGTAAAACATTCCTGATGAACAGAGTTGTTATAATCTGTGGCATGAAACATGCCAGCTATGTTTACTGTCTTTATCAGAGCTTAAACCTATTCACATATTTAGATAGTCACTTGCAATATTTGAAGGCCAACCACTTCCAAGAAATTAAACTTATGATACATTGTGTATTATTTCAAGAAACAACCTACCCAATGAAAATGCTCAGAGCTACTTTTTTTCACTTAAGTAGTTAGTGACAATAATATGAGTAAATATTGTCACAATTAAGGGGAGTGTTTTTCCCACAACATGCACTACAGGAATAAAAATGGGAAAACCTAAAACGTATTGTATTTGATGTATGATGCTCACCACCTGTTAACTGTGTGACTTTAGGCAAACCAGTTAACCTCTCTGAGCTTCTGGTCCCTTATTTCTCAAATGGGGATATAATGTAGGCTCATCACCCTTACAACCTCCTTAAGAAGACTATAAAATCCCATATTCAGGTTATTGTCCCCCTTCTGTGCTTCCTTTTTCCATCCCACAGTGCTCAGGATTCAGTGAGCCAAGGACATAACACCATGTGCCATACAGCTGTCTCCCATTCTGAATTCTGCTGTTCTTTATTGTACACATTAGCCAGTGGGATATGCCTAAGATTCAGTTCCTCAGACTGGACATACAGGGACAAAACATGAGCTTTGTAATCAGCTGAGGACTTATTGGAATCCTGACTTGACCAGCTGTGCTTTTAGTGGCATTGATTGCCTCCACTATAAAGCAATATGAATAATAATATGCCTCCCTCAGGGCCAATTTTTTATTTTATTTTTTTAATAACTGAATCCCAATGCAGGTCTTGAACTTACAACCCTGAGATCAAGACCTGAGCTGAGATCAAGAGTCAGACACTTAACCAACTGAGCCACCCAAGCACTCCATTCAAGGTTGATTTTTTTAGTGTTTGTTGAAATATAATTTACAAACCATACATTTAACTCACTTCAAGTATAAAACTTGAAAACTTGTAAAGTAAAGTTTAGCATAGCTATAGAGTTCTACAGCTATCTGTAGAAACTAATTTTAAAACATTTTTGCAACCCCCACAAGAAACACAATGACCATTAAGTCATTCCCCATCACCCCTTCTCTATGCCCTAGGAAACCACTAATCTATGTTCAGTTATAAAGACTTGTCTATTCTTGCTATTTCATGTATGGAATTATACAACATGTGGTCTTTTGTGACTGAGTTCTCTCACTCAGCATGATGTTTTCAATATTCATCCATGTTGTCATATACACCACAATTTCACTCTTCCTTTTTGCTGACTAATACTCTGTGGTACAAAGATACTATATATTTTTTAAATTTATTTATTTATTTATTTCAGCGTAACAGTATTCATTGTTTTTGCACCACACCCCGTGCTCCATGCAATCCGTGCCCTCTCTAATACCCACAACCTGTTTCCCCCAACCTCCCACTCCCCCGCCGTTCAAAACCCTCAGATTGTTTTTCAGAGTCCATAGTCTCTCATGGTTCACCTCCCCTTCCAATTTCCCTCAACTCCCTTCTCCTCTCTAACTCCCCTTGTCCTCTATGCTATTTGTTATGCTCCACAAATAAGTGAAACCATATGATAATTGACTCTCTCTGCTTGACTTATTTCACTCCGCATAATCTCTTCCAGTCCCATCCATGTTGCTACAAAAGTTGGGTATTCATCCTTTCTGATGGAGGCACCATAGTCCATAGTTAAAGATACTATATTTTATCCATCCATTCATCAGATGATGGGCATTTGGATAATTTATAGTTTTTATTATACTAAATAGCGGTGCTAAGAACCTATGTTTGTGTGGACACATGTGTTCATTTCTCTTGGGTACTGATCTAAAATTAGAATTTCTAGGAATTAGAGTTCTATGATAAATCCATGTTTTTAACATTTTGAGGAACTGCCAAGCTGTTTCCCAAAGAAGTTGCCCTATTTATATTTCCACCACTAAGGTAGGGTAAAATTTTTACACATTCTAACCAACATTTGTTATTGTCCTTTTGGTCCCAGTGGGCATGAACTAGTATCTCATTTTAGTTTCATTTGCATTTCCCTAATGACTAGTAATGCTGAATATCTTTTCATGAACTTATTGTTCATTTGCATATCTTTCTTTGAGAAATGTCTGTTCATATCCCTTGACAATTTTTTAATTAAGGTTTTTTTTTTCAATCATTGAGTTTTAAAAGTGCTTTGTATATTCTGTTTACAAGTCCCTCATCAGGTATACAATTTACAAATATTTTCTCCCTTTATGTTTCCAGACTGCCTTTTTCTTTTCTTTTTTGATGCTATAATTTGTAGTGCAAAGTTTTATATTTAGATGATGTCCAATTCTCAAATTTCCCTTTTTGCTTGATTTTTGCTGTTGTAACTAAAAAAAAAAAAATTGCATAACCAAAATTCACAAGGAAGGACTTACTCTTAGGTTTTCTTCTAAGACTTTCATAGTTTGAGCTCTTACATTTAGATCTATGATCCATTTTTTTTGCATCAGAATGGATTTTTTTATTTAATTTTATTTCTTCAGTGTCCCAAGATTCATTGTTTATGCACCACACCCAGTGTTCCATGTAATGCGTGCCCTCCATAATACCCACCACCTAACCCCCTCACCTAATCCCCACCCTCTTCCCTCCAAAACCCTCAGTTTGTTTCTCAGTGTGCACAGTCTCTCATGCTTTATCTCCCCCTCCAATTTCTCCCAATTTATTTTTCCTTTCCTTCTACTAATGTCCTCCATGTTATTCCTTATGCTCCATAAGTAAGTGAAACCATATGATAATTGACTCTCTCTGCTTGACTTATTTCACTCAGCATAATCTCCTCCAGTACTGTCCATGCTGAAAATTTCGGTATTCATTCTTTCTGATGGAGGCATCATATTCCATTGTATATATGGACCATACCTTCTTTACCCATTCATCTCGGCTCTTTCCACAGTTTGGCAATTGTGGCCATTTCTGCTATGAACACTGGGGCACAGATGGCCCTTCTTTTCAGTACATCTGTACCTTTGGGGTAAACACCCTGTAGTGTAATTTCAGGGTCATAGGGTAGCTCTATTTTTAATTTCTTAAGGAATCTCCACACTGTTTTCCAAAGTGGCTGCACCAACTTGCATTCCCACCCACAGGGTAAGAGAGTTCCCCTTTCTCCACATCCTCTCCAACATTTGTCATTTCCTGTCTTGTTAATTTTGGCCATTCTAACTGGTGTAAAGTGGTATCTCAATATGGTTTTTATTTGAATCTGCCTGATGGGTAATGATGATGAACATTTTTTCATGTGTCTGACAACAAAAAGAAATAAAATGCATCCAAACTGGCAAGGAAGAAGTAAAAGTTATACTATCTGTGCATGAGAAGACAATATACAGAGTAAACCCTGAAGGCTCCCACAAAAAACCTGCTAGAACTGATAAATTCAGTAAAGTTGAAGAATATGAAATCAATGTGCAGAAATCTGTTGTATTTCTATACAACAATAATAGAAGAGCAGAAAGAGAAATTAAGAAAATAATCCTATTTATAATTGCACCAAAATAATAAGTTACCTAGGAATAAACCTACCTAAAAAGGTGATAGACCTGTATGGTAAAAACTATAAAACACTGATGAAAGAAATTAAAGATGACAAAAAGAAATGGAAATACATTCAATGCTCATGGATTGGAAGAAGAAATACTGTTAAAATATATCTTTTTAAAAGGGGGGGCACCTGGGTGGCTCAGTGGGTTAAGCCTCTGCCTTCAGCTCAGGTCATGATCTCAGGGTCTTGGGATCAAGCTCTGCACCGTGCTCTTTGCTTAGCGGGGAGCCTGCTTCCTCCTCTCTCTGTCTGCCTCTCTGCCTGCTTGTGATCCCTCTGTCAAATAAATAAATAAAATCTTTTTAAAAAAAAAAATATCTATACTACCCAAAGAAATCTGTACATTTAGCGCAACCCCTATTAAAACAGCAATAGCATTTTTCACAGAACTAGAACAAACAATCCTAAATATGGAATCATAAAGACCTCAAATAGCCAAAATAATTTTGAAAAAGAAAAGAAGAGCTGGAGGTATCACAATTCCAGACTTCAAGTTGTATTACAAAGCTGCAGTAATCAAAACAGTTTGGTTCTGGCACAAAAATAGACAAATAGATCAATATAACAAAACAGAAAACCCAGAAATAAGCCTACAACTATATGGTCAGTTATCTTTGACAAAGCAAGAGAGAATATCTAATGAGAAAAATAGTCTCTTCAGCAAATGGTAATGGGAAAACTGGTCAGCTACATGCAAAGGAATGACACTGGACTACTTTCCCACACCATTCAAAAAAATACACTCAAAATGGACTAAAGACCTAAATATGTGACCTGAAACCACAAAAACCCTAGAAGAGAGCATAGGCAGGAATGTCTCTGACATCAGCCATACCAACATTTTTCTAGATACATCTCCAGAGGCAAGCGAAACATAAGTAAAAGTAAACTATTGGGACTACATCAAAATAAAACACTTCTTCACAGTGAAGGAAACAATCAATAAAACTAAAAGGCAACCTACTGAATGGGTAAAGATACTAGTAAATGACATATCCAATAAAGCTAGTATCCAAATTATATAAAGAACTTACACAACTCAACACCAAAAACAAACAAACAACAACAACAAAAAAAACCCACAAATAATAAAATTAAAGAAAAATACCATCTGATTTCACTCATATGTGGAATTTAAGAAACAAAACAAACACACATGTGGGGGAAGAGAAAAGAGAGAGGCAAACCAAGAAACAGACCTAACTACAGAGAACAAACTGAAAATCACTCATCATCAAGGAAATGCAAATCAAAATTATGATGAAATATCACATCATACCTGTCAGAATGGCTAAAATAAAAAACACAAGAAAAAAGTGCTCGCAAGAATGTGAAGAAACAGGACTCTTCATGCACTGTTGGTGCGAATGTAAACTGTCCAGCCACTGTAGGAAATTTTATGGAGGTTCCTCAAAAAGTTAAAAACAGGACTACCCTACAACCCAGAACTCACACTATTGGGTATTTACCCAACGGATACAAAAACAATAATTCAAAGGGCTACATGTACCCCTGTTTATAGCAGTGTTACTTATAATAACCAATTATGGAAGCAGCCCAAGTGTCCATTGTTAGGAGAAAGAAGATGTGATACATATATGCAACGGAATGTTATTCAGCCACAGAAGGAATGAAATCTTACCATTTATAATGACATGGATATAGCCAAAGAGTACAATGCTAAGTGCGATAAGTCAGAGAAAGACAAATATCATATGATTTTACTCATAAATGGAATTTAAGAAATGAAACAAGGAAAAAAAGAGACCAACAAAGTTCTCTTAATCATAGAGAACATACAGATGGCCACCAGAAGGGACATGAAGTCGGGGGTAGGGGAAATAGGTGAAAGGGATTAAGGAGTGTACTTGTTTTGAAGAATCCTGGGTGAGATATGGAAATGTGGAATCACTGTATTGTACACCCAAACTAACATAACACTGATTATAAACTATACTGGAATTTAAAATGAATTAAAAGTATATGTTTTGCTCAAAAAAGATAAAGAATATTACATACTCTAATACATAAACATATGTGTGCCTCTCCATTTTTTAAAATATTTATTTACTTATTTTAGAGAGGGGGAAGTGGAAGGGGGGAGGGAGAGAGAATCTCAAGCAGATTCCTCACTGAGCATAGAGCCTGAGGTGGGGCTTGATCTCACGACCCTGAGATAGTGACCTGAGCTGATATCAAAAGTCAGATGCTCAACCCACTGAGCCACCCAGGCACCCCTCTCCATTTACTTAGATCTGTAAGGTAGAACTAAAGATTGATTTTTTTTTTCCCTATGAATTTCCAGTTGTTTCAGCACTACTGAAAGGTTTTCCATTTTCCACTGAATTGCACTGGCACCTTTGTCATCAGTTTACTAACTGCACATGAATCTACATCCGGAGGCTCGCATTCTCACAATGACTGCAGCTTGTAGTGACTCATGAAATCAGGTACTGTAGATTGTCCAACTTTATTTCCCATCTCCATAGTTTTCTTGGCTCTTCTAAGTCCTTTAGCGATCTATGTACATTTTAGAATCATCTTGTCAATTTCCACAAAAATATGTGAGATTCTGACTGTAATGCATTGAATCTAAATCAATTTTGAGATAACTAATTGATCACATATGCTGCAGACCATTAGTCTCACGTCTCTTATGGGAGCTCTCTGTTCACAAGAAAAAACATGTTTTACATGGTCCTTTTGTGCCATAAGTTTATTTGCAGAGTTGCCACAGGTGGGGCAGTCTTTAGATTGTCTGCTTGTGTCTATGATGGAGTAATTGTAATTCAGGGGTGAAATATCAAAGTTACTTGCTCATGCATCTAAGCCAATAGCTCTATCAATAATGAAGCTGACAGTTTGCTCTCTACATCTTAACTCTTGTGTCTACCTCTCAACTGACTTCAAAGTTAGATGAAAAATAATTAATTAATGCTGTCTTCAGCTTAGACACATCTTGCAGAGCCCATAAAGCAAGCCAAAATACAACTCCTTTGAATAAAGTTTGTAAATGATTATATGGACTAACAGAACATTAGGAGGAGTACTAAAATTTTTCATTTGACATTTTGATCATATTCATAGGGACATTTCTTTTTTTTTTTTTTTACCTTCCACTATCATTTTATTTATTTATTTTTTATTTTTTATAAACATATATTTTTATCCCCAGGCGTACAGGTCTGTGAATCACCAGGTTTACACACTTCTCATAGGGACATTTCTTATGAGAAAAATTACAGAAGGCTGAGGGACTAACAATTACTGAGCCATAAACCTTCATTTAATCCTCAATGCATATTTTTGAGATATTATTATTCCCATTAAACAGAGAGGGAAAACACCCTTTGAGAGATAAAGTAACCATAGGCACGAATTTACACAGTTAATGAAAGCACTCAGAAAAGATATATCAAATTTTCATGTAGAGTGATTTCGATCTTCAAATGGCTTCACAAGCAGTATTTTTATACAACCCTCAAAATAATTGTCAAGAAGTCAGACAGTTATCCCAGTTTACAGATGGTAGAACTGAAGCTCAAAGAGCTTACATGACTTATTCATGGTTACTGATCCCCCACCAAAAGATAGTAATGGGTCTCGGTACTCATAGTAAGGCATCTACTAGTATACCATGCTTCTGCTATTTCTAGGCATTGTTTCTACTTTTGACATAAGGTCCCTGAGCACCTCCCTTATTTTTTTAGCCTAGATAGAATAGAAATGAGTTGGGAATGCAAGTTGGTGCAGCCTCTTTGGAGAACAGTGTGGAGATTCCTCAAGAAATTAAAAACAGAACTTCCCTATGACCGTGCCATTGCACTCCTGGGTATTTACCCCAAAGATACAGATGTCGTGAAAAGAAGGGCCATCTGTACCCCAATGTTTATAGCAGCAATGGCCACGGTTGCCAAAGTATGGAAAGAACCAAGATGCCCTTCAACGGATGAATGGATAAGGAAGATGTGGTCCATATACACTATGGACTATTATGCCTCCATCAGAAAGGATGAATACCCAAGCCTGTACCCCTGGGGATAAAAATATATGTTTATAAAAAATAAAAAATTTAAAAAAAAAGGAAGGACGAATACCCAACTTTTGTAGCAACATGGATGGGACTGGAAGAGAGTATGCTGAGTGAAATAAGTCAAGCAGAGAGAGTCAATTATCATATGGTTTCACTTATTTGTGGAGCATAACAAATAGCATGGAGGACATGGT
>NC_081559.1:185932602-185979661 GCF_022355385.1 Mustela nigripes
GGGGATAAAAATATATGTTTATAAAAAATAAAAAATTTAAAAAAAAAGGAAGGACGAATACCCAACTTTTGTAGCAACATGGATGGGACTGGAAGAGAGTATGCTGAGTGAAATAAGTCAAGCAGAGAGAGTCAATTATCATATGGTTTCACTTATTTGTGGAGCATAACAAATAGCATGGAGGACATGGGGAGTAGAGAAGAGAAGGGAGTTGGGGGAAATTGGAAGGGGAGGTGAACCATGAGAGACTATCAACTCTGAAAACCAATCTGAGGGGTTTGAAGTGGCGGGGGAGTGGGAGGTTGGGGTACCAGGTGGTGGGTATTATAGAAGGCACGGATTGCATAGAGCACTGAGTATGGTGAAAAAATAATGAATACTGTTATGCTAAAAAAAAAAAAAAGAAAGAAATGAGAGTTTCCCCCATAGGCTCAAAGGAAAGAATAACCCCAGTATTGATCTACTGCAATCAAATAATGGATGTCATAGGACTGGATGGTTGGCAATCTATACCAATTCATCTGGCTGTTTTGGTGCTTGTAACTGGTAAAAAATACTCTGAATAAGCACTTCATTTTAATCACTATAAAGCAACTGGTTATATTTTCACTTTCTCTCTAACTCATTGTCTGTATATATTTTTCCTTACCACTTACATGATTCCATATAAGTAGAACCAAATGTGATTATAGTTATAAATCAAATTAATGTCAACTTATAATAAAAAATGAAGAGATTGATCTAGTCCAAACGATTCTTTTGTCAACTAATCCTTACTTAACTAGTCTGAGTTCTTTAAATGGCCTGAGTCACTCACCAAAAAAAAGGACTTTTATTTCAAGTGAAGTGTAACAAGAGCATAACGGAAGACATTGTCAGTAGTAGTGAAGTGCCACAGTACCTACTATATACCAAGTGTTCAATGAATAACTGTGAAATGACTAAATGTCCATATTCAGTGAACATTCATGTAATCAAATTAGTAGGACATTGTGGGAGGTGAGGTAAGGAAAAAGAATGAATCAAAGATGACTTCCCTGTTTCTAGTTTGGAAATGAATGAGATAGGAAATTCAGGAATATGGGAAGATTCTAGGGAGGAGATGATGAATTTACTTTTAAATTAATCAATTTTAAAAGTATATGGGGGCAACTGGTTGGCTCAGTCAGTTAAGCATCTGATTCTTGGTTTCTGCTCAAGTCATGATCTCTGGGTCATGGGATAGAACCCCATGTCAGGCTCTATGCTCAGTGGTAAGTCTTCTTGAAGATTTTCTCCTGCCCCTCCCCCAACTCTCATGTGCACTCTCTCCTCTCTCTCCAATAAATAAATAAATCTTAAAAGTTGGTGCAGCCAGTTTAGAAAACAGTGTGGATATTCCTTAAGAAATTAAAAATAGAGCTACCTTATGACCCTGCAATTGCACCACTGGCTATTTACCCCAAAGATACAGATGTACTGAAAAGAAGGGCTATATGTACCCCAGTGTTCATACAGCAATATCCACAATCACCAAACTGTGGAAAGAGCCATGATGCCCTTCAACAGGCAAATGGATAAAGAAGATATGGTCCATATATACTATGGAGTATTATGCCTCCATCAGAAAGGATGAATACCCAACTTTTGTATCAACATGGATGGGACTGGAAGAGATTATGCTGAGTGAAATAAGTCAAGCAGAGAGAGTCAATTATCATATGGTTTCACTTATTTGTGGAGCGTAAGGAATAACAAGGAGGACATTAGAAGAAGGAAAGGAAAAATGAATTGGGGAAAATCAGAGGGGGAGATGAAGCATGAGAGACTGTGGACACTGAGAAACAATCTGAGGGTTTTGGAGGGGAGTGGGGTGGGGGATTGGGTGAGCCTGGTGGTGGGTGTTAAGGAGGGCATGTATTGCATGGAGCATTGGGTGTGGTGCATAAATGATGAATCTTGGAACAATGAAAAAATAAAATAAAAATTTTTTTAAATTGTATGGAACCTCCATATGTAGATGTGGTAGATAAAGGTGAATGGGTCTGGAGCATAAGAAAGATTACTGGGAAGGATATTTATGTTTCAGTATTTTCTGTTTACATATAGAAGGTAAAAAGCCAAGGGAGTGAATGAGAGGAATTTATTTATTCATAGTATCTCTATTGAGGTAGTGGGCTACAGGCTAGAATAAGAGAACCTGAAGTCAAAATTCATAAGGAACATCATCATCTAATGGGTACAGAAAGAAGAAATTAAGGGTTTTTTAAGAAGAAATTTAAAGGTTTTTTTTTTTTAAAGATTTATTTATTTTAGAGAGAGAGATAGCTGGGGGAGGGGAAAGGGAGAGAGAAGCAGACTCCTACTGAACATGGAGCTCATCGCAGGTCTTGACCTGAGCTGAAATCAAGAGTCAGATGCTTAACCAACTGAGCCACGAAGGTACCCCAGAAGAATTAAGTTTTTTTTTTAATATTTTATTTTTTATAAACATATATTTTTATCCCCAGGGGTACAGGTCTGTGAATCACCAGGTTTACACACTTCACAGCACTCACCAAAGCACATACCCTCCCCAATGTCCATAATCCAATGGAATACTATGCAGCCATCAAAAGAAATGAAATCTTGCCATTTGCGACAACATGGAAGAATTAAGTTTTAAGCATTGATTAACTTAGTGGTTTTAGGTCAGAATTTCCTTCTATATTATTGAGATACTGGACATATTTATTTTAGGGACTCAAATGGTCTCTTATAACTTTGCACTTTCTCAGCTTTTAGCATTATAGAGTGCTATTCATATTCTTATCCTATGATCTAGTTACCTAACTATCTACGTTGGGGTTTAGATTGTTTTAGCAGATACTGTTCACTGGCCCAACATCTGTCTCTCCCAGCAGAAGCCTGATCTTGTTGAGGTTTTCCAGCAAGTTCTAAAATGGCCCCTGGTGATCACCACTTCACAGTATTCACATCCTTGTATAATTCCTTCGCCCATAGTTTGGGCCAGGCTTATGGACTCATGTCAAATTAACAGACTATGGCAAAAATGATATGATGCCACTTTTGAAATTAGCTTATAGAAAGACAGTCAGGAGTTCTCCCCCATCTTTTCATATCACTTGCCTTGGTGAAAGCCAGCTGCCGTGATGTGAGGGAGCCTCTGGAGAGACCACATGGCAAGGGAATGAGGCCTGCCACAATCACTGAGTGAGCCTGGAAGAAGATTTCTCCCCAGTCAGGATTTCCCATGAAACCATGACTTTGGTCAACAACTTTGCAACTTGACTTAGCCTGAGCCAGAGTTGTCCAAATGCACCGTGCTCAGGTTTCTGACCCACAGAGCTATGAGATGATACTGGTTATTGAAACCATTATGTATTGGGGCAACTTGTTATAGATAAGTAGATAACTTATACAGTGTATCACACACTGAACTTACATACTTGGAATCTGTACAATAGATAAATTCTACATAGATAACTCTTAGTACTTTCCACCCAAATCAACCGTCACATGTCTTTTGCTGCTATCATTTTTCCTGTGTCTGTGGCTAGGACTGACCATTTATAGGAAAATCCCAAGGTCAGACTTCATTTTAGCCTCTATATACCATCCTGCACAGGCCTCCAGCACTGAAAATAATATATTTTAATTAATTAGAAGCAAGGGATAGCAGTAAGAAAGTGACCATTGGACTCAAACAGATCTCAGTGCAAACCCCAACTTCTCCACTTACTTGGGTGACTGTGGTCAAATCAATCCCTAAGAGCCAAGATGTCATCATTCACAAGGTGCTGATCAGTGGTATAAAGGAAAAGCACAAGATGTAACCGGACCACAGACCAAGAGTTCTTAGCCTAGCTTGAAAACTTCAGAAAAGACATTCCAGATGAAATGTCATGTAAGCAAATTCAAGAAGGATGAGTAGAGGTTACCAAGCAAAAATGGGAAGGAACAGTGTTCTCAGCATAGGCAATAGCTTATACGTTTGACAGGTTGAAAGAATGTGTGGTTTGCAAGGAGAGCAGCAACTGATGAGTCTGCAGAGATTGACAGGATTCAGATCATGAACTTGATGTCAGAAGAATCCTAGACTTCTTTGCAAGGGCGATTAGGAGTCACTGAGTGTTTTAAGCAGGGACAGTAAAATAATTCGATTTGCATTTTGGAAATATCATTCTATGCCTGGCAAGTGCAGAAGGCTGCAAACTTTTTTGTAAAGTGTTAGACAGTAAATATTTTGCATTTTGTGATCCATAGAGTCTCTGTCACAACTGCTTCAATTCTGCTGTTGTAAAAAAAAAAAAAAAAAAAAAAAAGCAGCAGGTATAGACCATATGTAATGGGACAGGCACAGCTGTGCTTACATAGAACTTTATTTACAGAAATAGACAACAGACAGTATTCCACCACTGGCTGTAGCTCACTGATCTCTGGTATAGAGTGCACAGAAGGAAGTCAAGCATAGAGGCTGGAAGTATTTGGAAAGTGCACAGAAGGAAGTCAAGCATAGAGGCTGGAAATATTTGGAAAGTCTAATTCATTAATTTAGCACATCTCTAAAGACCACCTTCTATGTACTAGAAACTCTTCTAGATACTCAGAATATAGTGATAATAAGAAAGACACAGTTCCTCTTCTGGTGGAGGTTATAATGCAGCAAATAAGAGTAATTCATTGAAAACAGCCTTATAATAAAGCTTTGTAAGGCACCTAGGTGGGTCAGTCAGTTTAGCATCTGACTCTTGGTTTTGGCTCAGGTCATGATCTCAGGGTCATGGGACCAGCCCCACGTCAGGCTCCAAGAGGAGCATGGGCTGCTTCAGATTCTCTCTCTCCCTCCTCTCCTTTTGCCCCTCCCCCACCCTGCTCACATGCACTCTCTCTCTCTAAAACACAGTAATAATAAACTTTGTAAGCTGAAAATCATGAAGTGCATATAAATCATCTATCACTATAATTATTTAATATTTGATAGGATATTTTTCTAAAAGGCCATTTTTAAAAAACAATGTCAAGCATATATTGACTGACTGAATAGAAAGACTTGAAGAAATTATAGACAGCTCCAGGCAAATAAATGAATCTAGTTTTATTTGCCAAGAACACTGGAGCTATTTTCTATATGGGACCCTCTCTGACACTAACAGTATCTTTTCAAGGTGTCCCTTATTGGTTCCATTTTTACAGATGTGAAAATGAGGCCTACAGAAGCCTCATCACTGCCTAGGACCTAGAGAGCTGACATTTAGTATGTCAAGATGATTCTCCTTCCTTCCTCCATGTTGCTAGCTTGGGAATACACAGGAAAAACAATAGGGAGCTGTAAGCATGAGCTCAGCAAAGGCTTGAGATGAGTTCTTCAGGGTCCCACAGAGAGCTCAGGACCAGGCTGGGAACTAAAGTCAGGAATCCCAATTGCCACTTCCTGCTTCTAATCACTTTCCCAAGAGAGCTGTCCCAGCTGTTCCTGAGCAGAAGGAAGGCTGAGAGCATCTTTTTCAAAATCCAAGCCCTTGTTATAAATTTAGACTTCAGGGAAGGAAAAGAAGAAGAAAAAAATAAATTGTTGGCCTAAAAAAGTAATGTTTCCCATTCCTCAGATCAAGGGCAGCGGACAGAGGAAGGGAAAGTAAATTCGGTCACTTTGAGTGCTGGCCCAGAGGCCATGAAGCCCCAGTGTGCCCTGAACGCTCGCCCACCCCACTCCGAGGGAATGTGGTCATGCCCAGAAATACAGGCTATACAAGGAAGGCTTCTGTTTCTTCCTAATGAGTTGATTATATCCTGTCAGAAGAATTGTAAGGCCATCAAATGTCAAGTCAATTTTCTCAAACATATTATTTTCATAGCAGCTGGGTCTGACTAACTGTTGAAACAGAGCATCCTATTGTTACATTTCACTGAGAATGTTAAAGTGGAACTCAATTTAAAAAGGAAGGAAAAATCTGACAGGACACATGATCTTTATTCATGCAAGTTTTTAATTCGGTATTTAGAAGCCAATTTTATTACGATCATTTGGTCACTTAGTTCGCGATGAACTAATAATGAAAAGGGAAATAAATGAGGAACGTGTTATTTACCTACAAGAGCCACTTTCTCAGAAGGTGGAGAGGTGTCTCTTCAGTTACTGGCTCTACCCGTGAAGGGTGGATGGGTAAGCCAGGAGGTCCAAAGTGCTGAGTTCAAATCCTTACGCTTCCCACACATGATCTTGAATGAATCTGGCTTATCACATTCTCCAAAGACAGGAAACTATCAGGATGAGACAAATGAACTTCAACATGAGACAACCAGAGCCTTAGCTTGCATATGTGCCGAATGGTCCTAGGCAAATTTAGGAATTGGGCACCTCAGTTAGCTATATAAGTTTTTGAAGGAATTTAATGACGTAAGATATATAACATGTTGGTCAAGAAGAAGCATTCATTAAATGGTAGTGACAAAAATGCTGGTGACAATGATACTAGCGAGGAAAATGGAAAAAGAGGAGGGAATTTTGTAAAAGATGTGTCCAGGACCAACCAGATAATGAACGTGGAGCTGGAACCAAAAGGCAGCCTCCAATTTACAGCAATTCATGTTTTCACTGGACATGTTCCATATACACAGGGTCAAGTGTGATACTAGGAAGGTATGTCTCCCTTCAAAAATTAGATCATGTTTCCCTCCACCCCAAACCCAATTTTCATCACCAAATTTTATTACAGATGTTCTATTTTGGCTCGTTTTCTTTCTTCCTTTCTTTCTTTCTTCCTTCCTTCCTTCCTTCCTTCTTCCATTCTCTTTTTCTCTTTCTTTTTGGTACAATTTATTGATATATTGTGCAGAATTTTAAAATGACCCCCAAGATTCCTGCACCCCCTTCCCATTTATTCAGCCAGAAACATACAATTATAAAGGGATTTTGCAGATGTAAATAAGGCCCCACATCAATAGACCTGAAAATTAAAGAGAGTATGAGGGTAGGCCTGATCTAAACACATGAGCCCTTTAAAAGCAGAGAGTTTTCTCCAGCTTGCAGTGATATACCACTTCTGGTTTGAAGATGGAAGGGGCTACACAGCAAAGAATGCAAGAGGCCATTAGTAGCTGAGAGTCTGCAAGAGACACGTAAGTCCTACAACGACAAGAAGCTGAATTTGGCTAAGAGGAAGAGTGAGATTAGAAGAGGACTTTTTTTATTTTTCCTACAGCCTGGAGAAGAAAATTCAGTGTAGCTGACATCTTAATTTCAACTTTGTGGTACCCCGGGCAGAGGAACCAGCCATGTCACCCTGGACGTTTGACCTAAAGAATGTGGGCTCATTAAATGGGTTGGGCTAAGCCCCTGATTTTGTAGTAATCTGTCTCATAGCTGTGGAAGGCTAATAAAGGTGGTCTCAAGGGCTCAAAGCCAAGAGTTGTTCTGAGTCCTCTGACCTCTGAGTAAGCTTGGTTTACCTATCTAGGCTGAGAGAAGGAAAGAGCCCCAGTAATAACTAACCACTCAAACTAAACACGTATGTATCAAACACTCACACATACATACTCACAGGCTTTATCTCAAAATATCAGGATAACTGAGGCACAGGTATAGATTTCAGCTGACGTACTTCAACCGCTGCCTCCATTTCCCTCTCACAGCCAGCGCACCATTTCTTCAGTAAGCACCTATTCAGTAAGTACAATCACTGTGCACTGGGCTCTCAGAGAGACCACAGGGACAGAACCCCCACACAGCTCTTCAAAGAGATCACTGAACAGTGCAGTAAGCAGGGAGATGAGGGGCATCGCAGAGTAAGGAATGGAACCCAGTCCTAGAAATCAAGGAAGGCTTCTAAGAGCAGAGAGTTTCTAAGCTGAAACCTGAGGAATTACTTGTAGAACACTGATGTGAAAGGGAAACGAATGTTTCCAGGAAGCAAAAATAGGATGTGCAGAACACTGCGAATGAGGAAGGCCAGAGCTCTCTGAAGAGCCACACAGCATTCATCCTGACTGGAGCTTGCCTTGGGGGGAGGGATGAGTCGAGAAACTGCAGAGAGGAGCAGAGATAGGTTGGTAGAGTGAAATTCTCTGTAAGGAATTCAGAATTCTTCCTGAAGTCAGGGGAAATCCAGGAAGACTGATAAGCAGACAAGCAGCAGTATCAACCTTGTTTAACCAACAGTCAGTCCACCCTGCTGGAACTTGAAGAATGGTTCAAAGAGGGGCACTCAACACTGGAGACAATAAGCCATTCCAGTAACTCAAGTAAAGTTGACAGAAGAACAGTGGTCTGAACTAAGGCTGTGCCAGTGGATGGCAAGAACAGAGATTTACAAGTTGCTAATTTTAGAGGTTTCAAGACTTGGATCTTGAATAGGTATAGGAAGAGACAGGGAATGGAGTCGACGACAACTTTCAGACATCTGGATTGGGTAGGAAAGCCGATCAATGATAAGGGCAACTTGGAAAAAGAAACCATTTGTGTTGGGGAGGAGGAATGGGGAATAGGTGGATGGTGATGGGTTTTGTTTGGGTCAAGCTGGATTCTAGGTGTTCATGGGAAAATGAAATGGATATATAGAGTAGGGAGCTCTTTATGTGGGGAGTTTGGTAGAGTCATATGCGACTCTATAATCCCCTGCTCCGTAGCTGCATCACAAATTTCTTTAAAATTTTTTTCTTAGTTCTTCCTCCAGTTAACTGAAATTGGTTAAACTTTAAGAAAAGCACAAGTGATGAAAACTGGAATATCATTTGTGTTGCTATCACAATTAGGCCTCTCCTTTCCCTAGGTAGATGGATGGACAGTACAATCACTGAACATTTTAAGGGAGAGGAACACAGAAGCACTCAAAAATGCAGAAAGTCCCAAAGAGAGCTAATCAATGTGTAAGGCATGGTTTCCTTTCATTAAATCTATTTTTTCATATTGTTAAATAGTTAATAATAACACTTGTTACTTACATTGTAAAATTAAAATGCAGAGATAAAAGATAAGTGGGGAATCAAGTCCACCTTAGAAAGTAAGTGATCCCACTAGAGAAGTACTCATTTGTGTCTGCTCTCTCAAGCCTTATAAAAATAAAAGCAACACGCCTCCATGGCTTTAGTAAAATAATGACCAGGAAGGAGCATCTTCCATTAGAACATTCTACCTAGGTTTCATTTTATATATTAATTTATTGAACAAATACTAACACTTGGAATAATTAGTAGACAATGACAAGCAGAGGCAGAATATCACGAGAAATGAGATACTGGATGCTAGGATGGCATAGACCTGGGTTTACATTCTAGTTGAAATTATCTGCTAGATACACAATCTTGGACAAACTGTATATACATTCCAAAGATTGATTTTCTCATGTCTAAAAATAGGAGAACAATAAAATGCATCTCAAACAACTGACGTCAGCATTCAATGAAATAATGCATGTAAAGAACTTTGTATTTTATATTATCACTTTTATATTATCACTTTTACTATCATTACTTGTATTCATTCCTTATGTGAAGGGCTTCAAATATCTATAATTAACCTCTAGAGAAGTGCTCATTTCAACAGCACATATACCAACCTCTAAGCTAAGATTCTTTAATTCTATAACATCAATCTTACATACATGGAGATTAAACATTTGTGATACATGCAAACAAAAATAGTACACAAAAAATTGTAAATATGAAATTTTTAGTTGGTTACTATGTGGCAGGTGTATAACCCAAGTGCTTCTCTTCCATTTATCTACACAACACTGGGTGTGAAAATGTACTATAAACAGAGCTGATCAATCTCAAATCACATTGAACCATCCTAATGTGATGAACATCCAAATGAACCACCTTATGTATCAATGTATGTACATATGTATGTATGTATGTATGATTTATATGTATTTTTTTCAAGTGTTAAACTTATCAACCATTACATTGTTGGATCCCCAACACCTGACCTTGGGCTTCTATGATGCCTAACATCCATGTTAAATCAACAAACAAAGAAACTTATTTGAAGAACAACAACCCAAAGCATTTCCTAGAGCTCTAAACTGACATATCTAATTCTATGGTTTTGGGAGTTGTTTTGTTTCGTTTTGTTTTGTTTTTGGAGAGAGAGAGAGAGAGAGAGAAGGAGAGCAGGGAGGGGCAGAGCAAGAGGGAGAGAGAAGATTTTAAACAGGCTCCACACCCAGTGCAGAGCCTGATGCGGTGCTCAATCTCATGACCCTGACATCATGACCCGAGCCGGAATCAAGTGTTGGACTCTTACTTGACTAAGCCACACAGTCACCTCAAATTCTATGTATTCCTTAAAAATCAAATAAAACAGTGACATCAAAATAGTCTTCAAGCCTTAACCTACGACTATTCCACCACAGCTAACATTCATTGAGTGTTTTACTGCAGGAAGGCACTTTGACAAGCATTTTACATGCACTTAATCCTCAATACCACTTTCTGAATTGGGAATTGTTTTTATTGCTTTCATGATAAAACTGAGATTTAAGAAAGCTAAATTTACCATGCTTGTAGTAAAAGATAAGAATTGAGCCAGGACTCAAAAATGATTCAAATTAAATTCAAAGCCCCTTTTCTTAAAGTCACTTGGTTTTTCTGCATTCCTCTCTTATCCATAAATGGTTATGATTTTTATAAATTATTAATTTAGTACTAACTTTTTGGCTTGAACACTACTTTCAGATTCTCTGAGAAATGGATTGGTCCAGTTAGATAAATAAGAGCAAAAAGCAGAAGCAAAGATGGGGGATACTAGTGGGATCAGAGAAGAGGCTTGAGCTGGTGCCAAAGGGCATTCTGGAAGACACAGTCCCATGCCTACCGAGTGCCCACAGCACCTCCATTCTTTGCCAAAAGAAGCTATTATGTGCTTCACTCCTGGATGATTAACCATTAATAATGAAAGCCAACTATTATCACCTTCTGCTCTATTTTCCTGGCCACTAGAGTAGCTATGGTTCACATTTTAACCTGTGAAATATAAGAAACTTCTGAGGCTTCCAAAAAAGACTTTGTTTTCCTGATAAAAAAGAAAGTCATGGGTGCCACCTTCCACCATCTTTTTTTTTTTAAATATTTTATTTACTTATTTGAGAGAGAGAGAGCAAGAGTGGAGGAAGGGAGAGGGACAAGCAGACTCCATGCTGAGCACAGAGCCCAACATGGGGCTCAATCGCAAGACCCTGAGATCATGACCTGAGCCAAAACCAAGAGTCAGACGCTTAACCAACAGAGCCGCCCAATCACCCCCCTGTCCAACATCCTAACTTAAGCATACAGATGATGTCTGGAACTACAGAAATCACTTGAGTCCATTAGAGAAAAGCCAAGCAAAACACAGTTGAACTTTGACATAACTGGGACCACTGAACTAGCACTATCTCCCAAGTTTCTTATTAGATGAGAAAACCACTATTAATCAAAGTTCTTATTGCTCAGATCCAAAGACATTTCTACCTGATAAGTTATGCCAGCTATGGCTAAATACAGAGATGGAGGTGTCAGCAGTATGAGACTTCATAAGTAAACAAAAGCAAAAGATTTAAGCCATTTTAGTGTTACTTAATGAGTTTTATTTCCTTTGTTTTTCTTGCCGTAATTAAGTGGTTTTCTAGGTACGGTGCTATATTCCTTGAGAGATGAAAGTTAGCTCCTTAAATGACCCAATAGCAGACAGATCCAGCTTTGTGGTTTGAAGACAAAACTATGCCATAAAAAAACACGTAGTTAAAACCTTCCGAGCACTGAATGGTAACAGAACCAACCAAGGGCTTTGTGGAAAACTGACTCTGGCTCTTCTTATGGGTCTAATTCACTACCCCTTGGTACCTCAGCATGTAACAGGCATGTTCAAATGCAATAGACCCAGCTCATAAAGTTTCCATTTCCACCAGGACTTTTCCTAATGTAAAACTGGACACCCTAGCAACACATTCGCTTTCTGCAAGTGTTAAAATTGTGGTGAAAGCTGACTATTAACAGCATTTCACACTTGTGCTGTCATCTGGATTATATAACAATGTGTGGAGTTTATAAACAGCAACTGCTCATTTTTGTGGTTGGCTTTTTACTGGATGTACCCAAGAGCCATCTGACTAAATAAGCTGGAAGCAATGAGATTAAGCGTAAGGGAACAGTGACATTCTTTGGCACATGCAAATCAAATCCTGCAGGAACTCACATAAGAAAAGGCTTCTAGAAAAGTCTCCATACCTCTGAGCTACAGCCAAAATACCACAAAAACATAAATGTGAGTTTTCTTGTAGATTGGCTCTGCCTTGTAAGAGCATCTCACAAATATTCTACGACACCATTTTCCTCCAAGAATACCGCTGCACCATAATACTAAAATATTGGATAATGGTGTTGTCTAAAGGTAAATCACTTTTAGAAGGTACATATTGAGTAATAAAAGTAACTGTCATAAAGAAAATCATTGTTGTATGTATTGATTCCCAAGAACAAAGCATTTTACTTCTGCCTTGCAAATGACCTATTATTTCATAGAATGATGGAGTATTTTTAGAGATATTTTTGTCATACTAGTGCTGAGAACTGAAGTGAATATAATTGTCTAAGGTGATGTCCCAGAGAAAATTTATAGAATTTGAAAAGCAAAAATAATTTACCAGGGAGATGGGAAAAGATGAGTAAAGTCACCAAATAATGTACATGGATAACATCTTTAGGGAAGAGCTAGTGGAGGTAGAGTGTTAGATACATATGAATGAAGGGTCCTATATTCTACCGAAAACACTGTTCTGACATGAATACATAGTTAACTCTTGAACAACATGGGGTCAGGGACACCCCTTCAATCCACACCACCGAAAATCCATGTAAAACTTCGACTCTCCCTAAACTTTACTACTAGCCTACTGGAATCCCTGCTGATAACATGAACAGTAGATTAACATATATTCTGTCTGTTACATGTAATTATATACTGCATTCTTACAATAAACTATAGAAAAGAAAATGTTATTAAGCAAGTCATAAGGAAAATATATTTACAATATGGTACTGTATTTAACAAGAGTAATCTCCATGTAAGTGGACCAGTGCAGTTCAAAAGTGTGTTGTCCAAGGGTCCTCTTTCAAAACAAATAAACATATATTTTACATATGTATAATACATATTTTATATATTTTTATATATCTATTATATGCATTATATATAAATGTATTGATGCATCAATCAGCAAATATTCATTCAACATTTATCAACTACATTTGAATATGTGAGAAGAAGCCCATAAAGGTGCTTCCATCATTGCTGTTGGCCTGTGGATCTTCTGATATAACCACAGAGTCAAGTCGCAAAGTCATAAAGAGACATAAGCAACAGAAGCCAGTAGAAAGAGGTTCTGTTAGAGCATGGGGTAAAAAAGAAAATGCACTGATTTAGTTAATAGATATAAATCAAGCTTTATGGGATAAATTAGAATAGCATTTAGTTCTGGGGTTAAAATGAAAACTAAGAGCTCTCTGACCCCAGGGCATTCACAATATGTTGTGGAGAACGTCTTGCTGCTTTACTTCAATCCTTGGTGCCATCTTTTTTATGTCTATTCTCTGTGTCTGTGTCCAGTTTTAAACTTAACTCATGGTTTCAAGGTGTCAGCTTCCTCATAACATTTGTTTATCCTGCCCTCTCTTAATTCTAACTCAGTACCCATACCCCAGCCCCCACCCTAATATATTTCCAACCAGATTCTACTTCACAGGTTCCCCTGTACATCACTTTCAAAACTTGAGTAGCTCCCTTATCTTATCCCTTCCTTGTTGCCTGTGTCGAATTTCAAAGAGAGGACACTTAGTGGACACAGCCCTGTTTTCAAGACAGGACACACCGTGGGGTGCCTATATCCTGTAGGTTAATATCCCTGGTCTCAAGGGCTCTGGCTGGGCCAGACACCATAACCGATAATGGGTAGTACAAATGTGGTGTTTAAGGAACCAGTGAGATTTCCAAGTAGTTGGAAGTTCAGGAGTTGGTGAACTTTCTGTAAAGAGCTAGATAATGAATATTTTAGGTTTTACAGACCAAGAAGCAATATTCGGCATACTTATATAACAACTTATATAACTTAAATGACAACTTATATAACTTAGAGTACTATATAACAACCAGTTAAAAATATAACAACCATTTTTAGCTTTCAGGGTATAAGCCATAAAAACAAAAGAGGCCAGATTTGGCCCATGGGCTATCATTTGCCAAACCCCGGTCTACTTTGAGCTATGGTATTGGAACATCCATATTTTACTTCTCAATATATAAATTAGGGGTCATTCTTTCAGAGATGATAGGTAGCCTTGTTTGGCTCCATCATTCAGAGTCCATGCTCGCCTTCTGGACTTCACTTGTACTTGCTTTCATATAGAATTATGAGACTGGGTTCACCCAGAAGTTGGCCCTAAGACAAGGGTTTAATAGCTAGAAATTTAAGAGCTGATACCAGGAAATACTCGTAGGGAAGTGGTGGAGTGATTAAAGAAAGAAGGCAGTTTTTAAAGGGTGTGCTAGTAAGCCAGTTGTGACTGTGGATACCTAGAGCTTAGACCCTAGGGAACTCTCAGAGTCAGCACAGAATTCACATCTGAATCTCTCATTCTGGGTGAAGGAGCTTGGGTTATTTATTCGCTGTCTCCCATCAGCCACTGTTGGGGTATCCCAATATTATTTCTCTAATATGTCTAGTCTTCCTCATATTCAGACAACCAAGAGCTTCGGCTACAGAGATTTATAATATCTATATAGGAAGGATGCAAAAAAGGACAGAATGAAAATATTTCCATGAATGAGACTGTTTTTCAAAAAAATTTCTCATTTTCTACCCATTCACCCAACCTACATTTGATGCTAAAAAGCACAGACTTGCATACAATGTCCCCATTATCAACTGCCTTCTAAGCAGAGTGAGGGGCTCCATTACTTAACCTGTGGGGTGATCTTATTAAGCTTCTTCCCCAAGTTTCTTTTTCTTTTTACATTTTTCATCTTGTTTTCTCTCCCATAAAATGGGTTAATATCACCCTGTGAAATCACCTAGTTTCTCTGAGGATGAAATGTGATATTAAAAACCAAATGCATAAATCTGGCATACTGTAGACGCTCAAGAAATGTTATTCCACTTTTTTCTTCCCACCCACTTTTCCTAGAGGATGTCTATTATTTTCCTATCCCATCCGTGATTAGGAATCCTTTTGTGAACCAGAGGCTAGAAATCCTGCACTGATTGGAATATGGCAGCCATTCAATATCTCCCCCGTCTGCTCTCACTAAGTTCATCTGACCCAATGGGAGTGGAGAATCTCAGACTGCTCCATGGGTCACTCTGGAAAATTCTAAATTGAAACTTTCTTGAGAAAAGAGACATTACCTCAGAACTTCCACAAGCAGCTATTATGGCATTTCTGTTTATGTGAATGGATATTTTTGCCAGATATTGGAAAAATGCTAAAGCTTGGATACAGTGCAATAAAGGCAACCCAGTCAGCTGTCAGCTCATGGGATTATGAAAAATATAGTTGAAATTAGACAAATGCTCCACCAGGAATCATGTCCAGAACAAATTATCATTACAAAAAAAGGAAGATAAAGAAACAACTGATTGCTGTCATATTTCTTTCTGGCCAGTGTCCTTGAAAGATAGACCAGAAGTCTCCAATGAATACCTTAAACCCCAAATGACCATGAGAGATTAAGGAAGGCTCGTGCCTTGGCTGATTGGGTGGATAAATGAGTATGGAAGAGTTTTTTATTTTTTATTCTGTGAATAAATCAATGGAAGAGTAACTGAGGAGGGCTTCAGAAGGCTTCTTGAAGGGTAGGCATTTAAAGAAGACAATGAATGATGAGCAATTAGAAGTGAAGTTTGGGGAGAGGATAGTTTTGATTAAAAGGAAAGGATAGAGAAAGGCACAGAGGGAACAAAAGAAGCACCGTTCATCTCCCATGTGAAGAACTGTGTCTTCACTTTCACATTCCAGATGGAAGAAGCAAGAGGTTTTTTTCCAAATAGAAATCATAAAACTAAAAAAAGTTATTAAATCTTGTATCTAATAACATTTTCTTATTTATTAATGTATTACTCATTTCTCTTTAAAGAATATGTATTTTTGATAAAAAATAATGAGCCTATACTTGGTTTTAAACTAGCACAATTCCATAACTTAATGCAATAATTTTTATTTTCCCTATGTCTCCAGAGTTCTTGTCCAGATAAACTCACATTTATATAGTTATTACCAGAGTGAAGATGCTATTTGATATTCTTTTTAGAGATTATTTTGTTTGCCATTATCTTTATAATTATTATATTTAATTATTCATAACATTCCATTCAATGAAGAAACCGTAATTTAGATGGATCACTTGTTTGTTTCAATGTTTTTGTTATTGTACATAAATCTGCAAAGAATATCTCTATTAATATGGCCTTTTGGTTTCACTTATTTTCTTTCTTGAGGATAAATTCCCATGACATTGTGGTTCTTGATACATACTGCTAATTGAGTCACAAAACAATTACCAACTACACACCCACAAGTAGTACATTAGTGTACTAATTTCACTGAGCTCTGCCAGAAAAGGATACTGCCATTTTTTTAAATTATTGAATAATTTAGCAGGTATACAAATAATCTGAAGAATCTTAACTTTAATGTACTATGCCACCACTACTAATTAGGTCTACACAGGGATTCTGGTGATAACTCATTTAGCAAATACTTGTTGAACACTGTTTTTGTTCTCACTCCATGCATTCAGAATGGGAGGGAAAGATAGGCATGAGGAGAGAGGTAACTTATGGATACATAAGGCCTCTGGGCCCTGATAAGAATTCTGACTTTAATGTCAGTGCTGTGGATAGCGACTGTAAGGGAATAAATGATTTCATTTGATCCCTCTCCATCAAGGACTTTAAAAAAATATATTAATGAAGACATTATAATCAAGGGATGTCCCCTATCCCCCAAAGAGGCTTGCCCCTAACTCCATGCCCAGCATTGTGCAGAGACCACAGTACCATCCTCCAATCTCTGGAGACAGCACTCTCCATCTCAAAACAGAGAAAGGAGGGCATCAAGGGACACCCTCCCCTGAAGCAGTGCTAGGAGCTCTATATATCCAACCTCATTTTACCCTAACAAAAATCCTGTAAAGCCAGTCCCATTTTTACAAATGAGAAAACCGAAACCCAGTGTCCTCATTTTGGAAGGATCTTCTATTGATCTTTCTTACTAAGGGAAAGAAGTTTAGAAACCATGGCATCCTCAAAGAGCTATGATAGAATTAGAATAATTTTTATTTTGACTTTCATTTTTAAATCTCCAAGGTATCTTCACTATTGTCACCTTGTGGACATTATGGCATTCCATGCTTCACAAGATTGGCCCATCAGGTGAAGTGGACACAACCTATGTCCTTCACCCCTCTCATGTGCATCTAGAAACTTCCAAACAAGGTTGCCTGGATCCAAGGAGAGTAAATCCACAGAACTAGGAATATATGAAATTATAAATCTAAATCTATATTGTCTCCTATGATTTTGAACTCGCCCCCTCCACTCCGTGGATCTCAATTCCTCAAATATGCCAGGCAAGGGCAGGGAGATAAACCAGAGGATCTCCAGGGGTCACTCCTGTTTTAATGATCTATAACAAAAGTTTCCCAGTGGACTGCACAACCAGAAAAGAACAAGGCTGAGAGCTATTTCTCCCCAGAAATGTGACTCTATAGTTTCAGTTTCCTGGAACAACTGAAGAGTGCAGTAATAGAATCCATGGAGAGAGACTTTATGTGGCTAATATTCCAAAGCTTTCTAAGTGCAGAAATAAACAGAGCACATCTTGGTGACACAGAAATTACGAGGCAGAGACCATAATAATAACTCATGTCTGCTTCTATTCACCAGAATAGACAAGAGACGCTTCCACTCCCAAGACTTCAGAGCAAGAGAAAAAGAAGTAATTCCATTAGTTGCTACCACATGTATTTTGCTTTATACTACTTTTTTTTTCCTGCCACCCACTAAAGGGAAACCCGATCATCTACAGAAGGTGCCTTCTGTCTAAAAGTAAGTAGTGGTTAATTAACTGAGTCATATGAAGCTAGACATCATGCTTTCCATGCTGGAAAGCTGTTAACCAGGCATTCCTGGTTTACAGTAATACACAATCAATAGCTGGGAGACAACTTTGAAGACGTCACACTGGCAAAAGATATCCCAGATTCTGAAAGTTTCAAGAAAACTAGATGATCATTTAGCCAGACTTACTTTCTTATCTCTCACACCTCAGCATTCCTTTCCCTGAAATCATTCTTGAGAGATTCTTATCTAACTTCTGCTAAATACACCAACATGGAACTTGGCTACTTTACCGTTTTGTGATTCTTCTCATTCCATTTTGCATGACAGTTTCCAGTTATCAGAGTGAGGTGCGCCATCTTGGTCCTGTTGGACCAGGGCAGGAAGCATTTATTCTTGGACTGCATCGCTGTTCAAGGTCATGGAATGAGCCTGACACATCTTCTAAGTCATCTTTTCCCCATGTTAAGCATGCGCAATTCTTCCCCCATTTCTGGCTGGAAAAATTTCAGATCCCGTCCGCATCTCACTTATGTTTCCGAAGTGGTACCACCTGCCCATTGCACGCTCTAAAAGAAAACACATTACACTTAACTGGAGTTAAGTGACTGGAGTCAGGTGCCTGGGTGGCTCAGTTGGTTAAGCATCTACCTTCAGCTCACATCATGATCCCAGAGTCCTGCGATCAAGCCCCATGTCAGGCTCCCTGCTCAGTGGGGAGTCTGCTTCTCCTTCTCCCTCTGCTCCTCCCCCTGCTCATACTCTCTGTCAGTCTCTCTCTCAATGACTCTCTCTTAAATAAATAAATAATCTTGAAAAAAAAATGATTGGAATCATCACCACTTGTACTCTGCACATTCCAACCCTTATTAACCTCCCCTAAGCCTGCTCTGTCTTCCTTTCAGCAACTATGGCATGCATTTGGCTTGTGTTTAGTCCTTGTCAGTTTGTGAACTTTGCTCTCTCTGTCTAATCCTCGAGCATGGGTATGTTGAGAATCAGTTGCTGGGTCACCACAATGTATGACAGAATAGAGCCTCTTGAAAAAATCATGAATCAGCTTAGACTGTGTTTTGGACATGGCCTTCCTTTTTGCTGCTCCTACCCTTCTCTGTCTTCTCCATCCCCATACACCTGCTGAGCTTCTCCCCAACAGTAGCATACTGTAATGGTTGGGAGCTTGGCCTATGGAACCTGGCTGGTCAAGGGTCATATCCCAGCTCTGGTATTTGCCAGCTCTTTAGATTTCTGAAGCTCACTTAATATCTTTGAGTCCCACATATAAAATAATCATGCTTCCTTCACTGTGTTCATATGATGATTTAATGACTTAACATATGTAAACCATTTAGGGCAGTGCCTATCAAATATTGACTGCAGCCTGGACTATATAACCCTAGCATGGAATTACAGACAATCAGGCCTAGAAGACAAGACGTTAAGGGTACAGTCATTACCCAGGATCTAGTAACTTTTGTCCCCTTGGGCTTGTCATGTTCTCTTTCAGACCTCCAATTTCTCCATCTATAAAATGGGGGGGAATCAGAGATGATTCCTACAGTCTGTTCTGTCTCTTTAATTTATCAAACTATGATTGTCTGCAAGTCTTCAATGGTCTGGCCCCTGGCATGGGTGGAAAAGCATCTCCAGCCTTGTTGGTAGGGGACAGAAGCTGCAATCTGACACCTCTTGTAAGGGCTGTATTTACTATCTAGATAAAATAGAAAGGCAAAATGTTCTGTAATAATGGAAGGCAAATTTGGGAAGACTTCCAAGGAAAGTGGCATCTTTCGGAGCCTTCTTACATCACATCACACAGGCAGACTTCTCACTCAGCAAGCTGCTGTCATTGGGAACATGGGGAAGTATTGCTAAGAACAGCCTGGCAGTCATATATGAAAGATTGTGTCATTCTGAGGACTGAAATAGAGAAAAGAATCAAGTTTTCATGGAAATACTTGGCTTTGCAGGGGCTTCTGAAAACCCACACAATAAACACAGTGGAAAAGGCAATGCACCATGGCAGAAAGCCAGAGGTCTAGGGCTGCCTCAGCTACAAAACCAACATGGCACTTAATTAACCTTGGCCATATGTCTGAACAAACCAGAGATGCAGCCTCTTTCTTGGCCCAGTGGGATAATAATGCTCTCCCTTTACCTCCTCACAGAACTGCAGAAGAGCATAAATATTAAGATATCATGAAAGCAGGGAGGGACATTGACTCAGTGACACTGAGATTCCTGATACTCCAAGGCCAGAAGACCTATCCTATAACCTCCTCCATCATTTAGGTCCTGAATCTAGATATAAATAGATGTAGCCACTCTAAAATATAAAAGTGCAGGGCACGTGGGTTGCTCAGTTGGTTAAGCAGCTGACTTTGGCTCAGGTCATGATCCCAGGGTCCTGGAATCGAGCCCTGCATAGGGCTCCCTGATGGGGAGTTTGCTTCTCCCTCTCCCACTTCCCTGCTTTGTTCCCTCTCTCACTGTTTCTCTCTGTGTCATAAATAAATAAATAAATAAGGTGAAAGTGCATTTCTTTTCTCTCCCTGCTCAATGCCCTTCAATGGCTCCCTTGACATCTATAGCTCTTTGTGGTACAATTCACCATCACTTGATATGTGTCTAGTAATATCTTTTATGATCTGACCATCTAACATCTTCAGCCTCCTCTCTCTTGCATACCTGCT
This sequence comes from Mustela nigripes, assembly GCF_022355385.1. NCBI lineage: Eukaryota > Metazoa > Chordata > Mammalia > Carnivora > Mustelidae > Mustela > Mustela nigripes. The sequence continues at coordinate 185,953,370 of NC_081559.1, forward strand.
TTGAAGTCTAAGATCTAGTTGACAGATCTTCTAATTTCTTGAACATTCTTCAACATTTTCTCTTCCTATATATTATCTCTTTGGTTTAGTTGTTCCTAATTATGCTCCTCAAGTTCCAGCTTTTTACCTATTTAACCCTTTCTCCCCTAATCAGCTAAGCTCTGTGCTCCCAAAACCCCTGTACTCCTCCACTATGGTCCTCAACACTGTTGATTGGAACTACTTGTTTAATCTATGCTCTTCCGACCCTGGACTGTGTGAATCTTTGTGCAGAGACCAGATATTTTCTCTTTGATTTTCAGTACACCCAGTGCTTGTCAGAAAGACTCACATATGTTGTCACTCAATAAGCACAAACAACATGCATGTTAAAGGTACATGGCATCTTTTCTTGGTGTTCTGTAAAGCCTTTCCCTTCACCAAAACCCAACACCCTTTCCTTTTTGCTTCTTTAGCTATCCTCACAACTCTCCTTATTTCCAGGACTCCTCCCTGGCTTGAAGAACCATTCCATTTCAACTCTCCTTGTAACAGCTAACTTCAGTATCACTTCCTCCAGGAAGGTTCTCTGACTTAGTTCTCAAGCAGTGAGGCATTTCCTTTATGCTGCAACTTGTTTATATGTCTACCAAAAAGAATTCTTATATAAATTACTTATTTACATGTCTACCTCCACCACTAAATTCTAAAGCCAGAGAGTACAGAAATTTGTTTGTCTTTGTTTCCCTTCACTCAGGAGTGTCTGAAAGATGAAAAGGTCAAGTGTCTACAGGAATGAGAAATCTATTAATTATGAAAAGGACTCAGCCCACCTGAACCCTCATTCCTTCTTTCATTCAACAAGTATTTCTAAGAGTTTGTTTATTCTAGGTGTTGGAGTCTCAGTGGAAAACAAAAGCCATTCTGTGATCACTTTGAGATTGAGAGATTATACTTAGCACTAATGCTTGTTTCACTTATTTATCCTTCTAAACGTACTATTACCTTCCTTTAAAAAGACCTCATGAGAATTAGGCATATTTAATTTTGCCTAAGAGTGAATGAAATCCCACAAGTATAGGCATTTCCTAGTAAAAACTTAACTGAAATTTGTGACCACCATGGTATTATTAGACTACTTTTTAGTGTCATTTTTTTATTGTAATATGCCAACTGACAAAGTATGGCATTTTTTAAAATAAACTCTATGGTCATCAAGAGTCCATCAGCAATTACTTGGAAGACTGAAATGGGGTTATGGGAAACCCCCAGGGCCGAGGCTTTCTGCTTCTTCTCATGGGAAGACTCTTGAAGGGCACTGTTCCTGTCCTCTCTAGCTTAGACTGCTTGTGCAGACTCACTGCAAACTCTTTCTGCTTTTACATCCAGTGATTAATTACCCCCTTGATTATGAGAGAGTCAGAAAATAATCGACCACTGAACTGGAAGAGTCATTACCCTCTTTATAGGAATCAAAGCAACGCGATGAGGGATCAGGTTGCACAGAAGTGGACTTCAGATTAGTCACAAAACTTGCTTGACTTGGCCAAACTCAGATTACAGGTTAAATGTCTGAACAGAAAGAGAATAAGATTTTTGGACCCATTTCTTAAAATCTCTTAACCAAGACCGCTTGTCATTAAACGAGTGTGTGGAATGTCAGAGTATGCCGCCTGGTCACTTTGCTTTTAAACACAAAACAACATAATTGAACTAAACATCATCATCATGTTTTAAGTTCTGGCTCAGTCACTTACCAGCTGTGGATCTTTGGTAATTTACCTGATTTCCCTGGGCCTCAGGTTCTTAGGTTCTCCAAAACATGGATGGTGATCACAGCCACCAGGCAGGCTACTGGGAATATTAAATTATGTTCTGGATGTATTGGTGCCCAGCATAATAGTGCCATTCAACATTAGTTCCCTGGCATTCTCTAAGTTTGAATCCTTCTCATTTACAGAAGGTCAATAGGAGATAATACAGGCTGAACGTCAAGTCTAGGTATCTAGAAACACTGTGTTATGAAATGTTCACCAAGGAAATAGCAGTTCCATCCCTCCCTCACACCAGTCCTCTGTAACTTATCCACTGCTTCTTTGAACCTCAACTCCTCATCTGCAAATAGCACGTGTTAAGAAGTCTCTTGGTGATTACTGTGATGCTCTCGTAAAGTAGACCATTTAAAGGACTTCACTGAAAGCCATGGCAAGTACTAAATAATATTGGCTATTAGGCTAATAGATAGCACTAGATCAATGTTTCCAACTGGTGCCAATTATGCTTTCCTTCTCAAGTATAAACATGAGGGGCACTGGCAATGTAAAGCAATGGGTGACAAAGATTTTTGATCTTCCCAGTGCCACATATCAAAAATCAAAATACATGAGAATCATATGAATCATTTAAAAGGCTGTACAGTGGCACCTGGGTGACTCCGTTGGTGAAGTGTCCGACTTTTGGGTTTGGCTCAGGTCATGATCTCAGTCGTGAGATCAAGCCTCACATCCAGCTCTACTTTCATGGAGGAGCCTGCTTAAGGTTGTCTCTCTCTCTCTCCCTCTCTCTGCCCCTCCCTCTATCCAATAAGTAAATAAATAAATAAATAAATAGCCCATTTGTGTTGCTTTGAAATGGTTGCATATGGTCATAGCCGAGGCAGGTGCTTGAGACCCAGGTTCTGAGAGCTCTACTCATTCAGAGTAGAACTCAAAGTTCTAGGGCTGGGAGTAAAGAGCAGAGGAAACAAGGTTCCTAACTTCCAGGAACTCATATTGTAAAAGGAAATAAAAGACATTAAGACATAATGTCTTCCTCTTTTCCATCACTTAGGAAAAAAAGTTAGATTCTCAGTTAAAATGGTAAAAATCCCCACAGTCATGGGAAAGGACTGATTTGTCTGTAGCCATGGTAATGGGTAACCATTGGAATGGCCTTTAAGCCTGTTGAATTGATTAACAACTCCTCTCCATGGACCTACTTTGTCAGGCCAGTCAATCAGTGCCATCCCCTGGCTTCAGGAAGCAGGCTTAGCAGGAACTGACCCCCTCTAAGAAACACACATCAGGGTGTCAGTCAACAGCACTGTCCCCCAAATTACCTCCCCTATGCAGGTTTCATGGACAACTGGACCTCTAAAAATCCACCAGCCCCTCGACGGCACACTTGTCCTGCACCTTGTAAGATGCACTGCCCGCTCTGTTGGGTCCAATAAGCCTCAGCAGCACACACCTCCCTACCTGGGAGCCATAAATTCAGTGCTGCCTCCCAGTCTGAGATGGTGTGAGATTGTGAATGAGGATCTCCTGATCCTCTGATACTACTACACACTTTACGTACAATAAAATGTATTCCAGACAGATTAGTATTAAAACGCATGGGAATGTATCTGTGTCAATGACCATAAAAGCTTTGAAACAAAATATGTGTTCCCAACATGGGGCTGACCTTACAACCCCAAGATCACGACCTGAGCCAAAAATCAAGAGTCAGAAGCTCAACCAACTGAGCCATCCAAGTGCCCCAAATATGTTTTTTTAAATATAGTTTTTAACATAGCAATGGTCTTTAAAAATATATATATATTCTTGAATGGCACCAAAGGCAGAAACTAAAGCAGGATATGCTAATGGTAGAACTTCAACTTCAGTAGGGTAAGATAACACACCACCATCATCACAACTAAAATCAATATCCCCATCAGTACCATGACCAACAGAAAACAACATTACCAACAGCAACACCAAAACTAACAGCACCAGCAGCAGCATCTCCAGCCACAATCACTGTTATGAACAGAACTAAAAAGCAAGTGACAGGAAAAAGGCAAAATATTTCTAGTATATATGATAAGATAAGGATTAATGTTCTCCATATATAGAGATATCTTAAAAATCAGTAAGGAAAGAAGCAGAAGTAGATTTAAGGTAAAAGGATACAAAAGGAACCACAAAAGAAAGAAATGCAAATATCAAGAAAAAAGGAGAGAACAAAACATAACAGATTAAAAATAAACTTCTATGTTAACAGTAGTCATCAAAATGCATATTTTAAAAGATCAGCAATACCTATTTTTTTATCAAAACTGTTGAGAACATATATTTTCAGATGCATCTGGTAGAAAGGTAAATTGGTCTAATCTTTCTGAAAGGTTATTTGGAAACATAAATTAAATGCCATAAAAATGAGACTGTGGACTCTGAGAAACAAACTGAGGGTTTTGGAGGGGAGGAGGGTGGGGTTTGGGTGAGCCTGGTGGTGGGCATTATGGAGGGCACAGATTGCATGGAGCACTGGGTGTGCTGCATACACAATGAATGCTGGAACACTGAAAAGAAATAAAATTTAATTAAAATATATACATATATATGATTTATATCCTCTAATTCTACTTCTAGGAATTTATCCCAAGCAAATAATCAGAAAATAGCTAAAGTATTTTCAAAAATGTTTAGTGCAATATTCTTTGTAATAATGAAAAATGGGAACAATTCTAATACACATCAATGAAGGATTGCCTTAATAAAGTATTACATGTCCATGGAGGCAAAACGTAGACCCCTCTGGAGTGCCTAAAAAACTATGCAAGGGTTCAGATATTGATAAGGCAAAATGTACCCAACATGTTATTAAGTGAAACAGATTAGTTTACAATACTCTATGTTCAATATAATCTTATTTTTGTAACCTACAACTCCCATACGTGTATAATCACTCACTCATTCAACAACAACAAAATAAATGTATATCTGCTTTGTGTAAGGCACTGCTCTGACCACTGAAGAAAAGCCAATGAACTATGCAGACGTGGTCCCTAACCATATGGTGCCCCAAAATGCATGGAGACAACCAGACTAGAGCATCTGCATCTCCAATATCCATTTCCTCTCTTCTTTCTCATCCTCACCCCTTCCCTCCCCTCCTCTCCTTTCCTTTCCATCCCTTGCCTCCTCCTCCCGTCTTCATCATGAAAATCCTTTCTCTTGAATTGGTCCCCAGTAGAATGCATTGCCCTGGGATTATAACAAGCCATTGGTTTTAATAATGGATCACAAGCCAGTGGTGATTGGTCTCACCTCACCCTTACTTACCTCAGTAGCTGTGTTCATGCCAAGCTTTCAACAGAAAAGTTCAAAACAGGACAGTATCAGCCAGGGAGGAAAGTATACTTAAGTTCATGTCCAAAAAGTATCATCTTTCTGAAAGTCAAGTTCTTTAAATGTTGGAAGGTTAAGGTAACATCACTTAATTTTTATTAGATTTCTCCACTAGAGTTTTTTTTTTATTCCTCCCTGCTGATATATCTCCTATTGTATACACACATGCATTAGCTCTCAAAACATACAAAGCTGTACAAAGCCTACCAACTTCAGGAAGTTTTTGATCTCTTGAGAGTTTCAGGACATATTCTTTCTTTTTTTTTTTTTTTTTTTTTCAGAGTTCCAAGATTCATTGTGTATGCACCACACCCAGTGCTCTATGCAATACATGCCCTCCTTAATGTCCACCACCAGGCTCACCCATTCCCCCCAACCCCCTCCCCTCCAAAACCCTCAGATTGTTTCTCAGAGTCCACAGTCCCTCCTGGTTTGTCTCCTCCTTCATTTCCTGCAATTCACTTTTCCTTTCCCTCTCCTAATGTCCTCCATGTTATTCCTAATGCTCCACAAGTAAGTGAAACCATATGATAATTGACTCTCTCTGCTTGACTAATTTCACTCAGCATAATCTCCTCTAGTCCCACCCACGTTAACACAAAAGTTGGGAATTCATCCTTTCTGACGGAGGCATAATACTCCATTGTATATATGGACCATAACTTCTTTATCCATTCGTCTGTTGAAGGACATCTTGGCTCTTTCCACAGTTTGGCGACTGTGGCCATTGCTGCTATGAACATTGGGGTACATGTGGCCCTTCTTTTCAGTACATCTGTGTCTTTGGGGTAAGTACCCAGTAGTGTAATTGCAGGGTCATAGGGTAGCTCTATTTTTAATTTCTTAAGTAATCTCCACACTGTTTTCCAAAATGGCTGCACCAATTTGCATTCCCACCAACAGTGTAAGAGGGTTCCCCTTTCTCCACATTCTCCCCAACACTTCTTGCATACATATTTGAAGGTGATGCTGAATCAATGTTAGCCCCAAGCAGAGGAGAAGACACAGACTCCTAAGCCAAATGCAAAGCACAACAGGGCAAACAGAGATGCTGACTTGGAATGGGGGAGGGAGAAATTAACAAGGATTTAATGAAGATGTGAGGCAAAATGAGGGCAGATCCAGCACAGGAAAAAGACACAAACATGAAGTGCTCAAAGAGCAGGATATGTTCTGTGCAGTTTCAAACAAACTTTGGGAGTTTGCTCTGGGTGAACTGGGTGCTGGTGACATTAACAAGGTTCTGTGGCCTCAGATCCAAGTTCATTAGACTCTGTTACTTCTGTCTGCTCACCCTTTAAAGCACCACTTTCCTGGTGAAGTTCAAACTGTACTAGATGTGAATAATGGTGCATTGAGCATGGAGGTGCAGCCACCTCTTCACAACAGTGATTTCATTTCCTTCAGATGTGTACCCAGAAGCAGGACTGCTGGACACAGTCTCCTGTTCACTGCAGTATTGTTCACAACAGCCCAAACATGGAAACCACCCAAGTATCTACCAATAAATGAATGGATATAGAAAATGTGGTACACACACACACACACAGGAAATTACGTAGCTCTGAGCAAGAAGGAACTCCTGCCATTTGCAGCACATGGATGAATCTGGAGGGCATTATGGTAAATGAAATAAGTCAGAGGAAAAGTACAGATACTGCATGATCTCACTTACATGTGGAATCTAAAAAAAGCCAAACTCATAGAAACAGAGAGTAAAATGGTGGTTGCCAGGGGTGGGCAGGGCGAGGAAAGAGAGTGATGCTGGCCAGGGGGTATAAACTTAAAGATGTAAGATGATAAGTTCTGGGGATCTAATGCATAGCACGGTGGCTGTAGCTAAAGATAATTATATATTTGAAAGTTGCTCACAGATTCTCAAATATTCTCACCACATACACACAAAAACAAAAGTAACTGTGTGAGGCAATTAATGTGTTAAAACTAACTTTATTATACTAATCATTTCGCAGTATGTAAATATATCAGATTTCCACACTGTATATCTTAAACTTACATGATGTTACACTTCAATGACATCCCAACAGAACTGGGAAAAAGAAAAGTCTATACTTAAAAAAAAAGATGCAATATGTGGAAACCGGTTCAGATCCCTGGTTGTGTGTTTCTCAAAATCTGGAATGTTGATAGTAGGGGAGTACAAGAATGCCACGACCACATGGAAACACCTTGACTAACACAGTGAGAACATGACTTCCCTCTCAATTCTCCTGGTTGCTAAGAAGAAAGCATCAGGAGGGTGCTCATGCTATTCTTACCTCCTTGTTATTTGCTAAGCAACATTGTTAACAGGGAATAAGCTTCACGCTCAGAGTCTTTCTAGCAGAAAAGATTGTCTGGTTAGAACATACTGACTTTTTGATGGTAAGTATCTATTTTTTTATGTCCTACCTTCTCAGAATAATTCTAGTCTTCTCTTCACCATCCCTTTATAAATGTAAAGATATTTCTTTAAACAATAACTAGGTGGCCATGCAAATATGGTGAAATTCATGGAAATGTTAGAAAAATAGCTGAATGTAGCAAAAATAAAAATTTTTTAAAAAGGAAAATACTTCCCTGACCCTCTGCTCCTGCCAATTTATGACATCTGTCACCCTGGTATGGCCTTATCTCGGTCTGACCACTGACACATTTTAGATAGCGCGTCACCTCGTCTTGGTGACCACATTCATTCTCAGTCTGCCCAGGGTCTGTGTGGAAGAGTCATGGGTCCCTTCAGTGCACAGAAGAGCTGGTGCATGCTCTTCCAGCTGTGCGGGGATTACAACCAGAGTTGGCTAGCTCTGGACGCAGTGCGGCAAAGGCCGAACCTGAGCAGCCTGAATCACTGAGTGGCGGTGGGGAGAAAAGCCCTCTGGTGAGCTATGTAGATAAAGACTTTTGTGTAGCTACTAGGATTGGGGGGTGATTTGCATTTGGGAGTCTCTTTCTTGGAAAACAAGTTTGAGACTGGCACGCAGAACATCTGTTGGGGAATGCTCTCCAAGGACACCTGTGGGGCAAGGGAAAGACTCAGACCTGGGCAGGAAGAGAAGGTGGGCTATGGCATACTCACCCCAAGGGCACAGCAGAATCCACCAGAAGCTCGGAAGTCCAGAAGCCTCTTACAGTTTTCCCCAGTGGGAGACAGGGGTGGGTCTTTCTGCCTCCAAACCAACTAGTCACTGACTGAAAGCTGCCCCCAGGAGGAGTTGTGAGGTTGGTGAGGTGACTTTCAGCCAAGGCAAACCCCGGAGAGGACTGAGCTGAGAGCCAGCGATGGTGAATACTCCCAGCAGCTGGAAAACCAAGCTCTTCAGTCCTGCAAAGGGATCTGGGAAATGCATCTCTGGATCCACGGCAAGGCCTAACTCAGTCAATTCTGACATCTGTGCAGAGACTAAGCAACTTCCCCAAGGTACAATGTTGCGAGTGGCAGAACTGGGCTTCAAATTGACATGGGCCTAACTCCTAAATTTTAACATTATTTTAAACTGTCTACCCATCTAAACATCAGCCTGGGCCTGTCTTTTGTTTGGAGGCCAGTTAGGGGGGTCACTGCCATTTATAAGGAATTTTCTTAAGTGCTGTATTTATATTAAAATCTTGAGGGATGAGTGTGTCCCTTATCATGGGAAGGCAAGCAGAGCTTGGAGAAAATGAGCTATTTGTCCTGGTTGAATAGTCAGTAAATAAGATGTGGATCCCGGAAGGCTTTATTCTAAGACCTACATCCTATTACTCAACACTGTGGGCCCAAGCAGAGGCTCAAAAGGCCAAGTAAGTAGGCTCCAGTCTCTAGGAATGGGCAGCTTATCCATTCTCCTCTGCATAACACTGACATTCGATTAGTGGGTTTTTAGAAACTTCGTAACTAAGCCTTTCCCAGATCACCCATTTCTTTAACTTTATGAGTGCAGCTGCTGGAGTGCCCAGTCCCCTCCGGACATGCTAGAGACGAGCTTTCCTTTATTAGTGTGCCCCCTTAAAGTGCAGAGATCAAGACACCTAGTCTGCAGTCCTGACCCTACTACTTTCTGATAAACTCGGACAACTGGGTTTTCCAGGCCTCAAAGGTGAGGGAGTTGGATATCATATAGACATTCTAAATGATATTTTCCTATTCAGATTCAGTATGTCAAGCATTTGGGGAGTGTATACTACGTGCTAAGCATTGCACTGGGTCATATACATTGTGCCAAAGATTTGTAAATCTCTCTTGACCCCTTGGACAGTTCTTTCCATTTGACAAACAATAAGTAGCTTATTCCAATTAGCAGCAGAGGACTGTGGTCCCTAGGAGGGAAATAAAATATCTGAGCCCTACAACTGCTCCCAGTTTTTAGTCGAATGTACTTTCTAGAATGTGGTAAAAGGAAGAACATTCAAAGAGAACACATTCTCACTCAGTTGGAAAGACTGATACTGTAGGTCAAAGAGGGCAGGGTGGCAAAGAATTAAAATAGAAACTATTGTCAAAAAGATATCTTGAAAATTCCCTTTTTCTTATTAAATTGATTTATTTATTTTCCGAAAAACAGTATTCATTATTTTTTCACCACACCCAGTGCTCCATGCAATCCGTGCCCTCTATAATAACCACCACCTGATACCCCAACCCCCCCCCCCCGCCATTTCAAACCCCTCAGATTGTTTTTTCACAGTCCATAGTCTCTCATGATTCACCTCCCCTTCCAATTTACCGCAACTCCCTTCTCCTCTCTAATACCCCTTGTCCTCCATGATATTTGTTAGGCTCTACAAATAAGTGAAACCATATGATAATTGACTCTGCTTGACTTATTTCACTCAGCATGATCTCTTCCAGTCCCGTCCATGTTGCTATAAAAGTTGGGTATTCATCCTTTCTGATGGAGGCATAATACTCCATAGTGTATATGGACCACATCTTCCTTATCCATTCGTCCGTTGAAGGGCATCTTGGTTCTTTCCACAGTTTGGCGACCGTGACCATTGCTGCTATAAACATTGGGGTACAGATGGCCCTTCTTTTCACGACATCTGTATCTTTAGGGTAAATACCCAGGAGTGCAATTGCAGGGTCATAGGGAAGTTCTATTTTTAATTTCTTGAGGAATCTCCACACTGTTCTCCAAAGAGGCTACACCAACTTGCATTCCCACCAACAGTGTAAGAGGGTAAAACTGGGGGCATCACATTACCTGATTTCAAGCTTTATTACAAAGCTGTGATCACCAAGACAGCATGGTACTGGCATAAAAACAGACACATAGACCAGTGGAACAGAGTAGAGTGCCCAGATATGGACCCTAACTCTATGGTCAATTAATCTTCGACAAAACAAGAAAAAATATACAGTGGAAAAAAGACAGACTCCTCAATAAATGGTGCTGGGAAAACTGGACAGCTATATGTAGAAGAATGAAACTCGACCATTCTTTTACACTGTACACAAAGATAAACTCAAAATGGATACAAGACCTCAATGTGAGACAGGAATCCATCAGAATCCTAGAGGAGAACATAGGCAGTAATCTCTTCGATATCAGCCACAGCAACTTATTTCAAGATATGTCTCCAAAGGCAAAGGAAACAAAGTGAAAATAAACTTTTGGGACTTCATCAAAATCAAAGCTTCTGCACAGCAAAGGAAACAGTCAAGAAAACAAAGAGGCAACCCACGGAATGGGAGAAGATATTTGCAAATGACAGTACAGACAAAAGGTTGATATCGAGGATCTATAATGAAGTCCTCAAACTCAACACACACGAAACAGGCAAACATATCAAAAAATGGGCAGAAGATATGAACAGACACTTCTCCAATCAAGACATACAAATGGCTATCAGACACATGAAAAAATGTTCATCATCACTAGCCATCAGGGAGATTCAAATTAAAACCACATTGAGATATCACCTTATACCAGTTAGAATGGCCAAAATTAACAAAACAGGAAACAACATGTGTCGGAGAGGATGTGGAAAATTCCCATTTTTAATTGGATTATTCATTTTGTGATGTTGCATTTTATAAATTCTTTATATATTCTGGATACTAATCCTTTATCAGACTTGTCATTTGCAAATATCTTCTTCAATTATGTAGACTGCCTTTTAGTTTTGTTTTGTTTTGTTTTACGATTTGTCCGTGAAAGAGAGAGAGAGCACATGAGTAAAAGCAGAGGGAGCAGCAGAGGGAGAGGTAGAAGCAGATTCCCTCTCACTGGAGCATTGGAGTAGGGAGCCTGACTCGGGGCTCAATCCCAGGATCCAGAGATCATCACCTGAGCAGAAGGCAGATGCTTAACCCAAGTATCCCAACCTTTTAGTTTTGTTGGCCATTTCCTTCACTGTGCAAAAGCTTTTTATTTTGATGAAGTCCCAAGTCCCAGTAGTTTGTTTTTGCTTTTGTTCCCCTTGCCTAAGGAGATACATATACCCTGATGTTTACAGCAGCATTATCAACAATAACCAAATTATGAAAATAGCCCAAACGTCCATCAACTGATGAATGGATAAAGAAGAGGTGATATTTATATATATATATATCATATACACATATATATATACATATACACATACACACACTGAAAGAGACACATACATAATGGGATTACATTTTATACACACACACACACACACACACACACAAACACACACAAAATGGGATATTACTTTGCCATAAAAAGAACAAAATCTTGCTATTTGCAACAACATGCATAGAGCTGGAGGGTATTATGTTGAGTGAAGTAAGTCAATCAGAGAAAGGCAAATACCATACAATTTCACTCGTATGGAATTTAAAGAAACAAAACAAATGAGCAAAGAGGGGGAAAAGAAAGAGACAAACCAGGAAGCCAACCCTTAACAAACTGATGGTTACACAGGGGAGGTGAGCGGTCGGCAGGAGAAACGGGTGATGAAAATGAAGGACTGCACTTGCCCTGACGAGCACCAGGTACTGTATGGAAGTTCTGAGTCACTACATTATTGTATACCTGAAATAGTATCACACCGACTGCTTATTAACTGGAATTAAAATAAAAACTTTTAAAAAATCTCACGTGTTTGGGAAATAAACAATGCACCACTAAATCACAGATCGAAGAATAAATAAAAAAGGAAATTACAAGTTATTTTAAACTAGATGAAAATTAAAACATAACAAATTTTTGAGATGCAACTGAAGCAGTGCTTTAAGGGACAACATGAGCTTTCAGTGGTAGTATTAATTGGGAGAGAAGTGAAATGGGGGAAATCGGAGGGGGAGAGAAACCATGAGAGACTGTGGACTCTGAGAAACAATCTGAGGATTTTGGAGGGGAGAGGAGTGAGGGGTTAGGTGAGCCTGGTGGTGGGTATTAAGGAGGGCATGTATGGCATGGAGTACTGGGTGTGGTGCATAAACAATGAATTTTGGAACACTGGAAAAAAATAAAATTAAAAAAAAGAAAGCAATAAATTCATTCATCTAAATGCACACATGAAAGAGCTGGATAGAAAGTAAATTAAACTCGAAATAAGTAAAAAACTTTTTTAAAGGAAATAACAAATGTATGCTACACTACAGTGAGAGAAAGCAGATGGGCAGCTGCCTGGGCTGGGCATTGGAGGGCTCATGGTTGGGAACGTTGGACACTTCAGGCTATGAGAACTCTCTGCTCACTGTCCTGGTAACTGTATGCATGTGCAGACTTATCAAAACTAACTGAAGTTTACACTTGAAATGAGTGTGGTTTTTGCATGCAAATTCTTCCCCACCGCTTCTGATTCTAAAAATTTGAACAGGTGCATTTAGCATTCCCTGAAGATGCTGGGGGGTTAAACATTAAAGATGGAAAGACCGTGATGGCGATTTCGATGGTGCAGCTAATGTAACGCACTTAAACGCTTACTGTGTTCTAAACACTGACAGAAGCCAGTCTGCATTTTTTTAAATTTTGTTTTAAGTTTATTTATTTGACAGAGAGAGAGAGAGAGAGTATAAGCAGGGGAAGCAGCAGAGGGAGAGGGAGGAGCAGGCTCCTCACTCTTTATGAAGATCACATCATAAAATTGTATAAGAATGTGCTAGAAAGGAACTTAGAATCTAAAACTTGCAGTTTTCACATGGGAAACTGAAATCCAAGGAAGGAAATGTTTTGCTCACTCAGCCTGATGCGGTACTTGATCCCAGGACCCTAGGTTCATGACCTGAACCAAAGGCAGACACCCAACCAACGGAGCCACCTAGGCACCCCCCTGGTTTGCATTTAATGTATGACACAGTAATCACAAAAAACCTAGTGGCAGGTTTTATCATCCCCCCATTTTTCCAGACAAACTAAGACCTAAGAGTTTAATCAAGTGACCCACGGTCATACAGATACCAAAGGAAGGAGCAGAGGCCAGAAGACAGATCCACTTGCATTGGCTGCTAAGCAGCCATGTGATGGGAATACAGAAACGTCACAGAGAGCCACCGTTTGTGGAGGGGCCCAAACATGATCTTCTCCCCAAAATGTGTGTTTCCATTTGATTAGCTTGGCAGTCGTCCCTCCTCCTGTTTTGCCTTACTGTCTTTTGTCTGCCTGGTTTCCAGTGAACCTGCAGTCTGCTCTGCTTTCTCTGTACTGCCTCACACGGTTAGTGCTTCCTATCACCTGGCCCCCTCTTCCACTCTCACCACTCACCTCTGATACTGATTTGTTGGAGTATTTGGTGTTCGCTGCCTGGCATGACCTCGCAGAGCACGCACGCGGGAGAGCGCTCTGTACGACGGAGCTTCCTTGTCTCCATTTAGACTCAGTCTTTCCCATTGCAGCAGGTAGCATGCCATGGGCAAAAGGCCAGACTGCACACACAATCTGCTTAAGAGATGGAAACAGAGGCGGAACTCAGAGACACGCTCTCAGATTTTAAGCGTTTTACAACATATGTGCTGGGAAAGCGTCCCACTGGCGGCATTATTTTGGAGCCTAGGCGTCTAGGGCACGGTGAGACAATGTTGCCGTGAGGACGCAGGCATCCATGTGTGTCGGGCTGGTAGCAGCTGCCATAACGCTTTCCCGTCTGCAGTAAAGGTTCTCTTTAAGTCGACTAACGAGTCATAAGAGACAGGTCTATGCTTGCTGTGTTTTATCCCTCGCTTCCTTCAGAGAGAATGGATTCCATATCTGCAAGACCATTTTTCCCCAATGGTTTAAAAACCTGCACGCCCACCTTAAAATTAAAGGCCGTAATATGGATTTGAGACCTGGCTCTGTCTGTCACTCAGAGGCTGAGAGATTGTGGGTGATTCACGGGTCATTTTCTTCAGGGGCAAATGGAGAACAACAACAACAAAAATACACTAGCATTGCAGGCTGGGAATGAAAATTCAATGAGATGATGCCTTCAGAAACCTTTTATGTAAGCTGTGAAGAACTGGAACATAATCTATAATTACTGCTCTTGGTAAACATCTCATTGTGCAGACCCTTCCCCTTAATAAATATCCCCGCTTTCCATTCAAGAGAAAATCCCTTGAAGATCACATCATAAAATTGTATAAGAATGTGCTAGAAAGGAACTTAGAATCTAAAACTTGCAGTTTTCACATGGGAAACTGAAATCCAAGGAAGGAAATGTTTTGCTCATAATTTTGAATTTACTTACTCTTACTTGTTCTGAGGTTTTGACATTTGTTTGGATTCTAGAAACATATGTGATCAATTATTATTATTGCCAAGACATGTCTATGTATTTCTCAATTCTGTATGTTTCCTATGCCATTGTCTAGAAGTTCCCCAAGATACACTTCTTCCCAGACAAAACATCTCATACAAGGAGAGCATAATACCAATATTTTATAGGTTTTCCTATCATTCAAATTCCAGCACTGGAAACCGAATCATGCAGAGTTGAAAGTGACTGGAAATACTGAGTCTTTGTATCTGTACTCTATGTTCCTTTGTTTGCTGGGTGCCCAGAACTCTGGGATTTCTGGAACATACTGCCCGGGACCCATGCCAAGTGGTGTTCGAGGGACGGCTGTTCACAGCCAAGGTCTACATCTTTTGTGTGAAGTCGCTTACTGTTTGTGGGGATGGGACAAGTAAAAGGGTAGTTCTCAGGAGCTAATTCTCCACAGGCCACCAATTCTAGAGCAAAAATCCAAGATTTTGAGAGCTCTAAACCCAAACCTGGCCATGCAGGTTTATTAGGATTTTATTTGTTTGTTAGGACATTATTATCTGTCAAGGTAGGAAGCTAGATTTAAGTTTATTAACTTAGTTTATAACTTTCAAACTTGGGCACATGGTATGTGGGCCTCTGTTTGTGCTCTTGTCCTGGGCCCTGCAAATGTTAGGGGCAAGCATGCTGAACGCCATAACTGCAGACTGTTTGCTTGAAATGAATAGCAATGTTTTCCAAAGGAGAGCCTACCTGAAGCTAATCTAGGAGCTGTGAAGAGGTGCTCCAGGGCACAGGACTTGTGATAAGTGAGTAAAGAAAGAACTCTTGCTTATTATATAGTTATCTCTCTCTTGTTGGCTGTAATTATTTATTACCATTTTAGCATCAGTAGTAATATCATTCTTTCCAAAACTTTACAGCAGAGAGTACTATTTCAAATTATTATGTGTGTGTGTGTGTGTGTGTGTGTGTGTGTGTGTGTGTGTGTGATCTGTCACTCCACCAAAATAGAAGTTCTACGACAGGGTGGGCCTTGTCTACTTACTCACTTGTTTCCACAGTGCCTAGAATAGTACTTAACATGGAAAAAGCATTTAATAAACTCTCTTTAAAAATTCACTGGAGAATTGATTTTAGTATTCATTCACAGCTCACAGACCCCAAAGATTGACAAATATCCAATTTCCTTTACCCGTGACTGGGCAGTCTGGGGCTACAGGCCCAGTACATCAATCATTGCCTATTTCCCCTCCTTAGGCACAGCCACCAGTAAAAATTTTAAACCAATTTTTAAAAAAATAATAATAAAACAACCCGAGGTTATTTTTTACACTGGTGTCTTTCAGGCTTTCTGTAGGATGTCATTGGTATTTTTAGAAAAAAAAAAAAAAAAAAAAAAGGAATGCGATGCTCAAATAAGATTGGATTATGCTGCATCATCTCATTTAATCCTCAGTGTAAGGGCTGACTGATAGTTGTTCCCAGACTCGAACAAGAATGCTTATGCTTGGCTTGGTAACTCCTAGGAAAACCAAACAATAAAAACTAGTAGTAAATAGTAAAAAATTAAAAAATCCCCCAAAATCACTTCTAGCTTTCTCAGAGCAATGCCTTCATCAGGTGTTTGCAGCAATCATTAGCTTCCAGATATCTTTTAGGTAATATCTATGTCCAGATTCATCTCTGAGTCCCTGGCAAAAAGTCTGACATATTCACAGTGAACAAAGGAATAAATAAATGGATGAGTAAAGCACAGAAGCTGGGTTTGGGGACTAGCTATCTTATTACTGGTATAACCTTAGATAAGCTTCTTAACCACGTTGAGCTATTTTTTCCAAGGCATATAATGTCTACCTTCTTTGAAAGATAGTTATAAAGAACAAATAAAATAACAGCAAACACATAGCATTTACCATGTAACAGGCGTGCTCTAAACACTTTGTATGCATTATCTTATTTAATCCTTACAGAAGTCCTAATAGCCACCTGAGTGGCTGAGATAGTTAAGGGCTAGATTCTTCATTTCAGTTCAGGTCATGATCTCAGGGTCAGGGTCCTGAGAGCCAGTGGTGGAACCGGGGTCCCACGGGCAAGGAATACGCTTGATGGTTCTCTTGCTCTCCCTCTGCCCGCCTCATACCCCCTCCCACCACTCACGCCTGCACACACACTCTCTCTTGTTCTATCAATCTAAAATAAATAAATAACAAAAGTTCTAAAGTCCCAATTGGAAGGTAGTCATGGTATTTATCCTTCCCAGGAAAATAAGACGGCCAGCAGCTAAGTGATCTGGCCCAGTTCCCTTGACTTGTAATCGGTAAGGTCTGCAATTGAACCCAGTGGTTCGGCCATAGAGTCCCTGCTCATCTCTGCATGTGTGTGGTGACATTTTGTTAACTAAAAAGCACTATTCAAACAAAAGAATTCAGTGTTACTTCCTCTCTTGGAATAGACAAGTCTCCCCTGCTTTGGGCATCTACTGCTTGCCCTGATACTCTGCAAATCTGTTTGGATTCTGTTTTCCTGATGTCACTAAGCAGAATTTTGGTTTTCAGGGAAGTAGCAGACATTCCCCACTCTACTAAGCTTGCTTGTCAGCCTGCTAGACTGAGTAAGGCTTTGTTTTCATTTTTACTTCCTTCCAGCCCAAGCTTGGTAGCATAAATCTCAGTTTTCACGAACAAAAGAATTCAGAGCCCATTACTTCTATTGCTTATTATTAGATCTGCGTCCTGAACCGAGCTCTCCTACCACTACCACTGTCGCCCCAGGAGCGGCATGTTTAGAGCCTCATTGATTGAAACCAGCCAGATGTTTGGAAATTGAGATGCTTGCCCATGCTGCCACAAAGGAGCCTCCACGATGTGAATTCCTGATGGCAGGCAGGGGGGGAAGTGGGGAAGGGAGGGCCCCATAAAATGAGCAAACAATAAAGAGATGATTATAGGTGTCTCACTTCAGCGCCTGGGTTGGTAGCTGAGCATACCTGAATTGGGTTTTAAGCATTAGTAATGAATTTAATTCTCCCCTTTGGGAAAGGGTGGTGTCAGCTTTCAGCATAGGGGAGACGGTATTACTTTCAAACGAAAATTTGGGAACCGGAGAAATGGAGGTGTTTGACCCCGAGAATGGGGCCTTTTGTGATCACGACTTTCGAGGAAGTAGCACACTGCAGTGGAAAGAGGCTTGGAATCACGCCTCAGATCCTCGGTGGGTCACTGGCCACCCGTGTGACCTTGAGAATATTCTAAGTTTCATTTTCTCCTCCCGTAAGGCAGATTATGAATCCACCTTAAACGGCTCTTATGAGTATAACAGGATCTCTGTCTTATCTTATTTCTACAGTTCTATTTGAAAGCCAAAAAGGCTATGAAAGGATAAAGGATAAGAAAATACTGTACAAGGTGGTATTTAATCAAGTTAACAGCTACTAATCAGTCATTTGACAAATACCTGCTTGTTTGGCTGAATGTGTCTCGTGGCATTATTTTCATAGAGATTTTCTGCATATTTTTCAGAACATCTGGGTTCCCAATCCTGTTGCTTCCTTAACATGTCCAAACCAAGCATTCAAGTTAGCCCACATTCAAATTCCAACTATATTATTTGTGAGTTTTTTAACTGTGTGACTATAGGCAGTTTTCTTAACCATCCTAAGACTCAATGATCTCATCTGTAAAGTGGGAATAGTAGTTAATATTTATCTCATAGGCTTGTAAAGATTAAAAGGGGCCACATATATTAAAGTGTTGGTTTCAGCAGCATGTGGTAAATACTCAAAAGATGGTCACTACTATAGAATTAGTCTCATTGCTATCATTTCAAATATATACATCTGTTTTATGGATAAAATGCCATATTAGTACACCGTTGGGTAGCTGGCTATGGTGGGATGCAAATTTTGTTGATACTTGGTGCCATGAAGCAACATTGAATTAAAAATATTTGCACTGGGCCAATCCCTACCTACCATCTGCATGTGCTAACATGCAGTTCTGGGGGCAACAACCCCATCAAGCAGCAGATTGTTGTGACCATTGGATGGCTTGTGCCGCAAAGTTTAAGTGACCAGTGGCAAGTCAGGGGCAGCCTCAGACCTGGAATACTGGAAATACCTCCTTAGTGAGCAAATAAGCAGAAGGGGCTGAGGTGACTTTAAAAAAAAAAAAAAACTGGCCAAAGGCTGTCCAGATCTGATCCTGCCCCCCTTTCTCTGTCTCGTCTTCCCTCATATCCTTAACCAACACACATCCTGAGCTCCAGTGTTTAAAATACTAAGATATCTAGGGGCTCCTGGGTGGCTCAGTTGGTTAAGCTTCTGAACCGTGATTTTGGCTCAGGTCATGATCACAAGGTCCTGGAATTGAGCCCCACATCAGGCCCCATACTCAGCAGGGAGCCTGCTCGGGATTCTTTCTCTCCCTCTGACTCTCCCCGCACTTGTGTTCTCTATCTCTCTCTAAAATAAATAAAAGAAAATCTTGTGTGGAGGTTGGAGGAACCAGGTGGTGGGTATTAGAGAGGGCACGGATTGCATGGAGCACTGGGTGTGGTGCAAAAACAAGGAATACTGTTATGCTGAAAATAAAAAATAAAAAATCTTGAAAAAAATACTTAGAGATCCTCAACATACTATGCTAAGCCATTCCTCCAAACTGTGCAGATGCGGGGACCCCTACCTAGATGTCTCTTCATGGGCATTTGGACGCCAGCCCACCTAGTTTCTTCCTACCTGTGCTCTACTGGTGGTTCATCATCCCTCGTCGTACACAGCTGTCATGTGACATGGGTAATGATAATAGAAGATCGTGTATTTTAACTTCTCACTATGAGCCACATGCATTATATTACTTAAGCTCCTAAAACGCAGGTCATTGTTATCCTCATTCCGTACATGAGGAAACAGAGGCTTACAGAGGTGAGAATATCTGCTCAAAGTCACAGAGTTGGTCCATAGCACATCTGTTTGCAAAAGCTGACCTCCCGAAAGAGTGAAGTCCCCATGAGTGTCATCTCCAAGGCTTTTGGATGATGAGCACAATGGAAGCACGAGAGTCAGTCAAGGCTGAATGCAAAAACCCAGGCGGTTGGTGACGTTTTTCCGTCTCCTTAAAGTCCCCACACTGCCCTGCCTCCAGCATCCTCTGTTCTGCACAGTCAACAAGCAAAGCATTTTATAAGGAGTAGTTATGTGTACCTTCACCGATGCAACCATGTAAAAAGAAAACACCTTTCCTCATACACAGCACCCACTTGGGTTTGAAAAATAAATCTAGGTTATTGTCCAAGCCCTGGCCTTGACCCCAAATTTGGAATGCCTACACTTTATATACATTATCATCTCTGCTCTTCATGCCAATGATCAGGTTTTATTCCCACGGATCAGAGAGATTCAGTGACCTTCTGAAGACCAGATGGAATTCAAACCCAGGTCTGTGACCTAAAGCCCTAGTTTTAACCACCAGGTGATACTGTCTCTGAGCAGCACTAAAGCTCCAAGCACAAATAAACCCTCTTAAGAAGTTCTGCAAAAGAATAAATTCCAAGAAATCAGTCATTATATGTCATGGAAAGTGGATCAATTTGGTAGAAAAATGAGAGGTCAAAACATTTATCAGCTTCACTCAGCAGATGTGGAAACTGAGGTTCAGAAGGTAGACATGATTTGCCTGACATTAAGTAGTTTATTAGCTGCACATGTAACACGAGAATGCAGACACACTTGACTTCTTAAAATTTGTTTGCTTTTAAGTCTTGTACTATTAAATAAACATCGTAAACTTGCTGAATGAGCTAGCCAAAGATGATACAAGGAGTGGCAGAAATACTTTGTGCGAAAAGGTCTTCATTTCTGATGCAAGTTTGTGCAATAATGCAAATTTCTTATGATCCACTGGTCATCCCAACTTTATATTAGGCATTGGGAAATAAGTAAATACAAAGCATAGCCCTTACCCTCAAGGAGCTCCTTCTTCATTGGGAAAGAAAATATTTAAACATGAAATATCATAAATACCACAATTCAAACAGGACACGATGTGGTTGGAACAGATGTCCCAGATACTGTTCTGCAAAGTCCTATATGGATGCAGACAAAATTTAGTGACATGAAAATGGGATTATGGTAATCAAGGAAGGCCTCATGGGGGAAACAAAGCACCCCCAGACTGGAAGAATGGGAGGTTAGTTAGGACTTTGCTAGTCAAAAGGAAGGAAAGACTTATTTGTGTCACTTCAAAGGAAAAAGATTTATTGTTGAAGTCAATACAAATATAATGAACACGAAAATAATAATAGCTGTGAAATTATCCATCTCTTATAATGTTCCAGGAATTATGCTAAGCACTTTATTGACAATCCCACAGGAATGATGCTATCCTCCAACTCCACTTTATCTGTGGGAAAACTGAGGCCCAGAGAGGTTACATAACTTATCCAAGGTTACACAGCCCGAATTTAAATTCAGGCAGCATAACTGCAGAGCCCTTATTCCTAAGCTCAATGTACTTAATGGATAAGAATTGGGCCCTGAAAATAATTCTGTGTGTGTGTGTGTGTGTGTGTGTGTGTGTGTGTGTATACTCACACAGGCATGTGTCTCAAAGTTCACGTAAACCCCAGTCATAACATCTCTCTGGCTTCTACCTACCTGTTCCATTAAATCCTCACCACTAGCCAGCTCTGCCAAGACTGCAGCTTATCTGGGAACCACAGCATCTACACAATCCTGAACTGACCTCCTACCCTTTGGGTTCAGCTTCCAAGTGAGTCAGTCCCACTATCATTTTTGCCATCCTGTACTTCCGGCTAGTACCAGGTCATGCAGGATCCAGGTCATTGGACCTGTGGACCACTTCTCACTCAGGTACTCAGCCTTGTTGTCCAATCGGCTATGGTTCAAATATAGACAAGAGTCCTATACTCCACTGCCCATCTAGTAGAGGCTGCAGACATAGCAGGAAGGCCTGGAAAGAATGAACTCAACAGTGTAGGCAGTGACCTCAAGGAAAGCATTTGTTTTCCATAACCCAAAAGAGGTCCTTTCTTTTCTTTAAAAAAAAAAAAAAGAAAGAAAGAAAGAAAGAAACTTTTGAGATAGAAGAGAGCTCACATCATTTCCATTTTACATGTGAGCACATGAGGGCTCAGGGAAGCCAAACACCACCCCCAAGATCAGAGCACAATCTAGGGCAAAAGCAGAGATCAGAATTCTACATTCTTGCTCCTGCAGTCCAATTCCCTGCTCCTTGTGGCACTTGGACATCTAAAATGAACACTGAACTGCAAACACCAGCCTCGTGGCTCCACTTTCTCTTGTAGTGTCACATGACTCTGAAAGAGCTGGGGGTCAAAAGAACCATTTGCTTCTAATTGTCTCAATAAATTTTAAAGATGTTATTACATTGTAGTGATTAAGAACTGGTAAGAGTAGATGCAATGTGATAAGAGCAGGGCCATGAAGCTTAATAGTCCTTAGCTGATTGTCACCCTCTTAGTTTTTTCTTTTCTTCTTCTCTTTTTTTTTTTTTTTTTTTTTTAAGAACGAACAATTCCACCCAGGACCCTACAGCACCCGGATCCAACAGCACTTTATATTCCCTGCCGTAAAATTCCCAGCCTGGAGCAGCTGCCAGCTGAAGTGAGGATCGTGTAAACAAACACCAGAGTTCTGATCCCGACAGCCTGGCCCGGGAGCCCAGGAGACAGAACAGATTTCTGTGCAAAGAAATGTGACCTTTCACACACTTTCAAAGACCCTGTTTGTTCTTTCTGTTGTCTAATTCTTGCTTTCCCTTTCTTCTTTGCTTCCTGTCTTGTTCCTCCTTCCTTCCTTCTTTGGTTTGGAGCAGTTAAGAGAAAATGTGTTAGATAGCAGAATCACCCTGGCAGTGGGCAAAGGGATGCTGTGAGCCCAGGACTCCACTGCATGAGCCAAGCAGAATTCTAACAGGGCCATACGTTTGATGCCTCCTACATACAAGGGCCAGACTCAGTGCTTTACTGAGGTCATCTCATTTCATTCTACCTTACAAAGCAGTTATTACTATTCTTACGATGTAGAGAAGAAAACTGAGTCTTGGAAGAGTTCTTAAATTATTTCCATTATATCGTATGCCTATGGAATGGTAGGATCCATTTAATGGATCACTGATTGATTTTCAAAGCCCTAAAATACCTACGACAGCAAATTTCAATATTGGCAAGAAACAACTTCATTTCAAAGAAGTTTCCAGGAAGATCCATGATCAACCCAGATTTCCTCAAGGTCCACATTGAACACGAAATGACACATCTCTCTTTATTAATGTTAAGCTGAATAAAATGTTTAGTATGCTCCCCCTGAACCTTATTCCCTCTTTGAAATCCATCAGGAGTCAACATTTGCCATTCTCGTAAATTCAGCGCATTTGGCTGAAAGGGCCACTGCTGTGTCTGTCAGCACCTTGACGATGCAAGTAGTAACAGAGGAGGGAAGAAGAGTTCCTGATGTTATTATCTATTGTCCAGGTCTTCTACTCCGAAGATGTCCACAGAAGGACACTGTGCTTTGATGAAGCAACCTATCTGAATGGTACGCATCCGTGGAACTGTTTTGTATCCAGAAAATATGGGAAATATCAGTTGTTTTAGGTAAGACTGCAAAGCAGTAAGCAGTGACAACAAAGTAAAAAACAAAGGGACGATCTATTATGCAAATGCACGGCCAGTCAATGTCAGTCCAAGCTATTACTGCTTACAGGAGACAAATCAGATACTAGATGTGGAGGTTGTCTGAATTCTCTGCTCTTGCTTGATATTAGACCACGTCTCTGGCAGCATCGAGTGCTGGCAACCTTAACTCAAGGCAAGACTGTTCCTCAGATGGAGAAGTTTAAAAGGGACAAAGCTGAATACTCAGAAGGAAAGAAAGACTGAAGCCACCTACAGAGCCAAGTGACAGACCCCAGTCTGAGCAAAGGGGAGGCCGATTACCGGAGTCTGTGGCATAAACCCAAGATCCTGACCTGCTGGGATAGGCGGGAGGCAGTCAAGAGAGAAAGGAAGCTCACCTGCGCGACCCCCAAGCACAGCTGGGCCGGCAAGTCCCCATCTGAAAACCCGTGAGCTTCCCGTCGTCAGTATGTGTGGTTTTCTGCTTCCCCTCTAAAGGCTGTACTCCTGTAAGACAAGACTTCTCTTCTACCCCTTGCAACTAGCACCTATAGAGTGTAAGGGGCTTTGTGGCTGCTCAAAAATATTGGTTAAGAAATGCCGGAATTTGGGCTTCCTTCCACACACTTGCTCTCCGCTCTACCATATTCTAGAATGCCTGGGATCCAGAAAGGCACACTCCCTGTGTCTCTCACATAGTTAATCTAAATGAGAATATTTAATGCAATGTCTATCCCCAACAGGATCATATCTGGGGCAAATCCTCCCCCTGAATAGAATACTCTCTCCATTCCAACAATTCAGCTCTCCTCAAATATAAGGTACCATGCCTTGTATAAGACACTGTCTTTGAGAAAAGGAGCCAATATTGGCATGTTGTGTTGTGTTCCCAAATTAGCAGTCTAATACCCCCACCAGGGCCATGGAAGGCCTCTTCAGATAGAAGGTCTGGGGGAAAAAACATGTGGCTGAAATAAAAGTGTCTAGAAAACTTGCTGTAGTTGCACCAAGGAAATATATTTCATATTCTTCTCTTGATTAGCATTCTAATGGTTTCTGACTCAGGTCTAACAGCTTGGAGAGAATATTACAGGCAATTGTGTAAATAATACAGGTTTTTTTTTTTTCAGTGTGTCCAAATGTATAATTAAATGGATAATGTTACAGCTCCCCAAACCCGCCAAGGCCTGTTGCCTAAATGGAGAGCTTTTGAAATTTCATCCCAATACATGGTTACATGATACATTGCTTTTATGGCCCGCTGGGCAAATGACTAGTGGTTTGGAAAAGGTCTGAATGCATATTTATAGTAGAGAGTACAATGATGTTCAGAGGGCCAGTAAAATCGTTCTAGTAAATAACATGAATTATACAAGAGCATCTCTTTATGTATCTGAACTTTTCTGATGCAGGATGCGTGTCCTCACAAACACACTTCATCTCCTTAATGTCTGCAGGTAACCCTTGCTCCAAATTCTATGCAACCAGGTATCAGGGTTAACCAAATTTGAAGGAGAAATCCTACTTTTGAAATCCCTCAGCAATGTTCAATGTCTTCTAGAATTCTCGGAGGATGCAGTGTTCATTATCGGTAACATGGGCCTCATCTTAAATCCAACCTTTTGTGTCCATGCCCACCCTTTTGCTCACATATCTGACCAAAACCTCTGACAATGAGGACAAATCAGTGAGGCTTTTGTTGGAAACTGTGAAGGTCATGAGTGAGAATGGGGCTGGTTGGGAGGCCGTGTGTGTGTGTGTGTGTGTGTGTGTGTGCGCGCGCGCGCGCGACCCACGCGCAATGCTGTGCAAGCCTCAATGTCTGCCCTTCTCCACCAGCCAAGAGTATACCCTCAGGAAAGCCTCCTCACCTCTCTGGCCTCAGCTTCTCAGTCTATAAGCAGCAAATAATCGTATCATCCCTCCCTGCCTCACAGTTTCATGATAATGATTGAATGAGGTGGTGTACTTGGAAGCAGATGGTGCAGAGTAAGCAATTTATAAAGTAAGTAGGCACTGTTCATGACTTCACTTCCTCAACAAGCATTGTGGACATGATAAAAGGCGAAGGCATGTAATAGGAAGTATAGATAAAAAGATAAAAAAGAGATAGGTCCCTGGCCTCTAGGAGGAGCTTACCGTCCAGCGGAAAGGGAAAACAATTAAATGCAATGTGTTACCTGGTACAGTGGGGAAAGTTAAAAGGACGTCGTGGGCAGAGATGAAGCATGCTATTGCAGTCCTGCGCATGGGTGGGGATGTAGGTTGAGGTTGGTATTGGGATCTGGTAAGGAAAGTTTCAAGGGAAGATATGACAGATTGATATGAATCAGGCTTTGACATGAGAAGGGAGAGGAACAGAGAAAGGAGTGTCTCCACGCTGAGACAGAACACTTGGGCATGGGGAGCTGGAGGCTGGTTGGCAGGAGAGGAGCAGGCAGGACGGGGCTTGGCGGCAGGGATGGTAGACTGCTGGGCTTGGGAGTCTTGTGGAAGGGGGGATCCACAGAGTTCTCCTTGGCCTCTCCAAACCCTCTAGTCTTGGGCCTCTTTCTGAGGGAGCTATGGGTTCCCTTATCTTGCTCCCTCCTCTTAGCCTGTGAGCTGCAGCTGCCTCTCATCAGGCAGGGCAACATGACCCTTCCTAGGTAATGCCCTATCCATAGACTTTCTGGAGGTTAGAGGAGGTTGCATTTCAAATACACTTGAAGTGTAATATAAGAAGTACCCCCACCTGGGAAAAGGAGAGCCACAAACACCACGCATTTCCTAGCTTAATCCCTAGGCCTTTTTCAAGCTGAGAGTGCTGCCCATTAGTGGGTCTGGAAATCAAAGCAGTGGGCTTTGATCAGTAGTACTTTAA
>NC_081559.1:185979671-186037745 GCF_022355385.1 Mustela nigripes
AGAATAGAATAGAATAGAATAGAATAGAATAGAATAGAATAGAATAGAATAGAAAATAGAGTGCTTGGTTTTACAAGAGAATATTATATCATAAAATACTTCATTTTAATTGCATACCTCTGTATGTGTGTGTGCTCTAGGTGGCAAGACAAAGTGAATTTCTTGCTGTGAGTCTCTGTCAAAAAAGTCTGAAAAACATTGCTTCGGCTGTAACAGGAGATGAGGTTTAGCCAATTAGTTTCTGTAGAACTCAACATTAATAGATGTTTCACAAAAATAAAACGGATGCTAGCAAATTGTTCTTCTACAACATAAATTATATTGTTGAGAACACAAACATATAAATGTATGTACACAATTAAAGTTGACATTATACCATAAGAAATGTGGTATTTTCACAGAGAAGGAAAAGAAATTGACTAGGATTCCTGGCTGTGTGACTTGGGGGAATTACTAGAGGCACTAACCAGTGCCTTTACGTGCACCATATATATGATGACCTGGGCTAGATGATGTATCTTTCAACACATTTGAACATGATTCAGTGTTCATCATTCATCAGACATTTATAGCCTCAAGTCTTACTGTTGGTTCTATTAGTACCTTATTTTTAAAATTTTCTGTGAGCAGGTAAGTTTGGGAAATTCTACCATCATTTTACACTGGGAAGGACCTGACTTGAGTACTGCAGTGCCTCTTTGTTAGGTAACATCATTGAGATCCTGGGTCTTGCTGAAAAATGACAAAAACAACCATCATGTGCTTAGAACTTGCCCATTACTTAACTGAGCAGTTTACACACATGATCTAATTTAATTCCCACAAGAATTCTTCAAGACAGGTAATATTTTCTGCACATCACAGATGTAGAAAAATTAGACCTGGTAGGAGCACCTGGGTGGTTCAGTTGGTTAAATGTCTGACTTGATTTCAGCTCAGGTCATGATCACAAGTTTCTAGGATTGAGCCCAGGGTAGGGCTCTGTGCTCAGTGGGGAGTCTGCTTGAGGATGCTCTCCCTCTGCCTCTCCTTCCCCATGCTTGCACACTTTCTCTGTCAAATAAATAAATAAATCTTTTTAAAAAATTTTAAGAAAAATTAGACCTAGAGAGGTAAAGTTATCAAAATGATTAAACACTGTTCCATGCTGCACAATTAATGATAGTGAATAGGGATGCAAGCCAATGACTGGAGGAGGAGCTCTCACCCCTCCTTTTCCCATCATGACAAAGGAAAGCACTTTTTGTCTGTTTCACCTTAATTTTCCCCTCTGCCCCACACTATTTATTCACTACAGGAAAATGAGCAGCAGATATACATAAGGGAAGTCTAAAATCCACTGAACTTTTTTTTTTTTCATCTTTTAGTTGCTGGACGTGGAGCCTAACATGGGGCTTGAACTCACAACCCTGAGATCAAGACAGAGCTGAAATCAAGAGTTGGATGCTTAACCACCTGAGCCCCCCAGGCACTCCTATTTTTAAGTTTTTAACAGAAGGAAAGACGTATACTTCATTCTACCAAAGACTATGCGTAGGAGCTACACCACAGGTCCCCATGAGGGCCAGCTGGGTAACAAATTCTACTTTGCAGATACAAGTGTTCTCAAGCCAGATACTGAAGTTTATATTTAGAGAAAAAAAAAATAGGAAATGCAGCTTTGGGCTTGGTTGTCAAGCCCCAAGCTTTACTGAAAAGACTTGAACGTTCAGAGTAATAAAGCCTTCTTCATCAAACAGATGGTTTCATTCCCTTTTGGCTTTGTGGGACTCTGTGTGTCCTAGCAGTTAGAAGCCAGAGATAGAGAAGTGAAGTAGGGACACCCAACAAATACAACCTGGTGATTTCACAATCCATTGGTGTTCATAATAATACTCCACAGTCTTGCCCTCTTCTTGATGAATGAGAGTAAAACTCATACTTTGAGTCACTGTCTTTGGAGATCTATAACATTCTAGAGGTGATCAGACCAATCCTTTAAACGACAACAAAACTAAATCTATCTTAAATCACATAGTTTTTCCTAATAAATCTTTGTTAAAAATAAATCCTCAGAAAGCTGGAACTGTGTAGAAACTGACAGAGCACATGTCCAGAGGAAAAACTGGGACCCGAAGTGAGATGTCACTGGAAAAGTGTCTCTGGATTTTAACAGTGCAGCTCCTGGGTCTCCTTGATTCTGCCATGATGGTGTGTGGCTTTGCTGGAGATGAGTGCGACTATGGTTCACTTCTTGAAAAGTCCAGCTCCTGCCTCACAGAAACAGGGTAGGTTGTTGGGGAAAGCAAGGTCCCAACCTTTAACATCACAAGTTACATCATTCAGAGACTCCCTGAAGACAGAGAAGAACTGTAAAATGAGTTACGTGTATCCCTAGAGGGGATATCTTTTCCTAAAGAGTTTTTACGTACTCAGTATGCTTTGAAGGGAGCCCCAAACAAGAATAAAAACAGAGACCAAGAGCAGGCTGAGAGCGGGATTAAGATAGAAAATACTATTTGAGTGAATAGGCCTTTAGCCTTAATTCTAATTAAATCCCCACGAGATGGCCCCAGCCAAATTCTCCAAGAGTAAAATACAGCCTTCTCTTTAGCAAAGTCCTCCAGAAGGCCAGGGATGTTATTTATGGCCCCTTATGCTCCCATAGTACTGAGAGGGAGGCAGGAAAAAGAAAGAGCAAGAAGTTAGCACTGAGGAGCATTAGTATCTCTCCCAAGTATCTTGAAAGCCCAAACCACTAGCTTACTCTCCAGGAGAAAGGGAATAGGTAGGGGACAAACTCTCTAAAATATAAGAGACATGTTAAAATCCACAATTCTGTTTTGCAATACCATGTAATTTTGCAATGAATAGCACTTAAAACAAAACACATGTTCACTGTCTTATGGAGAGTCCCCCCAGGATGGCATCCAAGGATCTGGTGCCCAGCACTGCTTTTTTCAGGCTACATTTAGGAACCTGTGTATATACCACATGACAGCCTCTTTCTGAACACCAAAAAGCCCTTAAAAAATATCTAGTCCAGCGTCTCTATTTTACTGATTGGAAAATTGAGCCCCAGAAAGGGGAAGGGTCTGACCCAATGACACACAGCCAGGAACAGTGCTGGGAAGAGACAAAAGGTCCTGCCCTGCTGTGTTTTGTGGAACTTACTATTCAACTAGATGCTCATGTCTCATCTTCTTTTTTTAAGATTTTATTTAGTTATTTGACAAAGATCACAAGTAAGCAGCAAGGCAGGCAGAGAGAAAGGAGGAAGCAGGCTCCCTGCTGAGCAGAGAGCCCAATTTGGGGCTCGATCCCAGGACCCTGGGATCACTACCTGAGCCAAAGGCAGAGGCTTAACCCACTGAGCCACCCAGGCGCCCCACTCATGTTTCATCTTCTTGACATGGAGTTAAGAATTGGCTCTAAATTGTATTTTTTTTTAAATTTCTAGTGATTTCTGGTGTTTAAACAGTCCAACAAGACTTAGAGAAAGAAAAAAATGAAAATAAGTAAATAAATGTGGTTGTTAGAGTTCTTACAGAGGAGTAAACAAATTGAAAGGAGAACACTTCAATAGACTAGGCTTCTGAATTATGGAAATCACTGGCCATCCATTTACATTAAGAAAATATCATTCACTCGGTGTGTGCTTGACTAAGGGAGACACGTTTGTCTTGGATAAAAGTTGAAGCAACACAGACGAACTGATCACAGGGAGGAAAGTTACCAGGACACATAGCAACAATCACTTGTGTCCTCAAGTAAGAGCTAGATTCTAGTCCTTCTCCTTCGTCTCCTTTTCCCTCTTCTTCCAGCCTTCCCAGGGCCCCTCTGGCTCTCCTTCCCTTCCTCCTCCTCTTCTCCTTTTCAGTAAATTCACTTAAATTTAAGCTAGGCTGGACCTTAGCTACAAGACGGTTATTCCTGATCCAGAAAGTTGGAGAAACACTTGAAAAGTGAGTAAATATTTTTACAATTGGTCACTTCATCTTTCTGTTTGGAATTTCTGCATGGACTGGCTCAACCTGCATGACTATGTTTCTTTCTCCTCGGCCCTTGAGGAAACGAAAGTAACAGTCAGTTCTATGCTCCACAAGTACGTAAACTCGCTGTCACCATCCACCATCCATTTAAAGTCCCATGACTACTTTTATGCCATTGTAGCAGGTATCTTATAGGCCAAAGATACCCTAATATTTCAAAAGTGTTCAATGAGGACACAGAGTGAGAGCAAACATAGGGGAGACCCCCTAGGTCTTCTCTGTGACCAGAGAAGTCTGTTAACTGGAGGCTCCATCTGGCTGTGGGAGATGGTTGCTTACCCAGCAGGTGCAAGATCACACGTGTGCATGCACACACACACACGCACATGCAGAAGCGCTGTCTATTTCATCTGGCTTGGGTTCCCTTACATTTGTCATTTCCGTTAATGATCAGATATCCCCTTGGGCTATACAGTGAGAAGTTACTTGAGGGAGGCCACCAAACCCATTAGGCACAGCTCTTTTGTTTCAAGTGTTTTCCTTTCCACAAATGTGGGGGCTCTCGTTGAACTCACCTTCAAAGGACACTGTCTTGTTACCATCAGAAGGTGCACTAAGACTTGCATTATTGAACTAGATAACATCAAGTCTGTTTGTTGGGGCAAATGCCTTTCTTAGTAGAGTTTTAATTTTCCCCAAAAAAACATAACCTCCAGAGATAAGATGCAGGTGTTCAGTAAAGAGCTACACAGAATAATTAGGAAAGCAAAACTGAGTAAAAATTGGTGACCAATTACAAATAAACACATTTGAAACTTCAAACCATGTGACAAAATACCACTTTCAACATGAAATAATTAGAGTGCTTTAATCAAGTGATAGAAGCCATTGAAATGGAACCTGAGCATCAGTTATGTTGTGAAAGATGCTGTTTCTCTTCCATATTTTTTTAATCTTTGATCCCCATCCTTCCTACTCCAAACAAATAAAATCTTGCTATTCTGACCTTTGGGAAAATAGCCAGTCCAGATAATCAAGTTTTACATTTTTTTAAATTTTTTTAGATTTTTCAAAAAAAATTTTTTCAGTGTTCCAAAATTCATTGTTTATGCACCACACCCAGTGCACCATGCAATATGTGTGCTCCACAATATTTTTTTAAAATGTAGCTTTCAATTTCAAACTGTTTTGTCCTTAATGGACATAGTACTTCAAAAATGAAATTTTTTTAAAAGTCCCTTCTTGCCACACAAAGAGCTACAATGTGACTTGTCTGCATAGTAACTAGTGTTGGCTAGTGAACAAACTGGTTCTCAAATATTGGCTTACTGTTGAAGCTAAGGAAGATATAAAGCTATTGTTTATTATGTGTAATATACAGGGATGGCATCTATAATCTTTGCATTAATGCTCTTAGACGTCTAATCATTATTCCCATTTGCCGTTGAATAAAAAGCTCCAATGTTCATCAAACAAAAATATATTAGATAATAATTATCATATAAAATTGTGCCTAAAAGCCTCCACCCCTTTTCTCAACTCCAGATAGAAAATGAGAATAAAATGGCATACATGTTTTAATATTAGGCTGTGGTTCTGGCTGCACAACCCCTGTGAATCTACTAAAATAAGCACCAGATTGTACTTTCAACAGGAGACTTGTACGGTATATGAATTAGGTCTCAACAAAGGTGTTACCAAAACACTTGATCTGGAAGTCCTTTCCTATTGTAAATTCAAGCACAGAATTCATTGAACTTTGGAAAAAGGGACAGCAGAGGTGAGCCATGTCAGAGAAAACAGCAGGATTACTTTTCTTTCTCCCACAGAGAGAAGAAGAAAGAATGTGAGTGGGAAAAGGAGAGGAGGGCTGAGGGGGAGCAGAACAACGTGGCAACCTTGACCACCCCTTCATCATCATTTATGGGAACACAAGGTGTTTCCCAATTCACTGACAAGTTCCCCTTCCATCTACAGCCCACACTGCTTGCAGAATTTAAGACATTAACTGAATTTTTTAATTTAAGAAATTAATTTCATCTAAGGCTACCATAGCTTCTGGCACTCTTTGACTCACCACCCCTAAGAGAGCTTCAAGATTAACTCTCCCTTCTTTCCGTCCCATTGCTCTTAGCTCCCAGAAGTCATCCAAAATCCCAGGCTCCCCTCATCACCTGACACATATCCCCAAATAAAACATTTCATTTCATTTCATTTCATTTCATTTGAGGCTATATGTGTTGTTGAGGAAACAACCTAGCTAAATAAACTGAAATGATTTGGATGAGTTCTGCTTTTTTTTTTCTTATTTTTATTTCTAAAAACCATGGACAGAGGCTAATTTCTACAGTTATCAGTCATGGGAAAAGAAGCAACACCTTCATGAAAGCAGAATTCATAAAATAAACAAGAATTCTGAGCCAAAAATTACTTTGTGGAGAACTTATGTCCCCAAGGAATCCAAACGATGTTGGAAAGTGGCCTTGTGTGATCCTCTGTACGATGCGAGAATCGGGGTGGCTCCTGCTCCTTGCAGAGCCTTACAGCCATTATATCAAAGCCAGGCACCAGAATGAGCTATGGATCCCACTCTGGAGTCTTCAGTTAAGTCGCAGTCTTTTAAGACCTGCTTGCCAGTGAACATCTGTGTCTTGTCTGTCTGCCTGCCTGTCTGTCCATCTAGCACATCATGGAAGCAGAGCTATGAGCAGTGCCTCTGAGACACCGTGAGAATCAAGGGCAGGGGTGCTCCCTCCCACTGTTGCTCTCTCTCCCTGTCAGAGTGGCCCGTGCCAAATGTCTAAATGGGCCAAGTTTCGGGGGGTGGGGGGGGAAGGGAGGTAGTATAGAATGAAGCAAAGGGAGAAATAAAGTATTAATTATGAGAAGATGAGGTATTAGTTAGAAATGTCCTAAGCTACAAGTAAGAAACCTCATAAAGAACAACTTTAATTCGAGGGTTTTGAGGGACATGGGTGGCTCAGTCATTAAGCGTCTGCCTTCGGCTCTGGTCATGATCTCAGTGTCCTGGGATCAAGCTCCGCATCAGGCTCCCTGCTCAGCAGGAAGTCTGCTTCTCCCTCTCCCACTTCCCCTGCTTGTGTTCTTTCTTTCACTGTGTCTCCATCAAACAAATAAATGAATAAAAATCTTTTTTAAAAAAATAAAGTAAAATAAGTAATTCAAGGGCTCCCCCCCCACCCCCGTACTCAACAAGCACTGGGGAAGCAGCCATTCACAATGTGGTTTCTGCTGGTCCGAACATCAACTCCTCTTTCCAGGCAGACAGAAGTGGGGGAGAATGGAGACAGAGGCTGTGTAGTCTGCACTGGGAATTCAGAAGCTTTCCCAGCACCCTTCAGCCAACCAGCCCTCACCGTCTTGCCAGACTACTTCATGTGACATCTGTAACTACAAGGGGCCCTGGGAAGAGGGGAACACGATCCTCAAGTCTGGCTTGCCCTGAGACCAATTATGACCCACTGCACAGCCTGGGACAACTGCCACTCCATATCAAACCCCAGTTCTCTCAGCATGAAAGGAAATCACGGGTACTGAGTGGGCCACTAATAGCATCTGCCACAGAGGCTGTGGTGGCATCAGAGTGAATATTTTGAGGCCAAAGGATAAATACTTCTAATCTCAGACTAATCCTGGGAAAGGATTTCAAAGTGATCTTTCCTCCAGTCTTCTCATTTGGGACCTGGAACATACATAATTCCACAGACTTCCATCCCTTAACACCTGGTTCTCTTCCTTCCTCCTTTTCCACTCTGACCCCACTTTCAGGTCCTTTTCTGTTCTGCAACTTCCCCACTATGCCTTTCAGCCTCATGTGCAAATACTGGGAAACCATCTCTTCCTCAGATTCTTCATGAACCCTTCCCTGGCCCTTCCCATGGAAAGCATCTCACTCCCCAGCATGTATCTCCAGCCCTGGGAATGTTCTCTACAAGTCTCGCATTGCATTATGATACACACTAGCTCCCATGAGCTGTCTCATGCAACACCCATACATCCTCCGGAAGGTAGGGAGTTCCATGTCATTGAAGATTTTCAAGCAGAAGCTAGGCAGCCACTTAAGAGGAATGATGCAGAGAAGGAGATTCAAGCATGAGGCTGAGATCTAGAAAAGATGTTTCTGAGGTCACTTCTAGCAGTCACTGAGCAAGCACTCTGTGCCAGGTTGTAGGCCACATGCTTCCCTACACACCCGTACGTAACCCTCATACAGCCCTAAGAATGACATCACTGCCCAAGGTCACAGATAAATGAGTGGTGGAGCTGGAGGTTCAACCAAGATCTCTGATTCCAGGCTGCTTTCCACTTTAAATAAGAGAAGCACAAAAGTAAAGAAACAAGATGAATGATTTCCTCTCCAGCGTTCCCATCCTTAACAGCAAGAAAATGGTAAATAAACTAAAGATCACCAACTTTTCTTAGCCCCACCAGAGAACTAAGGTCACAGAGCAAACCGCCACCCCTCAAATTTGGAGAGACAGGTGAATCTAGAGCCACAGATGAGACCTTACATACAGCAGACGCTATAAACAGGTACTATACATGGGTAGGAAGATTTACATTGTAGATTTCATGAACTGCAGGAGGCAGACTGTGGACTCTGTAAGAGTGAGAAATGTCTAGGGGCTAATCTTAGGAAGTCCACATTTTTTATGGGTTTTAATCTCTAGGAAGCCCCCAGGTTCTCATGGTGTAGTCAAGAAAGATCTCCTGTGCTTCTCACAGGGTGGAGAGTTAACACTGTGGAATACGTCAATAGAACGCAAGTCTCCTCTGCAAGGAAAGGACTGTTCTGAGGCTACCCTCCTGGAGGAAGAGATTTATCTATGCCCAGCCTCCTCTAGACTTCCTGTGTCACCTAAGTGGTGGAGAGAGGGAGGCAAAGGCACCACCTGGGGCACAGGCACACCCCAAGACTGATGACTGATCATGAGATTACACGACACTCTACTGCCCCGCACCTCACCACCACACCAAGAAGGCTCTAGTACAAGAACTGCAAGTTATAGGTACAAGAGCTGCGAGACACGGCTTCTACCAGATGAGTTCTCAGGGAAGAGCAAACACAACAGTGGGACAACACGCGGGTACTAGAGGAAGTGGAAGCATCCAGCACCCGCAGCTACAACAGATATAAAGTGCAGCACAGCTCCTGGCCACAGTAACACAGAAAAAGCCTCAGACAAAAGGCCTGTTGCCCAATATCATCTGGTCCGGCTAGCAACAAAAAATTACAACATATACTAAAAGACAAGAAAATAAATAGCTAACAGTCTGTGATGCCTTTGACAGAGATGTACCTGGCTTGAACTGTTTATTTTCAAAACTCAAAAACAATATGACAATGCACTTATCAGACCATCTACGCAAGTCATCAGCCTCCAAAATTTGTTTTGCTCCCCATCAGCAAAATAATTAATTAATTAATTAAAAAATCAAATTAAAAGCCCACCTTTTGAAAAGAAATGGTTATAAATTATATACACCTAGTCTTTTTCTAGAAGGTTCTATTCATCATAAATCACACAGAAACTAAAACTAAAACAGATGAAATAAAAAGTAATTATAGTTGTGGGACACTGGGCTGGCTCTATCAATTGGATGTCAGACTCTTGGTTTTGGCTCAAGCCATGATCTCACAGTGGGACTGAGGAATATGTTGGGCTTTGTGCTCAGCACAGAGTCTGCTTCAGATTTGCTCTCCTTCTCCCTCTCCCTCCTGTATGTGCCCTCTCTTTGTCTCTCTTTCCCAAATAAATAAATAAAATCTTTTAAACAAAGTAATTATAATTGAGGATCTAACATTTGTCCCCTACAGCTGATGGGTCATGTGTAACTTGAATATATACCTTGTTTTGGAATCCACTGGTATGGCAGGAAGAGTTCTAAGACGCTTATCCCCTGGTACCCACACTTGTATGCAATCTCCCCGCTTTGGATGAGGACAGAATCTGTGGTTTGCTTCTAACCAATAGAATGTAGTAAAGGAAATGGAATTTTGCAGATGTGATTGGGTCTCTCATCAGTTGACTGAGTTCATCAGAAAGGAGATTATCTTGGGTGGGTCTACCATGATATCAGGTGAGCTCTTTTAATTTGTGGAGCATAAGAAATAGCATGGAGGACAAGGGGAGTTAGAGAGGAGAAGGGAGTTGAGGGAAATTGGAAGGGGAGATGAACCATGAGAGACTATAGACTCTGAAAAACAATCTGAGGGTTTTGAAGAGGCGGGGGATGGGAGGTTGGGGGAACCAGGTGGTGGGTATTATAGAGGGCACGGATTGCATGGAGCACTGGGTGTGGTGCAAAAACAATGAATACTGTTACACTGAAAATAAATTTTAAAAATTAAGAAAAAAAAAAAAGAGGGATCAGGGCTTCCTGGAAGAACAAACTTGAAACAGGAGAGATGTTTTCCTGGTGGTCTCGAGGAACCAAAGAGCCATGTTGTGAATTGCCTATCGAGAGGGCTTGTGTCCAAGAGTTGAGGACCTCATTCCCCTAACCACAAGGAACTGAATTCCAACAATAACTTTCATGAGCTTGGAAGAGGACCCCAAAATCTAGATATGAATGCAGCCCAGGCAACTACTAGACTGCAGCCTTGTGATAAGCCACTCAGAGGACCTAGTTTAAGTGATGTCTGGGCCAGTGACTCACAGACACTGTGGATAATAAATGGGTGTTGTTTTAAGCCTATAGGTTTGCAATAATTTGTCACACAGCAGAGAAAACTAATACAACTCATCTTGGCAAATTGGTTGACTCGGAGAGTTCACAATTTTCAGTGGGGAGAGGACTTTCCGGGTGGGAGAGGCCATCCTTGCACTCAAAAGTGCATAACAAATGACAAATAACAAATAACAAATGAGACCCAGCCTGTGGAATGTTCCCCTTTTTTCAGATTTTCTATGGCTAGCTTTCCTGAGTCTTACATCTCATTTGCGGGGATCAAAACATGACATCATGTTTACTCATTTTACCTCTCAGAAGTCCTATAAGTTCACTAAAATTCCTCAGACTTAAAGGTTCTCAGTTACAGCTCCTAAGATGAGTGATCATTAAGATTTTTTGAACAGGTGGTGCAGTGGGGGTGGGTAAGGCACCACAATGTCTTGGAGTTCCCACATCAGGAGCAAGAGTTCTGCCACTCGTAGGAATACACACACCTCTCCCCCCTTGTCCCTGGTCCTCGGATATCAACCTCATGCCCTATACAACACACACACACGCACGCACGCACGCACGCACACGCACACACACGTGCATGCATGAACACACACATGCCCCTCCAACATTGGCTTCAACACACATGTATGTGCATGCATGAACACACACACACATGCCACTGTCCTCTTCCCCATCCCCCCAACAACACACACTCTGCTGCTACAAAGGTGCAGATGAGAATCAATTGAGGAGAATAGATTTAAACAGGGTTTTGTATTCCAAATTTGAATATTCGTCATAAAAAGAATTGTCAGGGAAAGTTCGATGGGATGGTACTATTTTACTAATATTTATCTCTGGGATGCTCTGTGTTCTGTGGTTTATCTGGACAGGTGTGGGCTCCGACTTCTGTTGGAGCCCATCCTCTCCACATAGGAGCACCATGGAGTGGGATCTCAGTGTAAGTCCTTCAAAAATCAGGCCTGGGGTCACATCTTAGTTTGTCTTTACTAATCACATGAATCTTAAAAGCAGCTCATTTCCCTAACACTCTACATAATTAAGCTACTCACACCTATCTCACAGGACTTCTGCGAAGATCAGAGGAGGTAAGGTGAAGGGCCGGCCATAACACATGACAGGGTCAAAACCTGTGTGATGCTTGTTACATAAGCTGACCTGCTCCTACACTTTTATATTAGGGTTAGGACTTTGCATTTCAGATGTTACCCTATAGTCTGTTTTCATCAAAACAGTAATCTGCTTGCATTTGGCTCCGTATTAGTGTATTTATTTGCCCTAACTATTGTGGGCCATTTTATGTGTTTATTTATTTATTTATTTTTTAGATTATTTGGTGGGAGGCAGAGAGAGAGGGAGAAGGAGGACCTCAAGAAGACTCCCCACTGAGCATGGAGTCCAACACAGGGCTCGATCTCACAACCCCATGATCATGGCCTGAGCCGTAATCAAGAGCCTGACATTTAACTGAATGAGCCACGCAGACGTCCCTATTGAGGGCCATTTTAAAGCACCAAATCACTCCGAATTAAATTCCTAAAATTTTAAGGAAACATTTTGCAGCTTTAGCCCTCTAGAAAAGAATAGGAACATGTGAATAAAAAAGAATGAAATACAAATCAAACCATGGGCAGACCTCAGTTCAAAGATCATTTTTTAAAAGGAGGAAGAGGATCAAAATGGATGAAGGACCTCAATGTGCGAAAGGAATCCATCAAAATCCTTGAGGAGAACACAGGCAGCAACCTCTTCGACCTCGGCCACAGCAACATCTTCCTAGGAACAACGCCAAAGGCAAGGGAAGCAAGGGCAAAAATGAACTATTGCGATTTCATCAAGATCAAAAGCTTTTGCACAGCAAAGGAAACAGTTAACAAAATCAAAAGACAACTGACAGAATGGGAGAAGATATTTGCAAACGACATATCAGATAAAGGACTAGTGTCCAGAATCTATAAAGAACTTAGCAAACTCAACACACAAAGAACAAATAATCCAATCAAGAAATGGGCAGAGGACATGAACAGACATTTCTGCAAAGAAGACATGCAGTGGCCAACAGACACATGAAAAAGTGCTCCATATCACTCGGCATCAGGGAAATACAAATCAAAACCACAATGCGATATCACCTCACACCAGTCAGAATGGCTAAAATCAACAAGTCAGGGAATGACAGATGCTGGCGAGGATGCGGAGAAAGGGGAACCCTCCTACACTGTTGGTGGGAATGCAAGCTGGTGCAGCCACTCTGGAAAACAGCATGGAGGTTCCTCAAAATGTTGAAAATAGAACTGCCCTATGACCCAGCAATTGCACTATTGGATATTTACCCTAAAAATACAAACGTAGTGATCCAAAGGGGCACATGCACCCGAATGTTTATAGGAGCAATGTCCACAATAGCCAAACTATGGAAAGAA
The DNA here is from genome assembly GCF_022355385.1 of Mustela nigripes. NCBI lineage: Eukaryota > Metazoa > Chordata > Mammalia > Carnivora > Mustelidae > Mustela > Mustela nigripes. The sequence goes on from NC_081559.1 coordinate 185,992,777, forward strand.
CCTAGATGTCCATCAACAGATGAATGGATCAAGAAGATGTGGTATATATACACAATGGAATACTATGCAGCCATCAAAAGAAATGAAATCTTGCCATTTTCGACTACATGGATGGAACTAGAGCGTATCATGCTTAGTGAAATAAGTCAAGCAGAGAAAGACAACTATCATATGATCTCCCTGATATGAGGAAGTGGTGATGCAACATGGGGGCTTAAGTGGGTAGGAGAAGAATAAATGAAACAAGATGGGATTGGGAGAGAGACAAACCATAAGTGACTCTTAATCTCACAAAACAAACTGAGGGCTGCTGGGGGGAGGGGGTTTGGGAGAAGGGGGTGGGATTATGGACATTGGGGAGGGTATGTGCTTTGGTGAGTGCTGTGAAGTGTGTAAACCTGGCGATTCACAGACCTGTACCCCTGGGGATAAAAATATATGTTTATAAAAAATAAAAAATTAAAAAAAAAAGGAGGAAGAGGAGGAGGAGGAAAAGGGGAGAAGGAAGTAATTAGGGAAAGGGATGGTTGAATAGAAAGGACAAGGAGTTAGAAATGTGGGTTAATTAACAATTCTGCTCAGCACTTTTTGTGTGACCTTGAACGAATTAACTTCCCATAGTTTAGTCTCCTCATACATAAAAAAATGTCAATAAGAGTAATTGATGTGATTTCCCAATTGAAATATTTGTGGAAATACAAGGTAAAAGATGCCAGAGAGTCACTGGGTCATATTATGAAGGAGTCAAGCTGCTTCCTCAAGCCTGCACCAACAGAACAGATGTGCCCTGCCCAAAGCTATGGCCCCTTTGAGGACACCTGAATCCAGTGGCTGATGTATTCTGGGTACGAAATCTTGACCCACTGCCCCAAGCAGGGACAGCTCTAGGTGGTCATTCCATCTTCAGAGCACCCTATGGGGTTGCCCCGAACCTCCACGGAGCAGCGTCACAGCTCTACTTCTCTCTACACCAGTCCAGGATTCCAAGAGTATGTCCTAATAAATGCCCCGCCCATTCTCTACATCAGACAGTTCGCTTTTAGGATAACCCAACCTGTGGCAGGCTCTTATTCCAAGGTATCCAGTCATACATCTCTTGTATAATATCCCAACCTCTAGAGTTATGCTTTTGCCCCTTTCAAACAGCAAATGTCATCTATCTGCCCCATGCCAAATTCTATCGTGTTCACTCTAATTATCTATCTCAGAGTTTCTCAATCTCAACACCACTGACACTTTGGACTGGATAGTTATCCATTGTAGAGAACCATCCTATATATCATAGGATGTATAATAACCTTTACCTAATACATACCAGTAGCATCCCCTCCCCAAGCTATAATAGTAAAAACTGTCTCTAGACATTGCCAAATAGGTGTCACCAAATGGGTGTCAAAGCCATCCCTAGTGAGAAACACACTTTATTTAACATAAATTTGTGTTAGGTGTTAATGGTTGATGTTGACTTATGTCAGTTCTCCAGAGACACTTGCTTGGCAGTAAGAAATTCTTTGGAGCTATAGTGCCTTAGCATGAAGGGATGCATTCCTAATGGCAGGATTCCTTGGAACTCTTTTAAAGATACCACAGTTATCCACCTGATTGCCTGAAAATAAAACTTTGCATCTTTTGTAAAACTATTTACAGAAAACCAGGCTTTGAGAAAAATGGGCTTATGGGATCACATGCCTTATAAAGAAAGGGAGTTATTTGGTTCAGCTATTAAAGCTATAATCCAAGTACTACATTCACATATACTAAAGATTCATCGTGAAAGATCTGCTCTGCATATCTACCCAGAGAACTCGGGATAGAAGTCAAGTTATGAAATTTGTATAAGATGAATGGTGCAAAGCCCACATTTCTTGACCATTCCTAACCATTACAAAGATACTAATTTCACAGGATTCAACCTAACTTTAGACAGGAATCCATTCCAATTAAGGCTATAGAACACAGAGTGAAATAGTTTCATGCAACTTCTGATTGATTACAGTTGCCAGGAAAGATTTCTTTGACCAATTAGTGCTGTCTACACAAGGCCAAGGGAAAGGACACATCTCATGCCTCATATTTCCACCCATATTTGAAAGAGAGGAATAGTGGGATATGTCCTACTGAATCTCTGAGGTAGAAGGGAAACGTGGAGGGGAATGGATCTGTGAGAATGATTATGAGACCGAGAATCAAGGTATGTTCTCCTTCCTTGGTCCTCTGGAGTCACTGCTTCTTATATGGCATGCAGAGAGAAGTCTGGATTGACACAGAATGACCCAGCCAAAAGTCCTCTGAGCTGAGTCATAAAAATCCATGCTGGGTTTCCTCTAACAACATAAAATATCTTAGATTGCAGCTTCTTTTTTTTTTAATTTTTTTTTCAGCTAACAGTATTCATTGTTTTTGCACCACACCCAGTGCTCCATGCAATCCTTGCCCTTTTCAATACCCACCACCTGGTTCCCCCAACCTCCCAACCCCCCGCCCCTCCAAAACCCTCAGATTGTTTTTCAGAGTCCATAGTCTCTCATGGTTCACCTCCCCTTCCAATTTCCCTCAACTCCCTTCTCCTTTTCAAAAGGTACTTTTGACCCAAAAGAAGCCTCTTCCGATGGTACATATAAAACAGACTAATAATTTAGATTCAAGCACAAGGAAGAGGTGCCCACTCCTAAGTCTACTCTGTTTGTTATAAATTTTAACTAAGTCAGACTGTAGCCATCCCCTGCTTTTTGGCTCCAGCAGGAGCAACTGCAGAGCCTCTCACAGGTAACTCCCCTGAGAATGTCCCATTCACCAGTGTACTGGTTCTCCCTTTACAACTGAACCAAATATATGTATTTTTAACTCAGTGTTCATTACTGAGCACTTGGTATGGCTAAACACTGCACTTTGGACATGACATAGCAGCTGGCTTCTAAGGTTTTTGCAAAATGAATAATCCAGAACAATGAACAATAGTTTTGAGCTGATGCCAGGAAAGAAAAAGCTGTACTGGGCATCAGGAGGACTCGTGAAAATCCTCAGTGTTGGGTTTAGGAAAGGAGGCAATAGTTCATAATGCCTTACAGGGGGACAGGCAATCTGAGCTGACTTAAGAGGGATGATAAGAAGTTCACCATGGGGGCTCCTGGGTGGCTCAGTGGGTTGAACGCCTGCCTTCGGCTCAGGTCATGATATCAGGGTCCTGGTATCGAGCCCCGCATCAGGCTCTCTGCTCAGCCAGGAGCCTGCTTCCCCCTTCCCCCTCTCTCTCTGCCTGCCTCTCTGCCTCCTTGCGATCTCTGTCAAATAAATTAATAAAATTTTTAAAAAAAAAAAAGAAGAAGAAGTTTGCCATGTTGATGAAAAGGATAGGACATTGCATTTGAGGATGGTGGAGCATTTCAGTGAGAGGGAACTAAATCGGTATAGAATAGAGACAGGAGCCAACTAGACATGCCATGGAATTCAAAGGAAGCTAAAGCAAAAACCAAAGGAGTGAAGGAGTAGTTGGTGATGAAGCTATGTCCCTATCACTGCCAGCTGTGCATCCTATTATCTTATCTCAAAACTGACAAGCTGATGCCTATTTGCACCTATGTTCTAAGTGTTCACTGTGTCCAGTTTTACTAAGTCATCACCTGGTTCCCCCAATTTTTCCAATTTCATTTTCAATACTCCCTGTTACCTGCAGGATAAAGTATAAAACAACTTGTTAAAATGGCCAAGGGAGCCATTCATGACTTGGTGTCTGAACTTTCCTGGCTACATCTCCTACCACTTCACCATTCATTCAATCATCCATTCAAAAAGGATCAATCGCATCCATATTCAAGGCATAGTATAAAGGGCTATGCAACAAAGAGAGGCATGGTTCCTACTCTCACTACAATTACTTGCATACACACACACACACACACACACACACACACACACACACATTTTATGTCATAAACCCAGAATAGACTCCATTCAGTTCACCAATGGTGCCATGAGACCCTACACACAGCATTTGTACATCCTCTGGTCATTTCTCAGAATGTTCCCCCTCCCTGCAGGCTGATGAATCCCTTTCCATCCTCCATAATCCCACTCTGCTTCATTTCTTCTGGAAACCTTCCCAGAATTGAGCACCCTGCTTTCAGAACACACTGTCCTTCCCTATTCGGTAGTTCTTGCTATTTGGCTTGCTTATCTGCAGGAGAAATATTGAAAAGATGTAACAGCTGGTGTGGTAGGAATTCTATCTAGTCATAACTGAGGTTGGCTGTAAGCAACCAGTAGTCACACCAGTGTTCCAAATGAATTTCAACTCTTCTCTCCATCAGACTATAGCCACTGGACTTCTGTCTGGTTCATCTGTGTGTCCCCAGGGTCTAGCACACGCTAAGCCCTGGACAACTTTCCTGAAAAACTGGAGAACTGTTTTCTCTGAACACAAACTGTTCACTCTGCCTTCTTCACCAGGCTATTATTGGGGTCAATTATCTGTGAAAGTGATAGAAAAATATCTAGTGTGGCTGTTGAGGTAACTTCTGAATTAGCCATCAGTGCTAAATGTCAATGGAAACCAGATCGGGCATCTTGGCTGACGGTAAGGACATCCACAAGTAGTACTGCTGTGGGCTGCCTCTCCCCATCACTCCAGCCTGGGACTTGAGCAACATTTCATGGAATGATCGCCATCCTAGCAAAGCACAGGTAAAGAGAATCAGAGCCATTTCCCCATCATAAGCTCCCTCCTTATTTTTCTTGAAATTCCCAGGGGATGAGAACTATAAGAAGTCTTGGATAGGATCATCCCAGGAGCCATCTCTGATCAGTTGGTAGTGGCTTCCTGGAAGGATTCCCAGTGAAACAGGATTGACATCAATTAATGATGTCTGCCATGGATAATGGAGAGGAGTGTGAAGACATGTGTGCTATGGACTTGTCCATCCTTATCTAGTCCTGCTCCTTAAACTAATGTTTGACCGAACTGATGTCCTGAGAGAGGTGATCAAGATCATGTCTCACTAGCATTCACATCTCTTGATTTCTGGGCCATGTGCCTTCCCATAACACTGTCTTTCAGCATGTGAAGTGGAGAAGCTCTTGTGAAGAATCATGTGAAGATTCCAGTGTGGAATCTCTGATCATATTTCCATTCTTCTTAATTTTTGGCGGAGGTTTGAAATAATATCCAGTGTCCTCTTTTTGTTTTTCCTCCTGCCTGTCTCTGAAAACAGAGCCTCATGGTGAAAACTGTTGCTGGTACCCACTCATGGGTGCACATCTTGAACCTATAGTCCCCACTGAAACTCTTCATCTGCATAGCTGACCCCTCATCTCCTTGTCCCACTAACTCCATGCATAGCTCTGCCTCTCCTTCAGATATCTCCTAATTAAAGGTTTCTCTCACCCAAATGCTGTCATATGAATAGTAGCTTCAGTTAGCAAGTAAGCGTTTGGTCCTGAGAAAAGAGTAATGAGTGAGATTACCTTTCCTGGACTCAAACACCTACCAGTATACTGGGGAAGACTCGACAATGAACAGATTATGACAATATGATGCTATTCATGCTAATGAGGAACACATGCACAAGAACCTATAGAAACAGGGGGAAGAGGTACCTAATCCAGCCTGAGCATGGGGTATCAGTATATACTGGGTTGGGGAATAGGGACGGGGTGTGAGGGAAGGTTTCTCCAAGGAGTCACGGAAGGCAGAAAGAAGGAAGGAACGAATGAATGAACAAAGGAAGGAACAAAGGAAGAAGAGAAGGAAAAGAAAATGTAGGAAGACAGGAAAAGATCCCACAGAAGCAAATAACACCATGCCATATTTGGAAAACTAAAGCATTTAAGGGTGCTAAAGCAGGATGCATGTCAATGTGGATGTGACCCCACCACACAAAAGCATACATGCTGGGAGGAAACAAGGTTTGATAAAGAAGAGGGAAGCCTGGGAACATGAGCAGAACCTAACACCCTAACCTTACAGAGAAGATTTTACCCCAAACAGGACCTCAGCAGTCTCAGACACTGCTTAAGAGCCTATTATCTGCCACCCATGTACCAAATGTCTCCTGTGCATCAGATCAATTAATCTTCTGAATAAACTTGTAAAGCAAGTAGCTTTTAACTCCATTTTACAAAGGGAAGAATGAATGTCAAAAGGAATAAATGATTTGCTCCAAGTCACACAGCTGGTAAATAACAGTCAAAACTAGAAATTGAGCCCTTAATCTTGCCACTCTTTTTCTCTGCACTCCCACATGCCCTTGTAGAAATCATGCCCCTGGTTTAAGCCCTCATAGATATCACGCAAAATGAATCTTTTGACTCTTTAATAGACAAAATGGGAAAAGAATAAGCCTGGCACATTTCCTCCATGAAGAACTAATGGTCCAGGAAGATGAGCAGTTGTTTGCAGTCCTTCCTCCATTCATTAATTTAAAGAACATGCTTTGTGCATCCACTGGGTGCCCACCATTCTCCTAGGTACTAGGGTTACAAGCAAGCATGCATGTGAGATCTGATCCCAAGTTGCTTAGAGTGGAAGTGTGGAAGGTGCAGAAAAGTATAAGACAGCATGCTCCCTTTCAGGAACCCCAAACTTCCCAGGAGTTTGAGAAGTGTTGAAGTTGAGTCTACAGAACCAAAAAGGAGATGATCAAAGCCATATTCCCCCTGTCTTACATGGTCAGGCTTTGGTGGAAGACAGTGGGCTTCGGAAAGTGTCAGCTCTATGTGTAAGAAACAGTCTTCTGGCAGCAGTGTGGACCAGGGAGAGACTGGAGCCAGACAGACAGCTGCTTATTGCACTAGCCCAGGTGAGGGGGACCAGCCCTCATCTGAGGCAGGGGCAGAGGTGACAGGCAGGTAAAAAATGAAGGATATATTTATTTTTTTAACTCAAATTCAATTAGCCAAGGTATAGTACCCCATTGGTTTTTGATACAATGTTCAATGATTCATCAGTTCAGTATAACACCCAGTGCTGGTACATTTATTTAGTAGGGAAAATTGTTTTATCCAATCCTTTCATTCTGTGGGTGAGGAATAATGGCCACAGTACTCAATACTCCTATACGCACTCCATGTTTACATCATCCATAATCATATCTTATACCACATGGAGATCCCAACAGAACTAAGTGCCTACTGGGTCTGGAGCCAGGGAGTAAGAAAGTTCAAAGACCCTCTATCATTTGTTTATCCTCCTCGCATGCTCCTTTTCCCTGCCTTGGTCCCAGCCTATGGCTCAGGGTGAGACCCACAGCAAGTGCTCGATTCACATCAGTACAATCCCAGCTGGCCTGCTTGGGGAGAGGGAGAGGGGTGAACTGTTGGTCTTTGTTCCTAGAGTTGAGGACCTAGAAGGAAATGGCCCCCAACCACAGAGTTCACTTATAACACCTGAGAAAATTGTGCAGGGGACCAAGTTTCCATAGAGCAAACATCTGTCACTAGATGTCATTTGAAGTAGAATGCCATTCAGCATTCTCTTGACAAAGTCCCTTGAAAAGAGCCTTCTGCCTGTATCATTTCAATTCAGGCTGCCAAGAGTCTTTCTTGATGTTCTTGCAAGTAACCCCTTTAAAGCTGAAGTCCTGTCATTTTACTGGCAACTTTACACCTTCAAAATGGTTTTTTCTTCCAATGTTTTATCTGTTACATGGAGGCAACAGAACACAGATAGCCACTAGAACAGGGATAGTCTTTTCCATTTTCTGGCACAACAGGAGAGCTGAAGATTTCAAGGATTAAGAATTTATCACAAAATAAGGCTAAGTGTTGGAATATCTACAACTACTCCCAAGGATAGTTTGGTTCTGTCCAACTCTTAAAAATGTACTCCCTGGCGTGCCTGTGTGGCTCAATAGGTTAAAGCCTCTGCCTTCAGCTCGGGTCATGATCCCAGGGTCCTGGGATCAAGCCCTGCATCGGGCTCTCTGCTCAGCAGGGAGCCTGATTCCCTTCCTCTCTCTGCCTGCCTCTGTGCCTACTTGTGATCTCTGTCATTCAAATAAATAAAATCTTTTTTAAAAAATGCACTCCCTATAAGCCAAGGGATGTATCCCTTGGAAAACTCTCATGTATGTAAAATACAAGAATGTTTCTTGCATGTTCTGATAGTAAAAAAAAAAAAAAAAAAAAAAAAAAAGGGTGGAAAAATTTCAACTGCCCATCCAGCAGGAGAATAAATTAGAAAGTATGCTATATTAATATAATGGAATACTTTGCAGCCATTAAAAAGGTCTAAAGCAGATATATATGTCAACTAGCACAGAATTCAAGAAATATAGGGCTGAAACATAAAGCAAGGTGCAAAATGATTGTAGGGTATGATACTCTTTCACAGCTTAAAACAAACCTAATATAATGTATCCGAGGTTTGCAACCTTTTCCTGTCAAAGACATATGGTAAATATTTTAGGCTTTATGAGTCATATATGCTAGCTATAGCCTGTTGTGCATTCTTGTTTTTATTTTTTATAACTCTTTAAAATGTAAAAACTATAGAAACTGGCCATGGGATGAATATATCCCATGGGCTCTAATTTGCTAAAATATCAGTTGATACTTATATTTGTATGGGAAAGTATAAGATAAAATGCATTCACAGAAGATTTATGATAGTACTTACTTCAGAGGAGAGATGAAACAAACAGGTATGTAATGTTAAACAAAGAGTCAGATTTATCTAGAAAGTTTTATTTCTTTCATTAAAAATGTGAACCAAGTATGAAAAAATATCACCAATGGTTCAGTTATGGATAATGGGTGCATCATACTTTGTTTCCTTATTCTTTATACTTTTCTACACTTAAAATATATTCTCCAAGTAAAAGAAAATGCAAGAAAAAGGCATTCATTCAAAAGCCATTCATTCAATGCCAGATCTGCTTCTTTGCTCAGACTGAAAATGTTACTCATGAAACTCATTCATTCTTTATTGCATGACGCACATATTTGCTGAGCAGCTGCTCTGAGTCTAGTGTTCTGACTGAAGCTGTAAGAAGTACCAGATTCTGTCAAACATGCAGATGTGGACCTAAACCCCAAGAGGCTTAAAGTTGGGCAAGAGAGAAGCTCACACAAAAGCAGCACCACACATAACAAGGAATATTTGCCAAAAGCGATACTCAGGCCATGTGCTATGGGAGCTCTCTACTAGTTCATGAGAAGCCTGGACTGCCATACCTAAGACATTCAGCCTGGCACTCACAGACAATGGAAAGTCACTAAAGATTTTTGAGCAGGGACATGGTAGGACTAAGGAGATGGTTTATAAAACAATAGTAGTTTTTTAGATGGGGGAGGGGCAGAGGTATATGGAGAGACAGAGAGTCTTAAGCAGACTCCATACCCAATGCAGAACGCAACATAGGGCTCCGTCTCACGACCCTGAGATTATGACCTGAGCCAAAATCGAGAGTCAGATGCTTAACCTGCAGAGCCACCAAGGTGCCCCACAGAACTGTTTTTAAGCAGGATATGTGTGAATTAGAGAAAAGAGAAAGGAGAAGCAAAGAAAGAAGCCAGCCATGCAGGGTTTTAGAGCATTAGCTCTAAAGTAAAGTAAATTACTAAAGTAAATTAGTAAAGCATTAGCTCCCTTTTGGGAGGCCACAAGATTCTCTGAACTCCCATCCCTCAAAGTCAATGTCAATTGCTACAGCTGAGTTAGAGACCCAAAGAGGGGTCACTGCCACGTGGAAAGGAAGAAATGGTGAGAAGAGGATAGTAGTTGCCTCATGAGGGCCCAGGTGCAGTGCATGAGAGGTATGGACAGCGGTGGGCGTGGAGTATCCGTGCACAGTGTCTGGGCCCAAGGCCTATGTCACTGCACTCACCATCAAAGCCAGTATTTAGCTACTGAATAACAATTTGTTTTTCCTTACAGGAACAGGTCCAAGAGAGCATTTCTGGGGACCCAAAAAACACTATAACATGACAGCGGCTCATCGGGGAATGCTGTTTGTGTATCCATAGCTACACCTGAGTGACTCCTTGGAAAAGGTTCTAACTCCACATGCTTTGGCCAAGACCCCTGCTCCCTGAGGTTGATGTAGTGTGTGCAGAGTCCTGTGACATGCTCAGGGTTCACCCTTCTGTAAATTAGGCTTTTATTGTTGTTAACAATTTTGTTTCTATGCTTATTTTTGTCTAGAGACACTAAGTGGTCTCAGTCAGCTACTCTGATTTTTCCAGCCAAGTCATGACAAGTGCAAGAGGGAATCCAGAGAATTGCCAAAATGAGGTATTGCCTCCACCATAAGCCCTACCTCATGGATCTATCAGGAGGATATGAGAAAACAAGCATGATAACACTTTATTAACAGCAAAGGAATATCCTCAAACGTACTGTTCTAAATACTAAATGGCACAGAGGAAAAAAATAAGCCACCCCTTGACTCTGACAAATAGCTAAATTAAATCAACAAGTCACAGGGGTGGGGGGTGGGAGGTTGAGGGAACCAGGTGGTGGGTATTGGGGAGGGCACGTATTGCATGGAGCACTGGGTGTGGTGCAAAAACAATAAATACTGTTACGCTGAAAATAAATCTTTAAAAAAATAATAAAAACAAATTAAATAAATAAATAAAAACCTTAAAAAAAAAAAAAAAAACAAGTCACGGGGCTGCCTGGATGGCTTAGTCTGAAAAACCAACAAGTCACCAATAGATAGACAGAAAGATAGATAGATAAACAAGTCACAAATGAGATCAGGTATCTTTAGAAGCCTCCATTCAACTGATTCATCTCTCAGGGCAAAGACAAAAGGTAGATGATCCTGGTAATCTAATCAAATGATCTTTTCAGTGTAAGAAAATCTAGTGACAGTCAAAAGTCTAAATGTATATAAGACTAAATTGCTTAAATAATATAGGTCTGTTGTGAAAGGAAGTTTGGGAGAGGAAAAGCTATGAATATCTACCTCCTCTGTGCACACCTAACTAACTAGCAGAATCAAGGGGGGGACACCACTTATTTCGGCCATTTAGGGGCTGTTGGGTTGTCTGAGCTACAGTCAAGGCCAAAAAGATTGACTGAAATTGTAGATCAGAGACATAGTCGTAGAGAGAACCAAGGGAAGAGCTGAGAAATTCAAGCAGAGACCAAAACCAAGTACAGTATTAATGAACTAAATTATAAATGCAAAGGCCAGGGTCCAAAGACACGTGGACATGATAAATAATTAGAAGCCAGCAGTAATTCAAGTAATTCAGGATTGGCCTCACTTGACTTTGCTTGCCTCCACCCACACAGGGTAAATACCAAGTCATAAAGGACCAACAGCAAAAACTGAGTTTCCAATACTGTCCAAAGGAAGGGCCTTTTCATCAAAATGTTAAACATACACCCCCTTTAATAGGTATCTCTCTGTTTTAAGGAGGGTTATATCCATGAATATCCAGAACCATTAATACCCTAACTGCAGTAAGGAAACTCCAAATTTATTTGTCTTGCTGTTTCAGCAAGAAACAACTTCACCAGGAGACTCAACGATCATATGCCGTGAGTACCCAGTGTTTGCATTTGTGTCTTCTAATTTATTCAGCCTGGATGCATGTCATGAATAAGCCAAATTTCCAGATGTGGAAACTCAAGGACGAGATCCCAGAGCCAGGAAACAAACCACACATCCATGTGGCCACCTCGGAAGCCAGGGTCCTCAGACAACAACTCTATCAACATTTCACAATACATCTACAAGAACAAGACTTGCCTTTGGGGGAGTTATGTTGAACCAGTGGTTTATTGAAGCTTCATGGAACAATACTAGCTAAAAACAAAATATCACTGGGCTTTAACCTACTCAAGATACCAATGTTTCATTCAGTATCATAAGTTACAGCCAAAGAGGAACCAATCAAGACATTTGCAAGTTCAAGTGGAAGAGTAATTAAGTCCTTCTCAAGAAGTTGAAGAACTAATGTGGAAACCACTAACATCTGTTTAAACTTCCTCTGATATTGTTTGGGAAATCACAAAAACTTTGGATTAAAAACAAGCAAATGCACGAACACCCAAATCTGTCATAACACAGTGAGAGTGAAAATGAATGCAGAACTACTATCTAATTCTTGGGACTTTTCAAGAGTTGAGAAGAAGGGGAGGTTTATAAATGAAGGATTTTAAAGCCAAGCATAACTCCAGTCAACCAATAGTCCATCTGAATGATCATGGGCTACGTTCTTGGCCTCTCTGTGCTTTAGTCTCTTCAAATGCAAGACAAATTAATACTGCTTACATTTCTTCATTGAGTGGTCAGTAAAAATCTTGAAATTATAGGTGTTAAAAATGCTCTAATATTCTTTGACTAAATTAAAAGATCACTTGCTAACTTGATGTCCAGTATGTTAAAGACTGGTAAGATCTCATAAATTCCATGGACTGGCCGGCTGGCATGGCTCAGAATTGGCATGTTCCATTAAACAATTTAATGAAATCTTTATGCAAATTTTGACATAATATAATATAGCAAAACTCTTCTTTCCATTCCATGACATTAGCCAATATATCTTAAGGTGATTACAATGCCCAATCTGCTAACTAATTAGGGACTAATTAGTCAACTTGTGTATTTATGAATGTTTTCAGTTTCTTAATTGCAGACTTGTAGAGTCCGGGGAAATACCTGTGCCCATCAACAGGCTGAAAAATACCAGAACATTGGATTACAAAGCAGTAATATTCAAGATTGGATAATAATAATCCTTCATGTCTTAATAGCATGTCAAAATATACATATAGCCTTTCTATCTATATTAGCTTATTTGATTTTCACATCTCCTGGGATAAGCATATTGGGACTTTTTTTAAACCTGGCATTAGTACCTGGCATGTGGTATGCCTTCAAAAAGAGTTGACTGAATGAATCTAATGAATGAATATTAAGTGTTTGATAAATGTTGGGAAGATGCATGGATAGATGGATAGATGGATGAATATAATTTACTCAAGAGAAAAAGCTGTTTAGCTTGGTCTACTAGGACCATCTTCACTACCCAAGTTGATGACTACCCTCTTTGCAAAGAAATACTGAATTGTATAGCCACTACATATACCACAATGCTTTGGTCTCAATAAACTGATGGGATAATGTGAATGCATTTCTATACCCATCTCCCCAAGTAATAATATTCACAGAAATTTTTAAGTTGGAATACTTTGTTCATCTCTTCCCCAATATTTCTGGAAATATGAGAAATGCACAGCATGCACTTTTATCCAAAATCACATAACTAATTTTTAACACAAAACAATACTAACATGGTGGCTGATATGTGAAAGCAAAACACTTACTTTTCTCCTTGATTCTACCAATTTCCTGTGAGGATATCGTGGTTGTACTACAATGATTGAACACATAGAAAATCTCTTCTTTTGGTCTTTCTTGATGTCACAGGTCTCCTTGCTGCTCAGATTAGGATGGATTTCTGAGGGACCTACTTCCCACTCACCTGAAATGCATCATCTTTTTTTTTTTATTAAATTGGCCAACATATAGTACATCACACACTTCATACACTAAATACATCATACACTACATAGTGTAGTGTTCAACAATCAACAATCTATCAGTGGTATATAACACCCAGTGCTCATCACATCATGTATACACCAGCTGCCTCTACTGAATTCAAGCTGTCTCTTTATGGTGAAACTGACTTGGGAACAGGGACTTCCTTTGCCTTTCTTCGGTGGTGGTGGCAGTTTTTTTTTCTTTTTAGTGTTCCAGAATTCATTGTTTATGCACCACACCCAGTGCTCCATGCAATGCATGCCCTCCTTAATACCCACCACCAGGCTCACCCAACATTCCATCCCCCTCTCCTCCAAAACCCTCAGTTTGTTTCTCAGAGTCAACAGTCCCTCATGATTTGTCTTCCCCTCCAATTTCCCCCAATTCACTTCTCCTCTCCATCTCCCATGTCCTCTGTGTTATTCCTTATGCTCCACAAATAAGCGATAACTGACACTCTCTGCTTGACTTATTTCACTCAGCATAATCTCTTCTAGTCCAGTCCATGTTGATACAAAAGTTGGGTATTCATCCTTTCTGATGGAGGCATAATACTCCATAGTATATATGGACCATATCTTCTTTACCCATTTGTCCATTGAAGAGTATCTTGGCTCTTTCCACATTTTGGTGACTGTGGCCATTGCTGCTATGAACATTGGGGTACAGAAGGCCCTTCTTTTCAGCACATCTGTATCTTTGGAGTAAATACCCAATAGTCCAATTGCAGGGTCATAGGGAAGCTCTATTTTTAATTTCTTAAGTAATCTCCACACTGTTTTCCAAAGTGGCTGCACCAACTTGCATTTCCACCAACAGTGTAAGAGGGTTCCGCTTTCTCCACATCCTCTCCAACACATGTTGTTTACTGTCTTGTTAATTTTGGCCATTCTAACAGATGTAAGGTGGTATCCCAATGTGGTTTTGATTTGAATCTTGCTGATGGCTAGTGATGATGAACATTTTTTCATGTGTCTGTTAGGCATTTGTATGTCTTCTTTGGGAGAAGTGTCTGTTCATGTCTTCTGCCAATTTTTTGATGTGATTATCTGTTTTGTGTGTGTTGAGTTTGAGGAGTTCTTTATAGATCTTGGATATCAGCCCTTTGTCTATAGTGTCATTTGCAAATATTTTCTCCCATTCGTGGGTTGCCTCTGTTCTGTTGACTGTTTCTTTTGCTATGCAGAAGCTTTTGATCTTGATGAAGTCCCAAAAGTTAATTTTTACTTTTGTTTCCTTTGCCTTGGAGACATATCTTGTTTTTTAAGATTTTATTTATTTATTTGAATGACAGAGATCACAAGTAGGCAGAGAGGCAGGCAGAGAGAGAGAAGGAAGCAGGCTCCCTGCTGAGCAGAGAGCCCGATGTGGGGCTCGATCCCAGGACCCTGGGATCATGACCTGAGCCGAAGGCAGAGGCTTTAACCCACTGAGCCACCCAGGCACCCTGCCTTGGAGACATATCTTGAAAGAAGTTGCTGTGGCCAATGTCAAAGAGGTTACTGCCTATGATCTCTTCTAGGATTCTGATGGATTCCTGCCTCACGTTGAGGTCTTTTACGAGTTTATCTTTGTGTATGGTGTAGGAGAATGATCAAGTTTCATTCTTCTACACATAGCTGTCCAATTTTTCCAGCACCATTTATTGAAGAGACTGCCTTTGTTCCACTGTATATTTTTTCCTGCTTTCTGAAAGATTAATTGGCCATAAAGTGGAGGGTCCATATCTGGGTTCTCTATTCTGTTCCACTGGTCTATGTGTCTGTTTTTGTGCCAGTACCATGCTGTCTTAGTGATCACAGCTTTGTAGTGAAGCTTGAAATCAGGCAATGTGATACCACCTGTTTTGTTTTTCTTTTTCAACATTTCCTTAGCAATTCGGGTTCTCTTCTGGTTCCATACAAATTTTAGGATTGTTTGCTCCAGCTCTTTGAGAAATACCGGTGGAATTTTGATCAGAACGGAATTGAAAGCATAGATTGCTTTAGGCAGTATAGACATTTTAACAATGTTTATTCTTCTGATCCATGAGCATGGAATGGTCTTTCATCTTTTTGTGTCTTCTTCAATTTCTTTCATGAGTGTTCTATGGTTCCTTGAGTACAGTTCCTTTACCTCTTTGGTTAGGTTTATTCCCAGTATCTTATGGTTCTTGGCGCTATAGTAAATGGAATCGATTCTCTAATTTCCCTCTCTGTATTTTCATTGTTAGTTTATAAGAAAGCAACTGATTTTGTATGCTGCCACATTACTGAATTGATATATGACTCCACCACCAAACTACTAGAACTCATAGAGCAATTCAGTAAGGTGGTGGCAGGCTTTTATTTTTCCTTTTCCCTGGAAGTTTGCTGCTCTACCTCTTTTCTGTCAAGTAGATGATTTATCTCAGTGACCACCTTTATTCCTGGAGAATCCAGACTTCTCTCCCACTAAAGCAATGGTCCTCACTCACTCCTGGCTGCATTTGACAAGCAGCCCTGAAGAGCTCCTTAAAATGCCAGGGCATAGAACCTACACCCAAGGACTCTAATTAAATTGATCCAGAATGGAGCCTAAGGACCCATGCTAAACCAAACACACTCAGATGATTCTAATGGGTGGCCAAGGTTAAGCACCACTACTATAATGGAGAGCAGCTCACAGTGCACAGGCCCAAATATTCTAAGAACTGTAGTAATAACAAATAGTTGTCCTTGCTTAACTGAGCAAAATAAAAGCCATACGTTTAACCTACAGCATCAGTCAGCAATTTATAAGCCATGCAACAAGAACAAATAAGCCCCTAAATATCCCAGTGGCTTACAACAATAAAGGTTTATTTCTCACCCAAATTGTATGCCCTTCACAGGTGAACTATGGCTCTGATGTGGGCCTTCTTCATTCTAGGACAAACTTTGAAGATGCATCCTCTACCTAGGACTTGATGGTCTAGGGGCTAGAGAATAGGATATAGCAGAACCTCACCCAGGGCTGGTCTGTGTGCCCTATCATGTTTCAGTGGCCAAAATAAAGCTAGGTCCAGCCTAGGGAATAAGGAGAGGCAGTACTCTCACAAGAAAACTTTAGACACTGAAGCTATAATAACAACTTGACAAAGTACAAGGACTGAATGAACATTAGGTTATTCAAGAGAAAATGGATCTCTGCACTTCAGATGGCCAAAGCAAAGGGGGAAGGTTGAGGAGTAAACTTCTCTGCATCCATCATAGCTTCACAAAGATTAGTCACTCAAGTCCTATTTCATGACGAATTTTGAAATAAATGTCAATCAGCTGAGGTTGTGCCAAGAGCTAAGTAAGTGAAGCCCTGGCAAAGCAGAAATTTGTTCTCTCCCTTCCTCAGGCTTTTAGAAGGTGGAAGCTCTGCAGGGTTACAGGCAGATTTCAATGTGTCCATTTCTTCATGTATGCTGCTTAAATGGAGCACTACCATTCTTGCAGCAAGTGACATGTATGACAGAACAAAGAACATGAACAAGATAAAAACTTTGGAAAGTTGACCCTACAAAATGAGAGAAGCACATGTTTGTTGCTCCATTATCCCTCTGAAGGGAGAATCCCATAGGGTTCACACAACACAGGGCTGTGAACAGGGCATGACACCCAGCTGACCATCTGCTCCTGTGCAGCCTCAGGAAAGCCATGGAACCTCTTTAAGCCTCAGTTACCCCATCTGGGAAAGTCATCCACTTTACTGGATTAATAAAAATTCTCACAAGAAGTGCAAAATATGTTTGAGTCTTCTCAATGGCAGCAATTCATTATTGCTGTTTTTGTTGACCCTCCCAATCCTGTAAGGTAGGAAGGGTAGATATTATGTTATGTGCAGTTTACAAAAGAAGGCACTGAAGCTTTAAGAGGAAAAGCAATTCACCCAAGATCACATCTCTGCATTCTTTGCAAAAGGAATAAAATGACCCCTCTCCATCATCTGTTGATGAAGTAACTATGTTTGTTTTAAATTTTCTTTCTTTTGCAAGGGTAAGTGCTCATGATAAAATATTAAGTGGAACAAAGCAAAAAAAAATGGGATATACATTATAATTTTAACATTTATGCATGTAATATACACCCATATCTTTAATTACTTCTATCTACTGAGTACAATAATTCATTTAAAACACTTCATGGAGTTCCCAGCACATTACAAGCACTAAATAAACCAGCCAGTATCCTTATCACTGTTATTGTAACTATAAATGCATAGAAAAAAGTGAAAGGAAATATCATGGTAACAAGTTCATACTGATTATTTCTCGATAGAAATTAGTGGTAATTATTTTTTATGCTTTTCCAATATTTTAATAATGTGTATTTCTTTTATAATAAAAAGGCATATATTTTATATAACATATAGAAATTACCAAATTATTCCTATAAAACATGGAATGAGCACAGGTAAGATGAAGGATATATATTTCATATACACACTACATTTCATTTCAGGGTAAGAAATGTAAATGGAAGGGACTGCTGAGAAGGCAAGAGTACCCAGCTTCAGTAAGGAGCCAACAGCAGCTGCATGGCTACTGGCAGGGAATTTATAAAAGGAAAGTGTGAGCTGATAACCCTGAGACTGTATGATCTTATGAATTATATTTAGACATCAGGGTATTTACACTTCAGAGAAAGGTCAGTTTCATAATTTGCAGGGCCCAGCATAAAATAAAAATGTGGGTCCCTTGTCCAAAAAATAATAGGAATTTCAAGAGAGGGAGAGCAGAGGGTTAAACCAAGTGCAGGACCCTTCTGAGAGCAGGACAGTGAATGACCATATAGGTCGTGTGCCCAGGAAGCTAAACTTGATGCAGAGTCCACAGAGTGCAAGGCTTGTTTACTCAAGATAATTTGACAGGCCAGTTGTCTTCTGAATGTGGATTAAGAGGGAAAATTCAGCATTTCAGGAAGACTTAAAGAATCTAAAGTGTATCCTAACCATCAAAAATTCTTTTTTATAATCTCCTTTACACTACAAAGTAAATCAAAGAAGTTACCTTCTGAGGGAGGCTTCAGGTAAAAAATGGTGAATAGACTGCAGACATTTATCACTTATATTCCACATAAAATTCAGCCAGAATGAAAGCAAAGGAATGACAAGAATACAGGACAAATCGATCAAGAGAGGAAACAACAGCGTATCAGCAATTTCGGCTATAGTCTGGAAAAGTGAAAGTAGGTAGAGAGCTAGTATCTGACTCAGCAAGTTAGGGCAAGTTACAACCTAAAGGTCTATAGATGAAAATACCACCAAATGACCCAGTTTGACCCACAGAATTTCTGAGTCTCAGCACTTAGAGGCACCCGAAATGATGGAAGGCCAGAGCAGCTGGGTGCCGGTCTAAAGACAGGAAAGAGTGGATAAAACCTACACACCCCCTTTTTCTTGCCCAGGAAGACCACAGATTTATAACTGAACCAAAGAGGATTACCCTGGATTCAGGACCATCAGGTACAGCCCAGGCTGGTTAAGCTTATTTCAAGTTAAAGTCTAAATACTGACCTGTGAGACTTTTACAGAATATCTGGAAAGAAAGCATAGAATATATACTGGCTCCTTGAGAGAAGAACTACCTGCCACTGAAAATGGACACTCAGAAAATGATGAAGGGTTCTTAGGAGTTAATAACATCATAGTCAAAATAAATAATTCAGTAGGAGACCATAAAATAAAACCAAATGAATGTACAGGATAAAAGGACAAAGAATAAGAAATGGGAGAATATTTTTTTAAAAATAGAGGCTCTGTGAGAAAGTTCAGCACTCCATGAAAATGAGTTACAGAAAGAAAAAAAAAGAAAATTGTGCAGAGGGAATGCTTTGAAACACAAGAAAATTCCCTGAAACTGAAGAACACGAGAATCTAGAGAAAAAAAAGGCAAATCACATAATGAAGATCGGGAATTAGAAAGCACTGAGTTTCTCTATAATTATACTATAAAATAGAAGATAGTGGAGAAATTATCAAAATTCTCTTTTTAACAGATCTGTACTGCAGACATTTAAGCTCTCAGTCAAGTATGAGGGAAAAGAAAAGATATTTTCACATATTCAAGGCCTTAAAAATTTGACTCTACAAACATCTATTTCTAGAAAGTTACTTGAGGATGCACTTCAGCTAAACTTTACAAGACTGAAAAAAAAAGAAAGATGTGGGATCCACAAACAGGAGACCTCACAAGGGAGAAGAATAAAAAGAAACCTAAGGAAGGTGGACTGCAGCCTAAAAAGATATCATCCAAATTCCACTGCAAAGGCAGAAGCCTTTGGGGGAAAGATCTTGAGAAAATCTTTCAAAAATTGTTTGAACTTAATAGTAGACCTAGAGAAGAGATGTTCTAGCCTTCAAGAAAAAAACACATGTCAAGATGTGTATGTCTTAGTAAGACCATTGGAAAACCAAGGCAACATGGGGAAATACCACAAAACCAGAGAGTTACTGACTAGGGAGACGGGAAAAGTCATATAAAGAAGTAGACAAGATTATTCTGTGCTACCTGGCTTAGCAGTGAACACTATTTGCAGAGTGATCAGTGGCGGAAACATACATTACCTAGGAAAAGGGAGATGGTAGGAAAGAGTAGAAGTGTTCAGTCCTCAGAAAGCATTTGAGAAGTAGAAGCTTATTGTTAAAAATATTTATTTGACCTCTACTACATACATGTTTTATTATGAGAAAAATCAAAATGGAGACATTAAAATATAAATAATTAAAAACAAATGTCATTCTAATACTCAGGGTATGCTAATTTCCATAACCAAAAAAACCCAAATTTTGGTGATTTTAACACAAATGAGGGTTTCTTTCTCATTCAAGTCACAGCTCCATGGAGTTTGACCAGTGCTCTGCAACCTCCAATGCTCCAGGAAACCAAGATTCTCCCTCCTCTTGGTGACTCAATCTTTAACTTTAAAATATGCCCCCCCAAGCCTGCTGTTGAATGGAAAGAGAACAAAATAGAATCATTCAGGGCGTTAGTGACCAGGCTGGAAGCAGTGGGCATCACCTCTACTCTGAATCTGCCCCATGATCCTAATCCACCTCGACAAGGCTAGGATGTGCAACCTTTCTCCATGCTCAAGGCTTGATGAGCACTCCATACTTTGCTTGGGCCTTTCAAAAAAAATAAACTAAAATGCTGTTTAGGAATGCAT
Organism: Mustela nigripes; assembly: GCF_022355385.1. NCBI lineage: Eukaryota > Metazoa > Chordata > Mammalia > Carnivora > Mustelidae > Mustela > Mustela nigripes. The sequence goes on from NC_081559.1 coordinate 186,013,430, forward strand.
TAAGGCAGTGGATCTCAGTCAAGAGGTGATCTTTCCCTCCAGGCACAACAAACATAGTTGGCTGTGTCTGGAGACATTTTGGTCGTCACAACACAGGGGCTAGACCAGCATCTACTGGGTAAAGGCCAGGGCTGCTGCTAAACCTGCCAAATGTGCAAAACAGTCCCTCCCCTGCAACAAAGAACTATTTGGGCCAAAATATCAAAAGTCCTGAGATTGAGAATTTCTGCTCTATACCCCCTGTTCTCTGGGATTTCTGATAAATGGAGATTAAGACCACCAGGAGCCAAGAGTTAAATAAGAGTCAGAAGCTTCTCCTCTTGGCTCCTCTGTGTGACCTTGTCTCAGTCATCAACACTCTGACACTCACTTTCCTCCTTGTCCAGTCGCCCTCATGCTTCTTTGAAGGGTCTCTTATAGATGTCTGGAGGCTATTAAAAAAAAAAAAAAAAAGGCAAGAATTCATTAATGCTGTAGTTTCAGTAGTCATAACTAAAAAAAAAGTCTTTAATGGAAAATTCATCAACAATGATTATTCAGTGATGATACTAAATAACAGAGGCACTGAAAACAAATGCTCAACAGTAAGCAAACAGGAGAGGAAATCAGATCCAGCTAATATATGATTACCCACAACCACATTTCTGAGATTTTCTGGGGCTGTCTCATAACACATGGCAATCCTTTATGTCATTCACATGTCCCAAAAATTACATTAATTCAGTTTACAAGCTAACATCCCAAATGGCCTTTTGTACCAGACATACCCTAGAAGTCTTTTATCAAACCTGGGTCTGTATTTTTAGTTCAAGGTAGGATCAATCGTAGATAGGGAAGATATATGCTTCCCTTGTTTTTTATTTTACTCCTGATTTCAAACAGAGTTATTGGTTTGGAGTTGGTGTTTAATAATTATTTGTTGGTTGCATAGCTGAATGAATATAAAAAGAAACACACAAATATGCTAAAATTTAACTCAGCCAGACTGTGAGATCTGAAAAGAACCCTACATCTTTTTCTTTGTATATTTGTGATGACTAGCATATAAATGACACTCAAAAATGCTGAATTAACTAAGATAATTACTAAAATTAATTTCTTGAGCAAAATTTATGCTAGACGTAATTTGTGATAAATATAGGGAGGTATTTATGAGATCATTTAATGAGAAGCATAGGAGAAAGTGTAGATTTCTCCAGGCTAGAAAACGCATCAAACAATATTTAAGCACTTGAAGCACTTAAGAGGACAATGCACAAGCAAACATACAATTTAACATAGTCCCATCACTGGTCAAGCGGGGGTGCTGTGGTTTTCATAAAGGGATGTGATTCAAGCTGTCTATGGTCATCCAGAAAGTTGCGTGGAAGAGGCAGTCCCTGGGCAAGGGCTCATAAGATTTGGAGAGACTGTGGAGAGGTGCAGGGATTTAAGGGAGCCAAGCCCAGAGTTAGGGGCATGATGGGAGCAAACACACTGAAGGACCAATGCATTATTAGAAGTCTATAACTATAATTCTCAGACAGACTGAAGAAACCGTATTCTGTTTTTTAATAAAACATTTCAAATAGAGAGAAAAAGCACACATAAAACACTCAGGAACCTTATGTCCCAGACATAATATATATTTGAACATTTTCTATATTTCCTTCAGAATCGTAGTATGAAGAACCAAAACAGGACACACACAGTTGAAACCTGTCTCTCTCCCAACTCCAAGTTGATGAGCCTTCCACTTTCCAGGTAAGTCCCTTATAAGGTTAGTGTCTACCTTCAAGTCTGTGTTTGTATACTTTCACAACAGTTGTACATATTCAGAAGTAAGATGTGTAGAACTTTTTCCAGTTAAAAAAAATAATTAATGGTGTCATACTGATCATATCCTTCTGCAACTTGTGTTCTCTGATCAACGTCATATTCCCAGGTTTTCTGTATTGATAAATGTCATTCTAGTTCATCCATTTTTGGAGCTCCCTGGTCTTCATTCCACAAGTATGCTACCAATGCTTTATTCATTCTCTTGATAATGAATATGAAGGTTGTTTCCAAGTTTTGTTAGTTTGTTGTCTTCTGCTTTAACAAATAATGTTGCCAGGAACATTCTTGTATATGTGTGACAGTTATGGGTGGTAAATTCTTAAAAGTATAATTGATGATTTATAAAATATGCATATCCTCAAAGTTATTAGATACTAAGAAATTATAATTCAAAATGGCAATGTTAATGAATATTTTCACCAGCAAGTCTGAGTTTATGTTTGCTTCACATGTTTGTCAATACTATGAGACATTGTAATTTTGCCTATGGAATGGGTTCCAAATCTCATTTTTCCCTACTGGGATTAATTTTTTCATGTCTGTATTGGCTAGTCCAGTTTCCTCTTCTGCAAATCAATGGACCACATTCTCCAGTGCTCTTTTATTGATCTTCCTTTTTCTTGTAGTTCTTTATATTAGACACCAAGCTTATTTGTAAGGTAGATAACTTGACAGAATTTGTTGCCTTTTTATGTTTTTAAAGTACTTTCTTAAATATTTCATCTATTTATTTGAGAGAGAAAGAGCATGAGCAGAGGTGAGGGGCCAGAGAGAGGGAGAAGCAGATTCCCCACTGAGCATGGAGCCTGCCTGACGTGGGGACCCCGATCACAGGACCCTAAGATCCATGACCTAAGTGAAAGTCAGACATTTAACAGACTAAGACACCCAGTTTTATTTAAAGTAAGTTTAATTACTTAGGATATTTTTTAACTTTCTATTATTTAATCATAATTTTCCCAGTCAAAACAAATCTAGCTATCAGAAATGTTGTTGGGAGAAAGGCATAGAACAAAAGAGGAAGTAATGACCTTTGCTGCAGATACCTGACAAGCTATCTCAGTCAGTTTCCCTAGGAGAGAGCCAGAGATGAATAGTTTTGAAGAAATAATTGATTGGGGGAGTTCTCCCAGGATATACAGAGGGAAAAGTCAGGCAAAGATGTGATTTTGGTGGAGATATAGCCTCTGCCTGATCCCATGGAGCAGTCTCAAGTATGAATGACATAACAGAGTTCTCCCACCTTAGAGCAAGAAGTGTTCTGAGCACCCAGTTAGTCATTAGCTGCAGGCGACTGCTCACCTTCTCCAAACCCAGGAAGAGCAAATAGCATCCCAGAAATTTCCAGAGCACAGAGGATGCAGTTACAAAGCATTAGCAGCCAAAAGTCACAAGAGCTGAAGGGTGAGAACCCGCCCACCCCATAAAGTGGAGCCCTGCAGGACACCAAATAGGACCTACTACACATGAGCTAAATCGCTTAATGTCACTCTAACCAAGCAGCACAGAAAATGTCATCTGCAATTTAGGTCAATGTGAACGGAGGCTGAGATGTGCTGACACATTTACTCCAGGACCACACTAATAATCAAAGAATCCCAAAATTCAGACCTACTTGTTTCTGACTCCAGAGTTTGGACCCTATATAATTTGCCATGGCAGCTTCTCTATGGAAGTTTCCATTCAGGACCTTCATCAGTTAATAACAGACTAAGCCAGGGAAGCTTTCTTTCTGCCTAATGGTGGTTGCAGTGGCCTTCAATTGTCACCAGGGAAGGAAATGCAGCGTGAACAGATTGCCTGAGTTGGGTGGGGCGGGAGAGGGGTGGCGCGGAATGTACCACCAGGCTCACTTTCTTTGTGCACCCTATTTGCACCCCACTGCAGTGTCTTTCCCTTGAAAATGGCAAAGGATCTCATCTCCCTGCAAACAGGTTAGGTACCTGAAGGCATCTAGGCTTGCTTTAAGAAAATAAGTTGTGAAGAAACAGAGTTTCACTATTTGGTGTTTGGGAAATCCTCTGCTTTCTTATGTGACTTTTTTTTTCTAGTGTCATAAAGACATGGCTAGGGGAAAATAGCACCTGTACTCCTTATAAATTAAAGGTCAGCGGAGCTGAGGGTTTAGCCCTGTCACCTTGCTACAAATCGCAACTGTCACGGAACTTTGAACACTTATTGTTACAGGGGAAGGTCTGCATGGTTCAGCGAGAAACTGTTCACCTTTGTGCTTAATAGGATGAAGATTCAAAGGGGCCTCACCACGCATGCCACCACAAATGCCACTCCCTGCTCTCCGCCAGGCTCACACGTGTTCTCTCGCTTACCAGAGCAAATGATCCAGGAGCATTCGGTGTTTGCTGTCAGCTGCTTTCTCCCATGACAATTTACTCCTGAGCCAGCCTGCCATTTGTAAAAGCGAGAGACAAAAGACCTGCCAGATGGTCTGGGGATCCGAGAGTAGGAAATGTTTCTACACAATATGTTCTGTTGGGTTACTGATGACACAGGGCACCAAAGCAAGGGAACTGAGATGTGAGGACTTGCAAGGCTGCAAAGAACTCCATTTGTTCACTACAAACAATGTCCCCCAACCACCAATGAGGACACAAGAGTCTGAACTACCCTTCCTTCTCTAAACTACACTTTGGCCCCTGTCTACCAAAAGAGAGGCCATGGAAGATACGGGTATTGGGGGGGGGGGGGTGTTCCATCATTCCCACATGCTGCAGCAATCAGTCTTCAGCACTCCAATTAAATACTGTAAAGTTAAGTGGTAATAAAATTAAAATGGAGTCACAGAATGGAAAGGAATCTCAAACCAGGTGCAATTACACTCATTTTTATATCAGTCTCTTAAATTTTAATGCTTTTTATGGGCCCCTGAATAAATGAGTTATACAAGATTCATAACTTTTGAAATGAATTTCAGCTTTCTCCAAAATTCCCTAGTTTCACAGAGATGGTACAGTGGACAATATAATTAAAGAATGGAGTTGAAAAGCCTATTTGTAGCTATAACACTGAAGAAACCTCTATGTAAAAAATGTTGCACGTAGAGCAGATCCATAAAAATCCAGGCTGAGGAAGATGTTGGATGAAATCTGACACATCAGTTTTCTGACACCCTCAGGAACACCTCTGCCTACAGGAATTCCCATCACTGGGTCCCCGTGCTCTCCACTGAGGACCACATATGTTAAGTAATTCTTTATAATGCATATGGTTCCCACTGATCAAGATTCCTTCATATTTTCAACCAACTTACACCTGCTGTCATAGGGGAAATAAATTCTTTACATTTTCATTCACTTATTCTTTTGTTCCTTCATTCTGCCCTGGACTGAGAGTGTGGGCTCTGCATACTAGCATCAAGTTACTTAGCCTCTCTGTGCTTTAGTTTCTTCATCTATAAAAGATAGTCATGAATACACTAATTAATATGAATTCTGTACTCATAAGATTATTGTGAAGGTTAAATACATAAATCAACATCAATCTATACAGACAAGGTCTGCTACAAAATGATCACACAAGGTAAGCCATCATTATTATTCATTCATTCAACAAATATTTTTTGAGCCTCCACCACGTGTCAGGCATGGCCCCAGGTGTAGAGTCCTAAGAACGACCCAAGGAAGCCCTGTCTCTGACCTCAGAGGGCTCACTGGGGTCCCAGCCCTCTTCTCTGTTCCCACCCCTCAGAGATGCTAGAGAACAGAAAAGGAAGGGGCTAATATTTTATGGACAAGTGCTGTATCAAGTAAACGGGCAGGGCAGAGTATATGCGTGTGTTACTCTTAGTAATAGTAGACCTAATGATTATACTACTTTCCCCTTAATAAGCACTTACAGAAGAGTATGTGACAATATTTACTTTTTATTTTAATTAGATCAGTGCTACTTTCATGAGAGTTATTTTTTTGTCTTTATATTTTTATCCTTTCCCTCCTCAAATTTGGTATCCCAGTCTGTCTATCTATCTAATCCATACTGATTTCTATACATCTGGCAAAAAGTTATCTGAGGCACCTTACAAAAAAGGCAGTCAGGCCAAAAACTTTCAAATAAGGCCAGCCACACACACACGCACACATACACATACACACACACGCGCGCGCACACAAAGTAGACGTGAAGAGGAAAAACTGTATCCAGAGAGTCAATTAAGAAATATACAATGCCTACATTTAATACTTAGGTCTGATAGCTCTACAAGCTAGGGGGAAAGAAAAAAATGATGAGTCAGATGACTCATTATCCAGATGAATACCTGTACTGTCATTGCGGGAAGCAATCTCTCCTCTGTTGTTATTTTATAGCCCTCAACTCAGATTAACTTACTAGGTGGTACTCATAGAAGAGGTTTGGTATAGCAAAGCCAATGAAGTCCTCCACCCTACTCCATTAAGGGGTACTCCCCAAATATCCACATCGTTATCTCCCCTATTGCTCCATCAAATCAATCCACCAGGGTTCTGATGGACATGAAGCAGGTAACCTGGGTTTTGTGGGTTTTTAAATTTATTTAGTTAATTTTGGGGGGGGGGACCTGGATTTTTAAAAATATTTTTTTTGTCTAGAAAATTTTGAGAAAAGAAGTGTGAATCAATCACTTAAATTTACCTTCCCCAATGTCAGCATCTTAGCTATATTTATAACAGGAGCAGGCTGTGGTCAAAGCAAGACTGATAATGCACGGGAAAATTTAAAGTGCTTCTTTTCATTGTGTTATGTTAGTCACCATACAGTGTAAAAAAATAAAACAACAAACAAACCAGCAGGTAAACATGTGTCAAATAATAATAAATAAATAAATAAATAAATAAATAAAGTGTTTCTCTTCAGTACGATCCTTTTTTACTTTTTCTAATTTTTATTTTTTTTTAATTTTTATTTACTTTTTAAAATTTCTTTTCAGTGTTCCAGAATTCATTGTTTATGCACCAGACCCAGTGCTCCATGCAGTATGTGCCCTCCATAATACCCAGTGCAATACTTTTAAGAACAATGATCTAATCTCCATAGGCCAAGTGCGCAGAGGGCAAAATGAAGGTGTAAATGAGTAACATTTACATCCAACCCTGGGCTAAGAAGGCTGCTCATATCATCTTTCATTCAATCATCCCTATGCATTTTTTTCCATATTTTCTGTTGATATAATTATTATCAGTCCACTGCAAGTGAGGAATACAGAGCAGAAGGAATTTAAGGAACATGCCCAGCGCCATACATCTCATATATGGCAGAGCTAGGGTTTGAATCTTGCACTCAGATTCTAAAACTGATATTTTTTCTTACTCTCAAATGTTTCCCAGGATTTTATGGTGAACATTAAAAAAATACACAAGTTTACAACCACAGCCTTAGTGTGACTGCATCAGTACAGAGATGAGCATGGGCTTGGAGGACCTGACTTCAAGTTACAAGATCTTGAATTTAGTAATTATTCTCTCTGAACATCATGTTATTTATCAAGAAGGTGGAAAAAAATAATGTCTTCAATGATGTCTTGAAGGCCAGATATCATGCAGAAAATGCCTGGAATATAGGAGATACCCAACCAATGGGAGCAAGTAGGGTTATGACTTAAGATCACTCATGATCCACACTGTAGAAGAGACATTACTGTTCTCAGAGAGTAGCAATGGATCTACTTTATGATGCAAAGACACATGAAAAGGTGTGTAAAACATCCTGGATGAAGAGAAAGGAAGGAGTGGGAATGGAAGCAAGCAGACATTTGCTGAACCTCAAAAATGATGCTAAAAGAATTACTGATACATCCCAGTTAGCCATCCCAGCAACTTGATACTCAAAATAGTATGCTTCGGGAGTGGGGAGGCAGAAAAGTGCATTAAAGCTTAAAGAAATTAATCAGTTTGTTCAAATTCACCATATGGTGATTGGCAGACCTGAGATTTGAGTTCAGGTCCCTCGATCCCACACCCATTGCCCCGAACCACCCTATGTGGCATCTCAATTAATCAGGAAATAAGCTCCCCGGCGTGTCAGTGTATTTTTCCATCTCCCGCTAGTATCACCAGCGATCCTGGAGAACTAGATTCCCCCCCCATCTCTGTCACTAACTAGAGATGCGGCCACAGACTCCTCCCTTTCTCGGTTCCCCCATTTCTGAAATGAAGCAGTGAGACTACAGGATGGCTAAGGCCCTTTCAGCTTTCACATTTTATGATGATTCTTTCCCCCCAAAGAACTCTGCTGGCAATGCAGAGTGAAGACACAGCACATATGTATGAAAGTTGCTCCGTTTATATTAAATTCCACATTCCTGCAGGGATATGTAATGTCTGTTGCCCTTCGGTCGACTCTATACTCCAGTGTTTGTTTACAATCATTGGAGCATGAACAGCTATTTTTAAACCTGGCTTTTCATGTAAGAAGGTTAAAACTCAAACTGAATTTGATTTGTTGGAGAATTCAAATCCTCAGGATTACGGCAGGAAAAAGAGAAATGTGAGTCACTTTAATTACCCTTTGACTGCTCTCCCTGCACATGCACCCCCCATAATTCCACTAACAAAGACGCTACTGGTGGAGCTGACTGTATCCAGGGCAGAAAAGCCTTTACATTGGCAACTGATGACCAAAGGTCTTGGGGGACTGTTTACTTAATATTTTTGTTCAAAACAACAGGAAGTAATGTTAAGAAGCAGCTGGCTTGGGAGTCAGCAAATCCAGGGATTTGCCCAGCTGGGTAAAGCGAAACATATAGTAGTCTTCCTCAACTGAGTATTTTCTCTTCACTCTCTCCTTACAAGAATACAGGTTTTGAAGTCGGACAAATGCCTGTTCACCATGTCCTAGGAGAATGACCCAGTAGAGAGTACGGCACATAGTAGGAATAGAACACATATGCCTTCATTCTCTCTTCTTTTACTACCATGGGTTTTGTCCTGCTTTGTTTTTAATTTCGGCCCATCTGCAGACTTCAGCAGAGAACATAAGGTCCCTGAAAGCTGGGTCTTCTTGCCTGTCTCTCTTGGTTGTCTCCCTATCACTACAGCCTGAAAGAGTATCTCACTTATAGTGGCTTCAATAAATATTGGATAACTTACTGATGGTTTACATTCCTGGAGCACTTTATAGAAAAATTAGAGAAGTATGTTACCAAGCTGTTGCATAAGATGAAGAGTGACTGCTAATGAGCATGGAGTTTCTTTTGGAGGTTGAAAATGTCCTAAAATTGTGCTGATGGCTACACAACTCCATGAATATACTAAAATTCAATGAGTTATACACTTTAAATATGTGAACTATATGGTGTGTGAATTATTTATCTCTATAAAGCTATTTTTTAAAGATTTTATTTACTTATTTGACAGAAAAAGAGAGATCACAAGTAGGCAAAGGCAGGCGGGGATGGGAGGCAAGAGCAGAGAGCCCGATGCAGAGGCTTGATCCCAGGACCCTGAGATCATGACCTGAGCTGAAAGCAGAAGCTTAACCCACTGAGCCACCCAGGCATCCCTAAGAGACTTTTTAACCCCCCCCCCAAAACTGTACACATTCATGACCACCCATATTTAGATGAAAAGTTGACACCAGTAATCTGAATAAACTGTGGGGCAGCTGGTAGCCAAACAAACTGGGAAAAATGGGTCAGTCAAGAAGGAGAAGAAATACAGCAACCAATTCAAGAAAGAGATACCCCTACAGTTCTGTCCTAATGAAGACATGTTCTTTCCCTCGCTGCACTTAAGACTCTTCTCAAGATGAGCCTTATAAAGATAACGAGCACAGGTGGAACAGCCAGGAGTCAGAATTTCAAGCCTATTCATTATATACTAACTCATTCCAAACAGTAACATGACAAGCTGTCAGATGAAAATCTCTTGGCTCCCAACATGGCTCCAGAACTCATAAGTTTTCAGGATTGCCAGGAATTCTTGAGTCCTGATTATCTGATCAACTCTTTCATATCAGAAATCACATACTTTGCATAAGGCACACACTCTCCAGGCATATTTTTAAATGATTCATTCATATTCATTTACTGTTTAGTATTCACCAGACATCAGGCTAAGTGCTGGAAATTGAAAGATAAAACTTAGGACTGAGAATTAACACTCACTGAGCATGCCCCATGCTTCATAGGATTGACCTAGCCCATGACTCTAAAAACTGTTTAAGGCAAAGACCAGTATCATCAGGAACCCTGTTAAACAGATAAGAAAACTGACACCCAGGAAAGTTGAGTAAGTTGCTTAAGGTCACACCACGAAGAAGTGAAGGATCTGACTCTGTGTCGAGGCAAGTGGTTTCCAAAGCCTGGGCTGCAAACCTCTAGTCCTGCTGCCTGCCACACTGAAGCTGGGACATGCTCAAGCAGGGAGCAAACACCTACATACAATACAACATGCTGAGTGCCCTGTGTTAGGGAGGAACAGGTATATAGACAGGGGGAACATAGGGCTCTCATACTTAGTAAATCTCAGAATTTTGGAGATGAATGCAACACGAGATCATTTTCTCCAGCTCTTCTCTCTTTCAGATGAGGAAAATGAGGTCTGGAGAGAAGCAAGGACTTGCTCAGTGTCTCCCAGCTTGTATTAGTCAATTGAACTTGATCTCCCACCTCTTAAGTTCTAAGACAATACTCATTCATTCATTTATTCAAAAGCTTTTGTGCCCAGGCACTGTGCTATTTTCACTACATCCTATTGCATGTACCTATTATAAAGCTGAGAAATTATTTTAAGCAACATTAAAAAGCAGATATAATTTCATATTTAATCATGCAAAGATCCTATTGTCTGATGACAATTTTGCAAATTCATCAAATCACTCTTATGAGGCATTGGAGTGGGGAAAAGAGTAACAAAAAGAGAGATGGGGGTGGATTACTACATGTTGGGCTGATTTAGCCCCACTATTTCAAGTAGTTTTCCAGGTAATCCTACTGGATGTCTGGATTTTGCCATTTTTTTAAATGATGAAACAGGCTCTTAAAAAAAAAAAAGAATCTAAATAGTTTTCCACAAAGTTACAAGTCAACTAAGCTGGGGGGAAAAAAATCTCAGTCTGAGCCCTGCTTTTACTAACTGCAAAGCCCAAATTCTTTTCTCCCCCATTCTGACTTCTAAGCTCAATAACTAGGTTAGTCAAATCTCTCAATAGTATGGATTCTTTACATTAATCATTAGATAAATTATAGTTAGCTTTAGAGTTCCATAAAGACAAGTAAGGTGGATGAAATGACCTTTCTTCCTTCCAGTCCTACTTGTCCATGAATATAAAATGTCATCTTCAAATTCTCTATTTCACTTCCCTCTCTCTCTCATTTTTTCTTAAACACACAACTTTAAAATGTCTTCTTTAGCACAGTCAGCTGCCATGCAGACTTGAAAGCAGATGACCTGGCCAAGAGATCTTATCAACTGATTTTTAATGAAGGTTTCTTTCCTGAATGCCAAGTATAGGAGGTGAGTCGAAAATGGGCATTTCCAAATGTTAAAGAAAGCCACAGACATCCTAAGGCACTTAGATTTCTCAATCAGCCCTTTCTTTGTCCATGCCAAAGGTCACCCTGAGAAGGTGCCTGATGACAGACATTATTTTGCAGTGGCTGAAGGCTTTCTGTGGTCGCATATTTTCTTTTTCTCTCTTCCAAAGAGTTTTCTTAAGTCAGTGCTCAATAGTTCTGCTCGTATCATATACAAAGGTGGTGAACTTATATTCTGTTCATAATTTTTTGAACAATAATGTTTCTATTAAAAGTGGAAGTTTATTTTTTATTTTTTGGTTTACTTCTGTTGTCATTTAGCTCAGTGGTACTCTAGCTTGTCTGCACATTGGAATCACTGGAGAGCTTCAGAGAGTATCACTACCTGGATCTCACCCCCACAGATTGGGACTGAAGTAGACTGAGGATGGCCTGGGCTTTAGAATTTTTTGAAGATACCCAGGTGATTCTAATGCGCAGACAAGTCTGGGAACACTGGACTTATTATTAATTATGTAACCAAGTCCAGGGGTGGGATGATCTAACCTTCTCTGCCCAAACCAAACTTGCTCCTTTCATAGCACCCTACAGCTTAAGACAGGAAAGGAAGGCGCGTCAATAAGCCTTTAACTGAGCTGACCACCCCTGGGTATCTAGCATAACTGATGGATCTTTTGGGGCTATGTTGAGAGGCTATATGAACAACTATATCCCAGCACAGCGAATGGTTGGGAAAAGAATCTGTCCTCCAGTCTTCCATTCCATAGAACCTCAGGTTCAAATAAGAACTGAGAGGCAGGAAGCTAGAGGGATTCAGGTGGGGCACAAGATGAGGTGCTGTTGGGTTGTGCCCTATGATGCTGGTAGGAACCACAGAGAACTGGTGGTTACCACAAGTGGGGCTTGCTTACATTCATGATCAAAATGAAACACGCAGAGCTGAGAGAATCTCAAGTGGTCCTTTTAGAAAGACCCAGCGCTGGCAAGAAAGTCTGGCTAACCAAAGCAGTGAATATCAAAGCCACTGATTGGTGAGCAATTGCAGTTATGTGGGATAACTGTTAACATTACAGTAGTGACGGCCACTTTTCTTTCAGGCTCCTATTTCAGACCTAAGACACAGGGGCCACTATTGGGTGGTTAATTTTTCTTTTCTCTCTCTGCCATTCATTGCATCTATCCAGGGGGGTATTTGAACTCAGGGATCTTCTTGGGACCTGGACTCAGCCCTTTGGACATAAATGAACACTCCTGTCTCCATATTTGAACTTAGCGTGTGACAGAGGGATATAGGTAAGAGCAAGAGGTGCCAGACTGGCCTCGATTCTAGATCACCTACTTCATTCCAGCTTTGGCCAGAGGACTTCTACTGAGGACAATCAAGTCCTTATCCCACTGTACACAGTAAGATTTCAATTTCTGTTTGTTCCTTAGGGAGAATCCTGTGGGTGAAATGGTGATTGGTTGGCATGATTTGGAAACAATTAGGTCACTGACCATAATAGAACTGGAATCTCACCCTTAAATTGTACTGCAAACATGTGATAGCATCTACTATGTTTCCAGGGACTGTGCTGGTTGCCAGTGACTTAATAAGAACCAGGCCAAGTTCTTGCCTTTAATGAAATTAGTTGGAGAAGAAAGACATGTAAATAGATAATCAAAATATGAAGCTGGCTTGTTCTGGCTGAAGAGAGCATGAGGTTTTGTGAAAGCACAGAAAGCGTTTTTCATTTTCCTGGGAGAGTCACAGATAGTATCAGAGATCCAACATTTGAAGTGAATTGTGAGAGATATGTTGAAATAACAGCTATTATTTGTAGGACATTCTAGAAAATATAAAGTACTCTTATATCTATCCTTTTAGAATATAAAAGCAAGGATTTGTTTATCTTATTCAACACTGCACTCCCCAAATATCCTGGAAACACTGAATCCATTATCAATTTTGATCCCCATAACCTCCCATGCTTGGGAGAAGGTAGAAGGAACATATTCCAGAGAGAGAAAATAAATGCCCAGAGACAGCAAATTCATAGTCCACTACGTCATGGAATTCTGACCTGTAGACATTACAAGAAAAGAATCTCAGTAAGCTTCGCCAATGGCTATGTCGGACACACCAAGGGAAAAGGCAGGAGTCAGCCCTACATAATACCTTGCAGTGTTGCACTTAGTACCTTAGCAAATTCACCACAGCTCAAAGTCTGGTCTACATCTTTGTAGGTTTATTTTTTTTAAAGCCTCCATCACTCAAGGCTGTGCATTAACCTTGCTTATGAGACTCCTAGAATGACAACTGATTAATTCAGAATGAGAAACTGCCATCCCAGATATCATAATATTCACCTTTTCATGACAGCCTGTCCTACCTTTGCCAATTTAGTAAATTACGGTTACAAATAATTGTCATGGTGACCAGAACACTCATGTCATAAGACTATCTTCTCCCTGCAGATAGCAGATAGATATCTGCAGATAGCTTACCACAGAATCACATGTAAAAGAGTTAGGGTCCTGATGCTTAACAGAACTCAATTATAACAGCCTAATACATCCCCCTCTCTGTTGGGACAGTTGTACCTGTAGAATCAGACTACACAACATTATGTGCCACTTTACCAATGGCTCCACAGAAGAAACCAGAATAATCAGAGACCATTAGCCAAACTGGACAGTGTTTCCTCTTTGTTTCCACCTGTCATTCAAATATGTTGCAATCAACTCCTGCAAGGCTGGTGATCATGATGTTTTTTGCTTTTTGTTTTTTGTTTTTAAAGGTAACAGTAACAACATTCTTTGAGAGCCTAATATGGGCTAAACATGTATGTCTTCTCATGTAATCTTCACAATTAAGTGAGATAGTTTTTACAGACACAAACTCAGATTAAGTTTGTGTCTCCAGTGAATATGGCATTAGATGGCAAGGTGAAGATATATATTGAGATTTCCATCAGAAGTCCACTTCCAACATCCATTTGGGGAAAGAAAACATGCATGCCTGACCAGATCACTGAAAAAAACCTTTGAAAGCTGGATTGAATGGGTCAAACAGTACATGCTGCAGGAATTCTGAGAAGAATGGCATCACTGTGGGCCAAGGGAGGAAAAAGATTGGGAGGGGGGTGATTTTCAGTTGGGAAACATTTCCGGTCCTCAAGTGTTAGAACATAAAAGGCAAATACACAGGGTATATAAGCCACACTTTCCTCTTCCCACAACCACAGCAGAACTGCTTCGCACTGATCCCAGATCTTTCAAAACATCAGTCCACACACAGCAGAACATAGCCATTAGCCTTCAGTCGCATTTGGCATACAAAACAGAAGGTGTATTAGCCATCTCTGGGTTGAAGGCTGAATCTAAAAGACACTAACAGGGTTCAATGATTTGGTCTCGTGGAAAAATAAATGGCAAATTATAAGTGTGTGTGTGAGTAAGCTATCCAGAGATAGTCAAATAATCACAAAATCAATATGTGATAATCTTTGAACAAAAGAAGGAATCTTTTCAGACTCACCACTTTATGGTAGGTGGTCCACCCTTAATTAAAGTTGACATTAGAGCATCAAATAGTTTTAGACAGTATTGTTAGTGAATGAGATCATTCACTAACAATGCAAAAACTCATTTACAGTTCTTAAAAAAAAAAAAAAATTCAGTGCTTGATTCAGCCTCCAGAAAAACAAGCAGACCCTAAGCAAAATATAAAGGAAACATTCTTGCTAAATCATGTCTCTAACATACCATCAATCCCAAAAGAAGAAAGGAAGTCCAACAGAGGAACTAAGCCAGCTCATTTGACCCACTGGATGCCTCAATTCTGAACCCCAGGAAGGAGAAGTAAGAGCGTAGCCTCATTTAGCCCTTCCGTTCTGGGGTTTGAGAAACCCAATGGAGTCATGACTCTTATTTGTTCATTCATTCAATATCCAACAAAAACACATGACTTTATCTTGTGACTACATTCATTCACACATTTAGCAATTTAGTAATTCATTAGCAAGCATTTGCCAAGAGCCTACATTCTGCTGGCAACTAGGGATTTCAAGAGAAAGAAAACATAATTTCCACCCTTAGGGAGCTCACTGTACTGCTGAGCAGATGATGACTAAACAAATTATTTCAATATAGTGTCAAACAAAAGTATGCAAGGGTGCCTGGGTGGCTCAGTGGGTTAAGCCGCTGCCTTCAGCTCAGGTCATGATCTCGGGGTCCTGGGATCAAGTCCCACATTGGGCTCTCTGCTCAGCAGGGAGCCTGCTTCCCTCTCTCTCTCTCTGCCTGCCTCTCTGCCTACTTGTGATCTCTCTCTGTCAAATAAATAAATAAAAATCTTTAAAAATAAAAAAAATTAAAAATAAAAATAAAAAACACAAAAGTATGCAAAATGCGCAGCAGGGGGCACAATGGAAGAGCCCTTAGCTCTACACTTGGCCAAGGTGCTTTCTGTATGCAGGACACTTTTCAATGTATCCAAGCTTCTCCAAACCATGGAAAATTGTATTACCATGTTCCTGGCAGAAATCCCATGTCTTCCAGTTTTATAAGGATTCTCGAGTCTACATCACATCTCTACCCCCAGTTAAGTCAACTTGATGCTACTTCACCCCACTGTGGCTAGCTCTGCTCTGCCTCAAGATCACTGAACAGGACTGACTTAGGAAAGGAGGAAACTAAAAACTCAGATTAAAAGAAGAGGCAAGATAGCATTATTTATATGCATTATTACTATGTACCTGGAAGACCTTAAAGAATCAACTGAATAGGTCTTAGAGTCAGCAGGAAAACCACTAAGATCGCTGAAGAGCTTTCTACTGTACAAACAACCACCAGATAGAAAATATATTGTAAGAGAGTCTCCTTTAAAATATAGGAATATTAAAATATAATAAAATAAATTAACAAAATGTGAAGATTTATATGACAAAACTTTTGATGGGCCAAAGTTTAAAGTGGTGCCTCATGGACACTCTCATTGAGAGGAAGGGACTTCTAAGAATCTTAACAGCATTGATCCAGGTAAGAAGGGCCTGGCTCAAACACATATGGGTATGATCTTTGTCAAAATAATTAAATAAATAAAATAAAATATATAAAGGAGTTACCCCTCCTGGGACTGAATGGGACAGGGATCATTTAAGAAGAAAACAGAAACTTTTATGGGAACAAACCCAATTGAGGAAACTAGTCCAGCAGCAAACACAGGATTGTTCTTATGGAAAGGAGGCATTATTGTTGTGCAACAATAAATACCCAAAACAGAGTGCAAAGAAATATTATTAAAGGATGCTGACTTCATTACTGTTTGTGGTAACAAAAGACTGAAACAACTCTTTTTTTCACTAGTGAAGGGCATTCATTAAATAAACAGTAATACACAGGGTACAGTGGAATCCTATGTGGCTTTATACAACACATTTTTTATCCACATACCCCAATATGGAAAGATCTCTGTGATCATATAAGTATTATTTTTTTTAATTAAATTAATTTATTTATTTTCAGAAAAACAGTATTCATTATTTTTTCACCACACCCAGTGCTCCATGCAATCCATGCCCTCTATAATACCCACCACCTGGTACCCCAACCTCCCACACCCCCGCCACTTCAAACCCCTCAGATTGTTTTTCAGAGTCCATCGTCTCTCATGATTCACCTCCCCTTCCAATTTACCCCAACACCCTTCTCCTCTCTAACACCCCTTTATTTTTAAATTTTATTTTCAACTTTATACATGGTCAGGTGGCACACCCTCGGACGTAGGCTCTATGATGACAGGGGTACTGTCTCTTTTTCTTCCCTGTTCTGTTCTGTCTGGAACTCAGCACCATGCCTTGGACGTAGTAGATGGACGTAGTAGATGGCACTTACGTATAGTAAGTATATCTTCAGTGAATGAATTGAAATGAATTGAAGCTTTCAAATGCTTCATAACCATCTGGCGTCTAGTAAGTTTTTAATAAATATTAGCCAGGACTGTTGTTCCTCAGAGAAACTCAGCCTTATAAAACTGACAAAGGAGATACTACTACCCCATGAACTGTCACACGAGCCCGAGAAAGTTTTTTTCAAAACCTGTGCTGCAATGTTGCCCGGCATAGGTTCAGTGAACTTCCTCACTCGGGAAGCTCTTTCCTGGAATATAACTCTATTAAAAGATTACCCAGTCAGCATTACTGCTGACACCCCATTTCCTCTCTCTGTCCATTCTTGATGCCTTTTTTAGTTGTCAGGCCTCGCTGACTTCTTGTTTCCCATCCATTTGTCACCATTCAGATGTTCCTCCTCCATTATAAAGAGTGACCAGAACAGTTACACCACTGGCCTCCTGCCCTTCCTGCCAGCCCTACAGCAGAGAAATATTACAGTGTCTTCCCCTCTAAGACACTATCAGAGAATGGGCTGGGCCCAAAGAAATTGCCTGGGCACTACTCTGGGATGGATGGAGAGGGTGGTTCCTTATTAAGTTGGAGGCATGAATCTGACATTGTACTGTGAATGCTACACATTACGGAATTTACACCTCACAGTGATCTGTAAAGCAGACACTGGGTAACTATCCTCTCTTTCCAGATGCAGAACTGGAGGCCCAGAAAGTTCCAAGTCAGGGCAGGACTTGAATCCCAGGCCCCACCACTCCAAAGTTCATGCTTTAAACCTGCACAGAATTTCTTCTGATCTCAACTTCACTCCAAACGCTTCCCCCAAGGCTGAGTATAATACCTAGCATTATACCAGGACCCAGGACGGGTCCTGGACAGGGCTGGAAGGGAGAAGAGACATATTATAAATAAGAAGGAGTGGGTATAACCTGTAATTCTGTAATAGAGAAAAAACAGTAGACTCCTTAGGACAGTTTCCTGGGGTATATGGGCTGCGAGTCTGATTCTGCTCATCTGAGATCTGCGAATTTTGACTATCACTCTTGGGTTGGATCTCATCAGTTCTATGGTAGCAAAAGAGGCAGTTTCCTACATCTCTGGTGGAAATTTAAACCAGTACAAACTCTTTGGGAATGCAATAATGTGGACTATGTTAAGAATCATATATTATGCACACCTATCAACATAATTATTCTAACCATAGAAAACACTTCAAAATACGCAAAAAGCTTCCATTATCCATTCATTCAACAAATATGAGTTAAACATCTTTTGAGACAGATGTATTCTAGAGCGCCAGGGAAGCGAAGTTAGCAAGAGACCAGAACCCTGTGCTCATGGAAATTATATATTATATATAATAATACTAACTACTGATAAGTGTTAAAAAGGAAATGAGTCAGAGAAAAATGATAATGAATGGAGTGCCCAGGGCAGGCTTATCAAAGCGGGTGATAATCTAACAAAGACATGAATGGAATGAGGGAACAGAGAGCTCCCATAAAATGGAGCAGATAGTTCCAGCCTAAGGAACATTAAGTGGAAAGCCCCTGAGGCAGAAGCCAAGCTAGCTGTGTTTGAGAAACTAGAAGACAGGGTGGAACCCAAGGGGAAATCAAGGCAGAGGTGAGCTCACTTTCCAAAAATAGTTAATCATTTGTCACAGGGTATAATTGTAAACTAAATAAATACTTAATAATCCAGACCTGGGTAAGTAAATTGCTATATATCTACTTTATAGACAGACAAAGGTGCCCCTAGAGTTAGCCCAATGAAGGTCTGAATCCTGATTCTGCCACTTTTACCTGTGTGACCCTGGAAATAAACATAGTATATGAATTCCTGTTGATAAGGACAATGGGCCCTCATAATACAGGCAAAAATAAATGAGACAATGCAAGAAAAGTATTCTTCACTGTTCCTGGCAAACTTTGATGTGATTAAAAATGGTGGCAGTGTTGATGATGATCACCACCTATTTTATTTTATTTTTTTTATCAAGACTATTTTAATAGCTGGAGGATATTTTTAAGTTGTGACTCTATGAAGCCAGCAAAAGGTTGTATTATGCATGAATAAATTCTCACTCTGAAATGGGAAATATATGCCATTTATTATCTTTTAATCTAAACATACCTGTAAATGACATACCACAGCCATATATGAGACATACTAGTATTATTTCACTAATAGAAGACTGATATGAAATCAATTAGGTAAAAATAGAAGATCTACCTTCATCCAAAGTTGGATCAAATTTTTCTTCACATGTTTTCTGCACATCAATCTCTGGGTATCAGACTTGACTTATCACAAAGAAGTTCAGGGTGGATTGTCAGTTTTGCATCAAGATCTTATGTTCAGTTTCTACCATATACCACCTAATTTAAGTCCTCACCAACTGATTCTTACAGAAGTTTTATTTCTCCAATGTGCTCAGGAAATTTTACAAATAAATTACCTTTCAATTAGCACCATTTTTGGCTGCAGAAAAGGTGATGTCTCTTCTTTAACTCCTCAGCGCTCATGATAAAGTAGATTATACAAGTTAAATCACACCCTGGTACACAGATTATTTCCATGTAATATAGTAAAAAAAATGTCAGATTTTATAATCCAAAGACTTTAGCTCTAATTTTGATCATGCCCTTTACTAAAATCCTCCTTAAACTGGACCATGGGTATCTTAGACAGGAAAGCTGCCTGATCTATGCTGAGCACAGAAATGTGCTCTACTGGAAAGAGCACAAACCTGAGAATCCAGAATGATCTCTACCCTAACCTGGTCCCTTACATGAAGATCTTGGGCAATTCCCTCTGAGCCTCAATCAAGGAATGGTATCTAGCACAGTGTTACTAGAAGGGTTAAAGATAGGGTATGAAAACAGTCTAGAACAGAGTAAGTACTGTTAGAAGGTGTAATTTTCTTAGCAGAGAATTAAATCTTCTCAGTATTCCTTTCAATGAGTTAATCCTACTTTAGCATATTTACATAAACTGAAACCAAAGACGAAAAACTATGGTGCCAGGGGGCATTAAGATACATCATACATATTCAAAATTTATTAATTAATTTCTTACTGTGTAACAGCACTGCATCTGAGTGAGAAGTCTTTAATTTTGTTCAAGGCACACATCATGCCCTTTGATGTGGATCTGTCCCACCTTAGATTCAGGGCTTCAGATGAAAACCCACAATGTCATGGTGGGTATATTTGTCAGCTACTCATACAATGATGCTAACCAACAAACAGCTCCAAAACAGAGAAGTGCAATATCCAGGCTTGTTGAGAGACAATTCCCCGATGGGCTTTTGTGTCTCTGCTTATCTGGCAAGCAAAGGTACTGACAGCCTTTTTTCCAGACTTTCTTCTCAAAGATGTTTGCAGAATGAACAGACTTGGATATAGAGACAGTATCTCCCTCAGGAGTAAAGGGTGGCCATGCTCACACTATAGCATGACATCAATAATAACTGCCTTCAGAACAAATGGGAAGACACGGTCACTGCCTAATATAAAAAATATGAGTTCCTTAAGCTCAGGGATCCTCTCCTGTAGCAAAACCCACTATAAATGTAGGCATCACCCAACCCTCTGTGTATCACCCTGTCAAAAATGAGGTATATGGAGCCGACACAGAAAAATGCTCATTCTCTGATTATTGCTATCACTCTGAGAAATTAAGTCTTCTGTCTCCGACCTCGGAGCCTCATGTCTTCTGTCAGCATCTCTGAAATTGCAACAGGTTAACTTGTTAGCTTGCAATCATGTTAAAGTCTCAGTTTTCACACATTTTTTTGAGAGACTTTATTTCCCACTCATGGATCTGTAGGCAGATTTATTTAGATTCAGATGAGATTGGTTGAGCTGATCTACGCTCTGAGTTTGGTCCATGTGAGTTTTCTATGTGTCTCCTCATTGCCCTTGAACTGAAAGCTCAAGGAATGTGCTCTTCTCATAGTAGGCAGGAGCTGTAAAGGCAGATATATCTAAGGCCCTCACTACTTCATGTTCATCTGTATTCCACTGACCAAAGCAAGCTACGTGGCCGAGACCAGTGGACAGGATGGGAATGCATATTCCACCTGCTCCACTAGGAAGCCCTTTAAGCACATGTGGCAGAAAGGTGTGGACCACTGGAAAATGGAAGGCTATCAGACACCCAAAATTCTACAAGAAGAAAACAGGCTTAAGGGACTACTGAGCAGCAACACATGCCACTCTCACAGAAGAGGAAAGATGGCATCAAAGAGGCAGTGGTGTGCCCAGAGGGCAGAGGATTATTCCTAGGCCTTGACACCATGGAATTTGCCAGGCTGAATTCTGCAATTGCCTGGGCATGATGCTTTCTTTTTTCCTCCCTTTTAGGATAGGATTGTCTATAACCATTATCCTACCCTGTCCTGTCATTGTCTTTACCAATAACTTGGTTTCCGGTTTTGTATATACGCAAAGAAGAATTCTGCCTCAGAATGAAGCAAAAGACACATTGCAGATATGATTCAGTTAAGGAACTTGAGATGGGGAGAATATCCTGAATGACCCAGGTGAACCTTAAAAGGGTGATCACATTATAAGAGTCCTTAAAAGGTAGAAGAGGGAGTCAGAGAAAAGGTGGTCGCTGTCAGAGAAAGGACGAGATGCAGTGGAAGCAGAGATCACGTGAAGATGTTCTGCTGCACCTTGGACCATACATCAAAGTACCACAAACCAAAGCATGCAGGCAGCCTCTGGAAGCTGGAAAAGGCAAGGAAACAGATTCTCCCCCAGGTTCTCCAGAAGAATGCAATCTTGTCAACACTTCACTTTTTGCCCAGACTTCTGATCTCCAGAACTATAATAAATGTGAGTTGTTTGAAGCTACTAATTGTGTGAACTTGTCACAGCAGCAATAGTATTTTAATGGAGTCCCAGAGCCCCAGCTCTATAACCCCCACTTCCATCTCTAGGCACATTTGTCCTAGCATCTCAATCCTGATCTCCTCTCACACCGAGCCTCACGAATCACATCAAAGGTGTGTGCATTGATCCTCAGATACTCACCCCAAAAAGCCCTCAGAGCAAACAAACTGACTCCAGAACAAGTGTCCTGGTATCAGTCATGTTTGTAGGATGAGACATATCCTTCTGGGATAAGGGGAGGGAGTGAAACCATAACTGAGAAGGAACCTAGAGGCATCTCTTAGGTTCAAACTGCAATGTCTCAGAAAGAAAGGGTCCTCCGTTCTTCTCAGATATATGACAACATGGTCCATCAGTGAAGTACCAGTTTGAGACAAGATCACAGAATGGAGAAACTGAGAAACAAGCAGATGGGAAGAAAGGAGTCCATCAAGGACCTAAAAGCACTGGCCCAGTTTTTGGAAATTAGAATATAATTGCACTTGAAAAATAAAATTTGTTTCCATGTAACTTTATTTTGTGTATGTATTTTTAAAGTTATTTCAGAGAAAAAAATTCTACACTATATGCTGGGTTAAAGTATAATAATATGACTAACAAAGAATTCAGAGTTTCCCTACATAAAAAGCAGGTTGGAATCAATAAGAAAACACCAAAGCCTCAATAGTAAAATAGACATAAATAAAAAGTTCACAAAATTTCATATAAAATAATGGCTGCTGGTCAATATAATAATTTTTTTTTAAGTTTTGTTTTCTGGGGAACCTGAGTGACTCAGTTGATTAAATGTCTGCCTTCAGCTCAAGTCATGATGAAAGGATCAAGCCCCACATCAGATTCCCTGTTGGGTGGAGAGCTTGCTTCTCTCCTCCCAGCTCATGCTGTCTTTCTCTATCTATAAATAAATAAAATCTTTTTTTTAAAGATTTTTATTTATTTGACAGAGAGAGATCACAAATAGGCAGAGAAGCAGGCTGGGGGGTGGGGGAAGCAGGATCCCTGCTGAGCAGAGAGGTTAATGCAGGCTCAATTCCAGGACCCTGAGACCATGACCTAAGCTGAAGGCAGAGGGTTAACCCACTGAGCCACCCAGCACCCCTATAAATAAAATCTTAAAAAAAATTTTTTTTGTTGTTATCAGGGAAATACTAGTTAAAATAGGAAAAATACTTTTTTGCCTATTAGCTAAGAAGGAGGTACAATAGATATACACTGCTATTCAGAGTAAAGTTTTAATAAAATGGCTAATATTTATTGAGTACTAACTAAATCTAAGGAGCTGCCTAAGTGCTTTGCATATACTATCTCACTTTCATCTCATATCAACCCTATGATATAGCTATTTTATTTATTTATTTAACAGACACAGATCACAAGTAGGCAGAGAGGGAGGCCGAAAGAGAGGAAGGGAAGCAGGTTCCCTGTGAGCAGAGAGCCCAATGCAGGGCTCGATCCCAGGACCCTGAGATCATGACCTGATCTCACTGAGCCACCCAGGCACCCCATAGCTACTATTTTAAACATCACTTTAAGATGAAGGGGGAAAAAACCCCAAGGGCTAAAAATATTCAATAATTTACTTAGGGTGACACAGATGTAAGATGTCCAACACTATTTTGGGGCAATCTGAAAATATGTATCAGAAGCTTGAAAATTTAAATGCCATTTGATCAATTAATCCTAATTTTAATAATTATTCTGTACAGACATAAACTGTAGGAAACACTACTTGCACAGAAATGCTTACTAAGGAGTAATTTACAGAGGTAAATGTTTGGAAATAAAGTATTTAAAATAGTTAAGTAAATTGTATAATATTCAACAAAATTTTATTCCATCTTTAAAAATGTGACTAATGAAGAGTTTTTAATAAAACGAGAAAATACTTGTACTATAAATGGGGAATAAAAAATTAATATAAATTATATCTACATTATATTGAATATGTATACCAGCCACTGTGCAATTTCTTTAATTTATTGTTTATTTTCAGCATAACAGTATTCATTATTTTTGTACCACACCCAGTGCTCCATGCAATCCGTGCCCTCTCTAATACCTACCACCTGGTACCCCAACCTCCCACCCCCGCCCCTTCAAAACCCTCAGATTGTTTTTCAGGGTCCATAGTCTCTCACGGTTCACCTCCCCTTCCAATTTCCCCCAACTCCCTTCTCCTCTCTATCTCCCCACGTCCTCCATGCTATTTGTTATGCTCCACAAATAAGTGAAACCATGTG